>NC_134402.1:243776647-244376647 GCF_038048845.1 Mixophyes fleayi | reverse complement strand
CTGGAGAAAACAGGGGGGACAGGTGGCCGGACAAAACAAGGGTTAGAGGTGGCTGGGGAGAAAGGGGGGAGAAGTGGCTGGAGAAAACAGGGGGGACAGGTGGCTGGAGAGAACAGGGGTTAGAGGTGGCTGGACAGACCATGGGGGAAGAGGTGGCTGGAGAAAACAGGAGTTCGAGGTGGCTGGTGGATGGAGAAAATGGGTTAGAGGTGGCTGGAGAGAACAAGGGGGAAAAGGTGGCTGGAGAAAACAGTGGTTAGAGGTGGCTGGAGAAAACAGGGGTTAGAGGTGGCTGGAGAGAACAGGGGTTAGAGGTGGCTGGAGAAAACAGGGGTTAGAGGTGGCTGGAGAAAACAGGGGTTAGAGGTGCCTGGAGAGAACAGGGGTTAGAGGTGCCTGGAGAGAACAGGGGGAGAGGTGGCTGGAGAAAAGAGGGGTTAGAGGTGGCTGGAGAAAACAGGGGTTAGAGGTGCCTGGAGAGAGCAGGGGTTAGAGGTGCCTGGAGAGAGCAGGGGTTAGACGTGCCTGGAGAGAACAGGGGTTAGAGGTGCCTGGAGAGAACAGGGGTTAGAGGTGGCTGGAGAGAACAGGGGGAGAGGTGCCTGGAGAGAACAGGGGTTAGAGGTGCCTGGAGAGAACAGGGGTTAGAGGTGGCTGGAGAGAACAGGGGGAGAGGTGGCTGGAGAGAACAGGGGGAGAGGTGGCTGGAGAGAACAGGGGGAGAGGTGGCTGGAGAGAACAGGGGGAGAGGTGGCTGGAGAGAACAGGGGGGACAGGTGGCTGGAGAGAGCAGGGGTTAGAGGTGGCTGGAGAACACAGGGGTTAGAGGTGGCTGGAGAGAACAAAGGGGAGAGGTGGCTGGAGAGACCAGGGGTTAGAGGTGCTTGGAGAGAACAGGGGTTAGAGGTGGCTGGAGAGAACAGGGGGGGAGGTGATTGGAGAAAACAGGGGTTAGAGGTGGCTGGAGCGAACAGGGGTTAGAGGTGGCTGGAGCGAACAGGGGTTAGAGGTGGCTGGAGCGAACAGGGGTTAGAGGTGGCTGGAGCGAACAGGGGTTAGAGGTGGCTGGAGCGAACAGGGGTTAGAGGTGGCTGGAGCGAACAGGGGTTAGAGGTGGCTGGAGCGAACAGGGGTTAGAGGTGGCTGGAGCGAACAGGGGTTAGAGGTGGCTGGAGAGAACAGGGGGGGAGGTGGCTGGAGAAAACAGGGGTTAGAGGTGGCTGGAGAGAAGAGGGGGAGAGATGGCTGGAGAAAATTGGGGTTAAAGGTGGCTGGAGAGAACAGAGGGGAGAGGTGGCAGGAGAGAACAGGGGGGAAGAGGCGGCTGGAGGAAACTGGGAAGAAATGGCAGGAGAAAACGGGGGGAGAGATGGCTGAGAGAATGGGGGAGGGGCTGTATTGAACAGGGGGTGAAAGGGGCTTTGGAGCACAGGATGTTGGAGAGGATTAATAAGTAGTTAAATATAACTATAAATCGAAAATATACTTAAATGGCGATGATGTCTCTGATAGCAATAGAAGTCTCTATTAAATGTTGGGGAAATTTGTAAGATATTAATTTTATTTGGGGGCTCGTGGAGAAATAGGCCTTTTATTAAATGAGAATGTTATTAATTTAATGTCAGGACTAGTGGGTGGAAAATGTATTTTTATTACATGGGAATGATATTAGTTTACTGTTGGGGTTGCTGGCAGCAAGGGAATATGTTGCTTTATTAAATGAGAATGCTATTAATTTACTGTTAGGACTGGTAGGGGGAGAGTTAGGTTTCTTTATTAAATGGATATGTTAATAAATTACTGTTGTAGCTGCTGGCAGTGGTGGAATATGTTGATTTATTAAATGAGAATGCTATTAATACAGGGTGGTGGGATAAATAGATATACAAAATAGTAATGCTGTTAATTTAATATTCAAGCTGGGTTGGAGGAAGGAGACTTATTTGTTAAATGTAGACTATTAATTCAATGTTGGGCTGGTTAGGGGGAAAGAGGCCTAGTTATTAAATGTGGGTGCTATTAATTTAATGTCAGGGCTGTATGGGGGGTAAATATGTATTTTTATTAAATGTGAATGCAATCAATTAAATTGTGGGGCTGATTGAGTGGAAGAAGGACTGTTTATTAAACAAAAAAAGCTACTGATTTAATATCCAGCTGATTTCTGGGGAGGGAGGCCTAGATTGCTCACTCACTGCTCAGCTTTTCATGAGGTGAATAGTAACTATCTCTTTTCCAAACAGGGACCAAACTTTCCAAGATCCAGCCAAGCAGCAAGTGAGCTATAGACACCAGCAGCAGCACCAGGTAGTCAAAGCTATAAGAACAGGTAGGAGAGAGCAACATAGGGTTGGAGAATGGTCTTGTGCTTATAGAAGGTGCCACTACTGAGCAGCAGTATCTACTTATGGCTCTGTATGTATTGTTATAAAGAATGATATTTAATGTAACTTTGCAAGAAAGAGCAGTAAAGCAGCTAGAAAATTGACCTTCTGTGCAGATTTACCTTTACGTGTTTTAGTGAACAATTATGCAGTAATAATATTAAGAAATAGAAAGGAAACTCTATTCATAGTGCCATATGTCCCTGTAACCCATAAGAATTTGACATTTTGAGTTGAAAACTGATGGATCCATAATTGGATTATCTTTGGAAAAAATATTTTTCTAGGTATATGTAATATTTATAAATGTAGTTAATTCATTTATATAATTTTATTTAACATTATCGTTATAGTTTTTACAGTATGTTTTAGTGTAAATATGATATTTGATTATAACACCTTAATTTTTGTGTCAGACTTGTTCTTGTGCTATTATTTTACTAGTAATTTGGAGTCATCTGCTTGTCTGCTAGTTTACTTAGCTGGATGTGTACTCAGCTGTGCCCAGGAGGTGTATATAAAAACAATCCTACTATCCTAAATGAAGTGTGTTTCATTTTGCCAAGACCACTTACCATTTAACCTGTGGAGCAGCCAGAAGGTGTAAAATAACATTTTGAATGCCTAGCAGTGAGAGGTTCTTGCTACATTATCACGCTAGCCCCCTGAGCTCTCAACATCTTTACAATATTATTTCAGTGGCATAATTGTTCCAAATGGAGCAAGTGAAATAGTGATTTGACAACTTGTGTGCTTTTACTATTTCACATCATGCTGGTATAGAATTATCATAAAAGTTATTGTGAAGTGAGGTAAAAGTAATTGAAAAGCTCTTCACCACAATAGTTTTTTTTAAAAACAGAAGATAGTTACATATCTGTTTTATAAAATAGCATTTTCTCCCATAATAAAGGAAAAAAAAATCAGGAATTTAATAGTTATTTAATTAGTTTTGGGTGTAATTTGAAAATCATTCATTCATTTGTTCCTGTTGGCCAACTATGCAACCAGAAATTGAGCGCAATGTGCATTTATTTCAGAATACATGTAATTTGGGTCACATTCAACAAGAAGCGGATCTGAAGATACATGCACTCATGAATACGAGGGTAGGTCTGCTCTGTTACACTACACAGGACACTACAGGAAATGTCCAGGACTTATGTGGAATATAAATTAGAAGAACTCACAGATGTTACCTATTAATTATATTGGAATTAATGACAAAAAATGTAAGTTTAATTTTTTTTTATTTAAAATGTATTAGGATATGTTTAATGTTTACGGTGCATAAAATAAATTTTTTATAGTTGCTACTGATTACATACACCTGTTGTAGCATGCATACATAGCCGTCATCATTACTAAGCAACCCTTAGACTAGCCTTGTAGCTGGTGCAAGAGATATGGCTGAAAGAAAAGTAGCAGAGAGATTCCCAGAGCTTGTATCAGATGCCCTTACTGTACATTCACTACGTACAAATGCCCCTTCCTCGCCCCGTTCACTCCCAGAAATCTTGGGCTGTAGAAAGTCTCCTTTGCGTTCGAAGAAGGCTGCATTCTGTGGCGTATGGTCCAGTTCTGGGCACATAGAGAGTGATTTGCAGATGATACGCACAAAAACGCTGTTTACATCCCTTGATAAATCAGGACCTACATGCGTAGGTGACCAAAATAACAACTGTATGCAAGTTGGATATATAGCTCTACATATTTGACTGTACCTGTGCTACAAATCAGTGGTTCAGAGACATATAAGAAACAATGTGCATGTCTCTGCACATGATCACTTAAATAAGGATTAATGCATGATTATTGAATGCATTTTGTAAGACAATCTACTTCAATGCAGAGATATAATTACCTTCTGTATTAAGAATGCTGTTACTGTAATGTATATACTGTCACGGGCACTAGGAGTCTTTACCCAGGGATCACCAGGTGGTAAGCTTACCAGAGCAATGTAGATGGTAATAGTGTGCTCTGGTAGCAGGGTGATCACGGAACAGGCAATAGTAGATGATGAGATGCTCAGGAAAGTCTATGACTAGCAGCACTGGTAATATGGAGGTAATAATACACGAGGAACTGTATGGACAAGGGCAAGTGGAGGTAGTCAGTGGTCTGCGATAGCAAGTTGTACCACTGCTATAGTGAGGCGGAATGTCCAACAGAAACAAGGAGGTGATGAGAGTCAGCGGTCTGCGGGTAGCAAGTGGTACCGCTGTCTGAGTGAAGGAATGGAATCCAAGTGGAGGTATCCGGGAAGTCAGTGGTCTGCGGTAGCAAGTTGTACCACTGCTATGTGAGAGGAATGGAACAGGTGATACCGGAACAGGAATCAGTGGTCTGCCTTCAGCAAGTTGTACCACTGAATATATATGTGAGGAGGTGTACGGGGAGAGACTGCAACACAGGATGTACACGGGCACATTAAACACGATCCACAGTAATATGCACAATATATATATATATGACTGAACAGGTCTGCAAATATAGAAAGTCTCTTGAAGTAATCCAGCACAAGATAACACAGTCAATGATGGCAATAGACTCAGCGGATAGCAGACTCCAGAGGAGAACCAACACAGTCCAGCAAGATATGCAATACACCAGCACAGTCAATGAGAAGTATGCATACCGTGGTTCAGAAGGCAGTCAGATAGGAATGTAGTGATACCTGGGCGGCAGGAGGCCGACAGGATGAGAAGTCCCTGGATGCAAGAGGCAGGGGTCTAGTAGGTGCAGCGCACAGGTAAGTAGACCAACAGGGACACGAATCCACAGGAATCAGTAACACATGGAACTGGACTCATGGAGGACCCAGGAGAATGGAGATGATCTAGCAGAGGAGTAGCTGATGAGATACGAATCCAATGCTGACAGGAGGGTAGAGACCAGCGGGAAACAGGAAGGCGTGGAGAGCGGATCAGCAGTAGATGGACGATAGCGCTGGCAGCGGCAGCAGGACTCTGCGGACCCACGGAAGAGATGAGATGAGGCTGACGTGCGCAGGAGCAGCGGATAGGAATCAACTAGCAGTCACGATGATGAACACAGGCGAGTTGCCAGCTGGAGGCTGTAGTGCACGGAGGCAGCGGATAGGAATCAGCTCACAGTCACGATGATGAACACAGGCGAGTTGCCAGCTGGAGGCTGTAGTGCACGGAGGCAGCGGATAGGAATCAGCTCACAGTCACGATGATGAACACAGGCGAGTTGCAAGCTGGAGGCTGTAGTGCACGGAGGCAGCGGCTAGGAATCAGCTCACAGACTTGATGATGAACACAGGCGAGTTGCAAGCTGGAGGCTGTAGTGCACGGAGGCAGCGGATAGGAATCAGCAAACAGTCACTATGGAATATAATAGCGTTGAAGTGGTATAGGAGACTGTAGTGCACGGAGGCAGCGGATAGGAATCAGCAAACAGTCACTATGGAATATAATAGCGTTGAAGTGGTATAGGAGACTGTAGTGCACGGAGGCAGCGGATAGGAATCAGCAAACAGTCACTATGGAATATAATAGCGTTGAAGTGGTATAGGAGACTGTAGTGCACGGAGGCAGCGGATAGGAATCAGCTCACAGTCACGATGATACAGTTGATGGTAGAAGTGGTGTGGGAACCACAGTAGTAGAAGTGGTTTGGAAACCACAGCGGTAGAGGTGGTTTGGAAACCACAGGAATCAGCAGCGCTGAATACACGAGGAAACACAGGAACACCTTCAGAGACTCATGGGGAATGAGACTCCAAGATCAGGCCACGTGGTGTTGACCACAGGTGCTTAATATAGGGAGTGTTGCCTGATCTGCCAATTAAGTTAAAGGGACATACACTGAAGGGTAGAAAGGGCTGCGCATGCGCAGACCCTCAGGATGGAGGACGGCCACGGTTCCTAAATGTCCGGGAAGAGGCACTCACGGTCCGGTGAGTGACAGTACCCCCCCTTTTAAAGGTGGGCACAGAACGCCTGGAACCGGGCTTGTCCGGATTTTTGGAATAAAACTTCTTCAAAAGGGCAGGAGCATTAAGATCTTCAGCTTTGATCCAAGAGCGCTCCTCAGGACCAAAGCCCTTCCAATGAACGAGGAAACGGAGGACTCCTCGCGAAATTTTTGCATCCAATACCTCAGTAATCTCGAAATCCTCCTCCTGGTGAACTTGAACTGGCTGCGGAGCTGAGGGAGGAGTTGAGAAACGGTTGATGATAAGAGGTTTGAGTAAAGACACATGAAAGGCATTGGAAATCCGAAGATTCTTAGGAAGAAGAAGTTTAACACATACTGGATTGATTACTTGAATGATCCTATATGGACCAATAAAACGAGGGGCGAATTTCATAGATGGGACCTTCAAACGAATATTTTTGGTAGATAACCAGACACGATCTCCAATTTTTAGTGGTGGAATAGCCCGCCTCTTCTTATCTGCAAAAGACTTATATTTGTTAGATGTCTTCTTTAAACAGGTTTTGACCTGAGACCAGATATTTTTGAAGGTCTGACAAACAGTCACCACAGCAGGAACTTGGGTGGGCGGGAGGGCAGGAAATTCCGGAAAAGACGGATGGTGACCGTGAACCACCAGCCCTTGACTTTTTGAAGATGACTCCTGAGATCCATCTTCAACGTCCGATGACGTCACGAACGCCCGATGAGGAGGAAGGTGTTCAGACTGAACCTTATCGCACAGATCCGTAGATAAAGGATCCTGTGGAGGAGGACCTGGTGGAATAGACGAATGCTGTCTTTTGAATGAAACCACTTGAGAGAGACAACGATGATGACATTCAGCTCCCCACAATGTAACTTGAGAAGTGCGCCAGTCAATCTGGGGAGAATGACATTGAAGCCATGGAAGGCCTAAGACAATCGGACTTGTCGTAACAGGAAGAATTAAAAACGAAATCTCTTCATGGTGTAGCCCACCAATCTGAAGCGTTACTGGAGACGTACTCTGGGTGATGAGACCATTGATGAGACGTGATCCATCCATAGCAGTCACAGTAATCGGTGTTTTCAAGGTAATCACTGGTAGGGACCATTGATTCACTAATGATTTGGAAATGAAATTTCCTGCCGCTCCGGAATCAATCAGTGTTTGAGCCTCAAAGGATTTGGTAGCAAAGGAAATCGTAACCTCAAAAGCACAGGCTTTTAATTTCGTAGAAGATGGAGAGGACTCCAGGAACCCTAACCTTATCTCCCCAGTATTGGTTAGAGCCCGGCATCTCCTGGGACAAGAATTGAGCATATGCGTGGAATCGGCACAATAGATACAAAGTCTATTCTTTATTCTTCGGTCCCTCTCCTCTAAAGTTAATTTGGAGCGACCTATCTCCATGGGTATCACCGGAGATGAAGCTGGGTGAAATTGAGGATTTGAGAGAAGAGGTGTTTTAACCGAAGTTGTTTTCTCAGGTTCTCTTTCACGAAACCTCAGGTCTACACGATGGCAAAGAGAGATCAAATCTTCTAAAGAGGAGGGTAGTTCTTGTGAAGTCAGTGCGTTTTTAATTTTATCGGAAAGCCCCTGCCAGAAGGCGGCGATCAGTGCCTCAGCGTTCCACTGAAGTTCAGAGGCTAATATCCGAAATCTAATGACGTACTGAGCCACAGTGCGAGATCCTTGGCGAAGACGGAGAATGCTGGATGCAGCGGAAATAACACGACCTGGTTCATCGAATACACTTCGGAACGTGGAAATAAATTCGGCACTATCCTGTAACAATGGATCGTTTCTTTCCCACAGAGGGGAAGCCCATGCGAGAGCTTGTCCAGAAAACAATGAAATAAGATAGGCCACTCTGGAACGATGGGTAGAAAAATTTTGAGGTTGGAGCTCAAAATGAACTGAGCATTGAGTAAGAAAACCCCTACAAGTTTTGGGGTCTCCATCGTATTTTGACGGAGTAGGCAGGTGAAGCGTGGAAGCCGTAAACACCTGGGATGGCACTGGGGAAACGGAGGAAGGCACAGGAGCATCAACAGTAGTTGTGGCATCTTGCACAGACGGTCTTTGGGAGGCTAACGCCTGGTAACACCGCAGTAAATGCCGTTGGCGAACTTCCTGTTGCTCAATACGGGTAACCAGATGCCGCAGCATCTCTTTGGCTGTAGGTTCCGTATCTGGGTCTGTCATGGCCTGATCTTACTGTCACGGGCACTAGGAGTCTTTACCCAGGGATCACCAGGTGGTAAGCTTACCAGAGCAATGTAGATGGTAATAGTGTGCTCTGGTAGCAGGGTGATCACGGAACAGGCAATAGTAGATGATGAGATGCTCAGGAAAGTCTATGACTAGCAGCACTGGTAATATGGAGGTAATAATACACGAGGAACTGTATGGACAAGGGCAAGTGGAGGTAGTCAGTGGTCTGCGATAGCAAGTTGTACCACTGCTATAGTGAGGCGGAATGTCCAACAGAAACAAGGAGGTGATGAGAGTCAGCGGTCTGCGGGTAGCAAGTGGTACCGCTGTCTGAGTGAAGGAATGGAATCCAAGTGGAGGTATCCGGGAAGTCAGTGGTCTGCGGTAGCAAGTTGTACCACTGCTATGTGAGAGGAATGGAACAGGTGATACCGGAACAGGAATCAGTGGTCTGCCTTCAGCAAGTTGTACCACTGAATATATATGTGAGGAGGTGTACGGGGAGAGACTGCAACACAGGATGTACACGGGCACATTAAACACGATCCACAGTAATATGCACAATATATATATATATGACTGAACAGGTCTGCAAATATAGAAAGTCTCTTGAAGTAATCCAGCACAAGATAACACAGTCAATGATGGCAATAGACTCAGCGGATAGCAGACTCCAGAGGAGAACCAACACAGTCCAGCAAGATATGCAATACACCAGCACAGTCAATGAGAAGTATGCATACCGTGGTTCAGAAGGCAGTCAGATAGGAATGTAGTGATACCTGGGCGGCAGGAGGCCGACAGGATGAGAAGTCCCTGGATGCAAGAGGCAGGGGTCTAGTAGGTGCAGCGCACAGGTAAGTAGACCAACAGGGACACGAATCCACAGGAATCAGTAACACATGGAACTGGACTCATGGAGGACCCAGGAGAATGGAGATGATCTAGCAGAGGAGTAGCTGATGAGATACGAATCCAATGCTGACAGGAGGGTAGAGACCAGCGGGAAACAGGAAGGCGTGGAGAGCGGATCAGCAGTAGATGGACGATAGCGCTGGCAGCGGCAGCAGGACTCTGCGGACCCACGGAAGAGATGAGATGAGGCTGACGTGCGCAGGAGCAGCGGATAGGAATCAACTAGCAGTCACGATGATGAACACAGGCGAGTTGCCAGCTGGAGGCTGTAGTGCACGGAGGCAGCGGATAGGAATCAGCTCACAGTCACGATGATGAACACAGGCGAGTTGCCAGCTGGAGGCTGTAGTGCACGGAGGCAGCGGATAGGAATCAGCTCACAGTCACGATGATGAACACAGGCGAGTTGCAAGCTGGAGGCTGTAGTGCACGGAGGCAGCGGCTAGGAATCAGCTCACAGACTTGATGATGAACACAGGCGAGTTGCAAGCTGGAGGCTGTAGTGCACGGAGGCAGCGGATAGGAATCAGCAAACAGTCACTATGGAATATAATAGCGTTGAAGTGGTATAGGAGACTGTAGTGCACGGAGGCAGCGGATAGGAATCAGCAAACAGTCACTATGGAATATAATAGCGTTGAAGTGGTATAGGAGACTGTAGTGCACGGAGGCAGCGGATAGGAATCAGCAAACAGTCACTATGGAATATAATAGCGTTGAAGTGGTATAGGAGACTGTAGTGCACGGAGGCAGCGGATAGGAATCAGCTCACAGTCACGATGATACAGTTGATGGTAGAAGTGGTGTGGGAACCACAGTAGTAGAAGTGGTTTGGAAACCACAGCGGTAGAAGTGGTTTGGAAACCACAGGAATCAGCAGCGCTGAATACACGAGGAAACACAGGAACACCTTCAGAGACTCATGGGGAATGAGACTCCAAGATCAGGCCACGTGGTGTTGACCACAGGTGCTTAATATAGGGAGTGTTGCCTGATCTGCCAATTAAGTTAAAGGGACATACACTGAAGGGTAGAAAGGGCTGCGCATGCGCAGACCCTCAGGATGGAGGACGGCCACGGTTCCTAAATGTCCGGGAAGAGGCACTCACGGTCCGGTGAGTTACAGTACCCCCCCTTTTAAAGGTGGGCACAGAACGCCTGGAACCGGGCTTGTCCGGATTTTTGGAATAAAACTTCTTCAAAAGGTCCGGTGAGTGACATATACATAGGACGGCTTTTTGCATCTTTTAGCCACCCTCACCCTAGCCTTAATGTTTATTCTATATGGGTCCACTACAGGTTCTGCACAGTATAAGCTGTTTTTCAATATCTTGAATGGATGACAGCTAGTAATCTTAAAACAATTGTGTGCAAATTGGATATATGGCTCTACAGAAAGTATTCTCGCCTTTTGGATAATACCAAGTGTAGTCCTCTGAGGGTCTGAACGCGGCGTTGAAAGCCTGAGAGTAAATGTGCCTCTGTAATGGTGACCCATGGTGTCAGAAATCACTATGCTACAGATGGCATGTGGTTTTTAAGCACCTTCGCACATTTATACCACTATCTATTATACACCACCTTCTTATGCCCTGGCCTCCTTCCTGGGCAGGAGAAATTTTACATTTGTCCATTTAGGCTTGGGCCATACCCACATGGCACTTATTTATATCAGTTCTTGTTTGACAATTTTACTTTTATGTTTTTCGTTTCACTGATTTATTGGTGTTCGGATAGGCCCTAATGGAATCTGCATTCCTGAAGATCTAGGGGAGGTCGGTGTTGCCCTGAGATTCCCACCCCCTGAGGTTCCCACCCTCTGAAACACTCTGATGCCCTCCCTTTCAGTGGATGAGCGAGTTTCCAAGCCCTGGGTGAAGCTCCAGCAGATCCCAGAGCAAAGGGATCCTATCCTTGTGGCGAAAGGCCTCACAGTGGGTTACCATTGTGCCATATGAGGTTTTTTTTTTGTTCCAGGGGGTCAAGGATAGAGTGGCCCTTGCTCTTTAAGGAGGGCCAGAAGTAACGCACCCTTGTACATTTTTTTTGTATTTTTTTTGTACTTGGGCACGAAAGCCCCAGTACCAGGCTTTAAAATAAAGAAAAATAAATATATAGCTCTACATATCTAGCTGTATCCATGCTATACACTATTGACTATGGATGTGATATATAAGAAATTATTTGCATTTCTTTGCAAATTACCTTAAATTAGAAGTCATTTTTTGGGGGGTTTGGTGCTGCAATGCTAGATTTAGAAACACAGAATTTGACAGCAGGTATGAACCCTTCTGCTCATCTAATCTGCCCATTTTCTCCCTGATGACCTCAAATTTTCAGATTGAGAACACCCTTATATATTTCCTACACATATTTAAATCCCCTCTTTTATTAATTTCTACCACTTCTTTTGTGAGGATATTACTCCTATCCACTATGCTTTTAGTGAAGTATTTTTTCCATAAATTTCTCCTCCCCTTCTACATGCCATTTTTCGTGTATGTCCTCTGGTTTTAATACTTCTCTTTCCCTTAACAATGCTACGCTCCTGTACGGTGATAAAGCCTTTGATATTACTGCCATTGAAATGTAATGTGTAACAATGCAGAGCCAGACTATGGACAGGACAGAAATAAAAACAGGGACCTACAAGGTAGAAAAACTAAATACAGACACAAAAACAGGCCTGCTCATGCGAGACCTTACAATCTTGTAATTTGAAAGCTTTTATCATATTCTCATTTCATCTCTGCTTCTGTTTAAGTCCTTTAGTCTTTCTTTGCAGTTTTGTGATTTAAAACGTTCATCATTATAGCTGCCCTTCTTTGCACAATCTCTAATTTATATCCTTCCTGAGAACTCTTGAAATGTATTGCTGTCATCATACTGCTGTAGTGCAATCTGGTAATCTATGTACTGTATCTATCAAATATTTACCATCCTACAATGAAAATTTCATTTACTGGGCCTAAATCATTAAGGAAAGTAAAGCAAAAAAAAGGAGTAACTTTTCATCTGGACAAAATCATGTTGCATTGGAGAGGGAGGTAAATTTAAAATGTGAGAACAGATTTAAAATTGGGGTACAGCATGTCCTAGATCAACTACAAATGTCAGTGTAAAAATAAAGCTATCAAGTATTTGTGTCCTACATGAAAAAGCAGCCAGTATATTCCTTATGTTCAGAGTAATAAACTAATTTGCACCCCTTGCATTGTAACATGGTTTTGTCCTGGAGAAAACTTACTAATTTTTTTGCCTTACTTAATGAATCAGGTCCTATTGTTCCATCACTGTCATATAGCTGCAATTGAATAGAAAACCTGCTACTTTGTAGTCACTCACAATGTTTCCTGCTGGGTTATGACCAGAGAGAAATTACAGTTGACATAAATTAGAAGCAAACAGGGTAAATGACATCAGTGCATTTTACCATCCTGTTTAGTTTGGGTTTTCTATGAAGGTAATTACATTTTATGCAGCAGTTATTTCCGTGCACCATATTTATTAAAATGCATGTTTCCCTATGTGTTATTGGTCATTTTAATACTATATTCTTGTGGAAAAATACAAACACTGCTGTGTTCTATATTCACTTTTTGTGTGTCTCTTTAAATGTGACAATAATATCTATTAGTAAAATAAAAGCTCTATTATTTTGTAGTGTTTTATTCATAAATGAGCGTATAAGCACACTTTAACACTAAGCTCATATGCTTGAAAAACAACACTAGTTAAATGCGTAGCTAAAACTTTGTACTTTGTTCCCACTTATAGTAGAGCATTGGATGCTGGTTCTCCAATCCCCAAACCCTGCACAGTAAAATGACGTACAGCTAACTCTAGATGCAGACTTGAGGTTAGATTTACTAAGCTACGGGTTTGAAAAAGTGGAGATGTTGCCTATAGCAACCAATCAGATTCCAGTTATCATTTATTTAGTACATGCTACAAAACGACAGATTCTGATTGGTTGCTATAGGCAACATCTCCACTTTTTCAAGCCTGCAATTTAGTAAATATACCCCTTAGACTTATCTGATCTGCCTGTTGCATCAGGCCTCATGTAGACAGGCAGATTCTGCACCACCATTAAAAAAATAAGTAAATACAATTTAAAACAAAAACAGAAAAATCTCTACCCCCCAAAAAATAACTGTATGCCTAAGCTGGTATTGGGGGAGGGGGGTGTCCAACACTTTTTGTAGCCTGACTTTTTGTTCCCCGATTTTGCTTAGGTCAGTGTTGGCTAACCTGTGACACTCCAGGTGTTGTGAAACTACAAGTCCTAGCATGCTTTGCCAATATATAGCAGCTTATTGCTGGAAGGGTATGCTGGGACTTGTAGTTTCTGTATTCAATTATACTCAAGACTTTATTATATATCCGTTGCAATTTATCCTGTTCAGACATATTAGAACAGGATAGCACTATACTGGGATACTCACAAGTCAGTGAGCGCATATATATTGTCTTATTTTGTATCTATAGGGAGGGATCCCTAGTTCTATTGCAGCTGTTGCAATTCATTGGAAGTTGAGCGCAAACTCCTCCCCTTTTTTCAATCTTTGTTACTTATAATTATCAGGCCTGATTCATTAAGAATTATTTTTTTTTAAAAAAAAAAGTGTAAATTTTCTCCTGGACAAACCATGTTACAAATTAGATTATTATTTTGCACATAAGTTAAATCCTGGCTTTTTTTTCATGTAGCACACAAATACTTGATAGCTTTAGTTTTACATTGAAATTTAAAGTTAATCTAGGATATGCTCTACCCCAACTATATATCTGTTCCCACTTTTTAAATATACCTCCCCCTCGAATGCAACAAGGTTTTGTCAAGGTGAAAAGTTACTCATTTTTTGCTTAACTTTCCTTAATAAATCAGGCTCATCTTGTTTTTTAACTCAAGCACAGAAACCCTGTTCCAAAGATTTTCTCTTCTCCGAACAATTTATACACAAGCAGAATTCCACAACCTGCAAAGATAGAGGCAGTCAAATCTCTCCCACAGCTCAGTGAGTGTTATCTCAGTGACTCCTGCATCCTGCAAAGACAAGAATTGCAGGGCTGAGACAGGTAGCCTCTGCTCTCACACTCAGTTTGAGTGATGGTATGGGAATGATATTGCCACATACGTTTGAATGGCTTGTTTCTGCATTTCTCTGCTACCCACATGCTTTCGCCATTCATTAAATAGTTTGAAGCAAACAAATGGAAAATGTTTTATGTTTTATTCTTAATTTATGCCACAGTACTTTCCCTGAAGAGCAATGAAAAGTGCAATATCTTATATGTTCACATAAAATTACACTGAAAGAAAGAGAAGTGTCAGATTGTTATTTTATGGCAGTGCGTCAGTCTAACACATTTACATGTGTTCTATATTTTATCCTGACCAACGCTCAGATAGATTTCATATGCAGAATGACACAAAGCGTAGTCAAAGTAACAGCTGCTGAAGGGGATGCAATACATGGTACACTATACTTTCTAACCACAATTTCACATTTTTACATTTGCCAAATTCCATTTGCCTTACTGCATTTACCAAAAGATTTTTACAATGATAAAAATACAACCCATTGAGACAACATTTCTATGGAGGTTTTTAAATGAAAGTGGCTCCTTCCTAAACATAAGACACTGACGTATGGGATTACGTCTGTTTTATATTAGGATTGACTCCCAGTAAAGTATAAATAATACAGTATGTTTTTCTTAATTGCCACTTCATTATTTCTAAAAATGATGTGTACATTTGTGCAATGGATAATGCGGAATTATATGATCAATTCCATATTTTTCTGCCTTTTGAAGATGGACATAAATCTGTATGAAAGGGGGCAGAATTGCAACGAAAGAAAATAGCGAAATACGTGCAATCAGGAAACAAGTAAACTCATGAAAATGCCAAATAGAGCTGTACAATTAATATAAGGAAAAGTGCTTTTTCCATTATCAGTTTTATGGTGTGAGGCATCACAGGAGTGAGTCAGTTTACAAGGCAAGAAGATGTACCATCTGTGTGGACGAGTCTGCCACTATTCTAGACATTACGTATAAGTGCAGGAATACATGGACAATCTGGGTCACACACCACCACACCATCACTCATGACAGAAAGGCGGGCCAGATCTGGTTACAATTAGGCTGATCTCTTGGTTCTGTAAATAGCATCGCTGTGGCTTTTAATTCTTTACTGCACGTTCCCTGCTGAGGTCCTTGGGAGTACAAGGATGGCATGTGGATGACCATAGGGAGAGAGGTCCTGGCCTCTTGATCTTTCTGCATAGCCTTTTGTGCTCTCTTGGACAATGTGTTTCCATGTTACAGTTATGGTGTGTACAGCTGTTCCTGGCAAAAGTTACCTCTATGTAAGAATGTGTCTAAGGTGATGCACAGCACCTTCTGCCAAGTACCCATTTTTTATGTTCCATGAGGAACAGGTATAAGGGTGTACTGTATCATTGTCATATTGGTTGAACTATTGTATTAAAAGTTTCAAAATGAAATATTACAACATGATTTAACCTGGAACCATAGACATAGACTTTGGAATAACTCTAGCTAGAAGGTGTTTCTCCAGTATTTTCCCTACATGCCAAATAAATCTGCATTTGTACCCTTTACATCACAGTTTGCTCAAGTGTAAATTTGCACTCTTCAGCTGAATTTGCACCCAACTCTATATGAGTCCCTAAGTGTCATTTACAAACTGCAACAAATGCAGGCCCGCATTCCTTTTTCTTTGCACAAATGCAACTATGTGCATTTTACATTGCAAGGTACATTCCCATTTCCCGACCCTTGGTCTAGTTTTGTGGGTTTTAGATCCACTTGAAATTGTTCATGGTGGAAACAGTAAAAGTGTCACTACAAAGTCCAATTAACTACCGTACTTCCCCATGTATAAGACGCACCTTTTTCCCCCAAATTTTGGGTCTAAAAAAAGGGTGCGTCTTATACACTGCCAGCGCTACTTACCAGAATGAAGAAAATGACCCCTGGTGTGAGGGTATGAGAGGGGAGTCCCCGCTGAACAGATCAGCGCTTGCCAGTTTCAGGTAAAAAAGACCATCATGTCCTTCAGGCGCCTCCCAGTCTCCTGACTGCCGATAATTGAGCCCAGCGTGTAGTATGGTATGTACAACGCTGTGTAGTAGCGCTGCCTTCCTGTAACTGAATGCGGGACTTTATTGTAAACTCTGCTCCTCTAGACCTGATGTGAGATATTTGACTAAAATCACAACCAGACAAGCCTTCTGCTTCAGTAACTTATTGTAATACATCTTTTTTAAAATTTTGGGCACCAAAATGAAGGTGCGTCTTATACATGGGTGCCTCTTATACATAGGGAAATACGGTACTTCTTTAGGGCCATCGCCTTTATTCATTTCAACTGTTATATTTGTCTCCTAAAATACTGCCTGGTGTAGTCTAATCTATTACTTATATTTATCAGAAGAGAGTGATGGACATCAGGGCTTTCTTTGTTGCATGTGTCACTAACATATTCTTGGACATTTTTATTGCATTGGTTGAAGTGTGCTTAAAAATTGTGTTTACATATAGGGCCTCATGCAGAGTAGGACTCACGTCCAATTGGATAGAGTAAAATATGAATTCCGCAATTGCGCCTACCCACAAAGAAGAGTTATTGTCACGCGCCGTCCCTGTGTCTCATCCTCCGCACAGGGACGGGCGCTCTCCTCCGATACCAGATGGCCGGTTGCTAGGCAACCGGTCGTCACTTCCGGGTCCCAGCAGCAGCGCGCCCCGTTGCTTAGCAACAACGCAATCCACAGTATCCGGCGGTGGCGTTCAGCGTCACCACCGCCGTAGGCAGTCCTGCCCCCTGTCTTCCCCTATAAAAGGCTGACTCTGACACATGATGGGTGCCAGAGTATTAGGTCCCATCCTTGCTCCAGCGTTCCTGTTATCTGCTATTTGTTTCTCCAGTGTATTACCCGGCTTGTCCTGACCATTCCTTCTCTGTGCTCCCTGTGAATTGACCTCGGCTTGTTATTGACCATTCTTCTGTGCCTCTGATACCTGACCCGGCTACTCCTGACTACGAATATCGGACTTTCCCCGTGGCAACTATTGATATCTTGGTTCCGACCCGGCCTGCCAGACACTGCTTCCATCCTTGCTTCACTGGTTGCTCCCTCTGAGGACCGCGACCTGCGTGTTTCCGCAGCGAAGACCATACTTCCTTGCGGGGGTTCCTGGTGAAGACCTGGAACACGTTAGACTCCGCGCCTCTTTGGTGAGTAGTGCCAAAACCAGTAAGAAATACTCTTGAATCATGACAGTATACTCTGGCCATGACGTCAGATGGAGCAGGTGAGCCCTCAGCTCGAGATCTCCTTATCCATCTGGGCCGCCGAGTGGAACAGCAGGAGGCGGACCAAGCTCATTTACTCCAGTGTGTCCAAGGAATTATGTCACGGCTGGACACCTTACAGGCGGTCCAACTTCCCCCGGTTAAACCCCCCGCTGCTCTGCCTGCCGCAGTCACGGTAGCTCCATCTCCTTCCCTGACTTCGTCTACCGGGCTTAGAATCCCTGCTCCGGAGAAGTACGACGGAGATCCAAAGAGGTGCAGAGGGTTCCTCAACCAGTGCGCCATCCACTTTGAGTGCAACTCTTCAGCCTTCTCCTCTGAGCGTACCAAGATGGCTTTCATAATATCTCTTCTCAGTGGGCAAGCCTTGGCCTGGGCCTCACCGTTATGGGAGCACAATGACCCTTCGTTGTAGAGTTCGACTACTTTTATTGACATGTTCCGGAGAGTTTTCGATGAACCAGGTCGAGTGTCCTCTGCGGCTTCCAGTCTACTGAATATCCGGCAAGGTTCCATGTCTGTCGGCTCATATGCGGTACAATTCCGCACTCTCTCTTCTGAGCTTCGGTGGAATAATGAGGCCCTCATTGCCACCTTCTGGCAGGGTCTTACCGACCGAATCAAAGATGAACTAGTCACTAGAGAACTTCTCTCGGAGCTGGACTCTCTTATATCGCTATGTATCAGGGTCGATCTTCGCTTCAGGGAGAGAACTTCAGAAAGATTCTCTGCGAGACGTACCCCTCGACTGGCCCCCCAATTTCAAAATCCCCTATCTTCCACGGAAAACCTATGCAGCTTGGCCGTTCAAGATTGACGCCTGAAGAACGCGAGAGACGGTTCAAGCAAAAATTATGTTTGTATTGCGGAGAGGCTGGTCATATATTACGTCTTTGCCCTAAGAGACCGGGAAACGCCTCCTCCTAGACGGTAAGAGGGAGGCCGCCCTAGGAGTTGCCGTTTCTACTCCCTATTCTACCCCTAATTCAGAGTTCCTGATGCCCGTCCAACTTATGACTACGAAAGGAACCCAGCGAACTTTTGCCTTCGTGGATTCCGGTGCCGCAGGGAATTTCATCTCAGCCTCTCTTGCCTCACAGCTCCAACTGTCCATTTAAGTTCTGCCTCAACCGCTTACACTCACAGCCGTGGATGGTAACCGCGTCAGCAACGGGATCATCTCCATCATTACGAGTGCGGTTCGGCTATTGGTAGGAGCATTACATCAAGAGTGGATCCAATTCCTTGTGTTACCACAATCTGTGAATCCTTTAATTCTGGGCCTTCCTTGGCTTCGAGCCCATTCTCCTCAATTTAACTGGGTCCGTGCCGAAGTTATCTCCTGGGGTCCGCATTGTCATAACAATTGCCTCTCCCCCCCTCGTCCACGAGTCTGTTTAACTCGCACCGTTCCGGAAGAGATTACCCTTCCGTCGGCCTATCAGGCCTTCAAAGATGTTTTTTCCAAGAAGAGATCTGAGATCCTGCCCACTCATCGCCTTTGGGATTGCCCGATTGAACTGATTCCAGGCAAACAGATTCCCCGTGGCAGGACTTATCTCTTATCGTTACCTGAAAGTCAAGTTATGTCACAATACATTTCCGAGAATCTATCCCGGGGATTCATCCGAAAATCCTCGTCTCCAGCTGGTGCAGGATTCTTCTTCGTTAAAAAGAAGGATGGGGGCATTCGCCCCTGTATCGATTACCGACAACTGAACAAAATTACCATCAAGAATCGCTATCCATTACCCCTCATTACCGATCTGTTCGATAAAATCAGCGGAGCATAAGTCTTTTCCAAACTGGACTTACGAGGGGCCTACAATCTAGTACGTATTCGTCAAGGAGATGAATGGAAGACTGCGTTCAATACGCGAGACGGACACTTCGAATACCTTGTGATGCCCTTTGGGCTTTGCAACGCCCCCGCAGTCTTCCAGTCCTTTGTCAACGAGGTCTTCCAAGATGTCTTATATCGTTTTGTTGTTGTCTACTTGGATGATATCCTAATATTCTCACAAGATTTAAATTCCCATCGGGGTCATGTGAAGGAGATCTTATCACGGTTACGCACCCACCAACTATATTGCAAACCGGAGAAATGTATCTTCGAGGTCAAACAGCTTCCTTTTCTTGGATACATCGTTTCCAGCTCTGGATTGCGCATGGATCCACAGAAGGTATCAGCCGTTACTAGTTGGCCTCTTCCCCAGGGAACCAAAGCCATCCAAAGGTTTATTGGGTTTACCAACTACTACAGGCAGTTCATCAAGAACTTTTCTTCTGTAATCGCTCCAATAACTGCCCTGACTCGAAAATCAGCCGATCCAAAAAATTGGTCTCCTGCCGCCTTAGAAGCCTTTGACCGGTTAAAACAAGCCTTTACGTCTGCCCCCGTTCTCTCACAACCGGACCAACTAAAACCCTTTTTTCTTGAAGCTGATGCATCCGCTGTTGGTATAGGGGCAGTCCTGTTCCAGAAATCCGGACTTAGCCCACATCTCCCCTGTGGGTTCTTCTCTAAAAAGTTTCTGATTCATGAAAAGAATTACGGCATCGGCGACAAGGAGCTCCTCTCGATCAAATCTGCTCTGTAAGAGTGGCGTCATCTCCTGGAAGGCTCCCGCCATCCTGTGACAGTCTTAATGGACCACAAGAATCTGCTCTACATTAGTGAAGCACGGTGTCTTAACCCACGCCAGGCTTGATGGGCATCCTTCTTTTCCCGTTTTAATCTAGTCTTGAGTTACTATCCTGGGTCCAAAAATGTGCGGGCAGATGCTCTCTCTCGTTCATTTGACAATTCTGACTTATGTTCTCCCACGGAGCCTCTTCCCATCATCTCTCCAACCAGCATCATTGCCTTTACCGGAGCCTCTGCTAGAACACCCCCCAGAGGTTGTTCCTACTTGGAAACGAATTTACGAACCAAAGCTCTACAATGGGCACACTCTTCTAAATTATCTGGACATGCTGGTATCAAGAAGACATATGAATTCCTACGGCAACGATTCTGGTGGCCAACCTTACATTCCAATGTTCGAGAGTTTGTGGCTTCCTGTACTACTTGTGCCCGTTGTAAGAATCCGAGGTCAGCACCTTCTGGTCTCTTGCAACTACTTCCTATTCCTGATATTTCATGGTAAAGCATATCGATGGATTTCATCACCGATCTCCCTATTAGTGATGGGTTTACTACTATTTGGGTTGTGGTGGACAGATTCTCGAAGATGGCCCACTTCGTGCCCTTGGTTGCTCTTCCATCTGCATCTCAATTGGCTACTATCTTCATCAAAGAGATCTTTAGACTCCATGGCTGTCCTCGTGAAATCATCTCGGATCGTGGAGTCCAATTTGTGTCACAGTTCTGGAAGGCATTTTGCAAGACACTCGGTTCTGAACTCAAATATTCTTCTGACTATCATCCTCAAACCAATGGCCAGACAGAACGTGTTAACCAAGACCTGGAGGTCTTCCTACGATGTTTTTCATCAGAGAACCAATCCAAATGGTCCAGTCTTCTACCCTGGGCAGAATTCGCACATAACTTTCACCATCACGAGTCCTCAGGTTCCTCTCCCTTCTATGTCGTTTATGGAACCCAGCCCACCCTCCCTAACTTCTCCAGTTGTATTTCATCTCCAGTTCCTGCTGCTGATTCTCTAACTCGGGACTTCTCTCGCATTTGGGCAAATACCAAAGACAAGCTCCAGGAGACTTCCCAACGTTATAAGCAAGCTGCTGATTGTCATAGAAGGAATATTCCCTTGCTTCAGATCCATGACAAGGTTTGGTTGTCTACTCGCAACCTCAAACTCCGAGTACCCTCTCAGAAGTTGGCTCCACGTTATATTGGCCCTTTCCCTATTACACATGTCATCAACCCGGTAACTTACAGATTCCGGCTGCCTCGTTCTCTAAGGATTCACAATGTGTTTCATGTTTCCCTCCTTAAACCATTAATTCTTAATAAGTTTCATTGCTTGCCCCGTCATCCTGCTCCTATTAGGACTGCTATGGGGGAAGAATTTGAAGTCAGCCGCATCGTGGATTTCTGTATCCTCCACGGACGCCATCAATTCTTGGTTCACTGGAAGGGTTTCGGGCCAGAGGAGAGATCCTGGGTGAATAAAGAAGATCTCCACGCCCCACGTCTATTGAAACAATTTCTCAAAGGGAGATCTATTCGACAAATAGAGAGAGGAGGTACTGTCACGCGCCGTCCCTGTGTCTCATCCTCCGCACAGGAACGGGCGCTCTCCTCCGATACCAGACGGCCGGTTGCTAGGCAACCGGTCGTCACTTCCGGGTCCTGGCAGCAGCGCGCCCCGTTGCTTAGCAACAGGACGCAATCCACAGTATCCGGCAGTGGTGTTCAGCGTCACCACCGCCGTAGGCAATCCTGCCCCCTGTCTCCCCCTATAAAAGGCTGACTCTGACACATGATGGGTGCCAGAGTATTAGGTCCCATCCTTGCTCCAGCGTTCCTGTTATCTGCTATTTGTTTCTCCAGTGTATTACCCGGCTTGTCCTGACCATTCCTTCTCTGTGCTCCCTGTGAATTGACCTCGGCTTGTTATTGACCATTCTTCTGTGCCTCTGATACCTGACCCGGCTACTCCTGACTACGAATATCGGACTTCCCCCATGGCAACTATTGATATCTTGGTTCCGACCCGGCCTGCCAGACACTGCTTCCATCCTTGCTTCACTGGTTGCTCCCTCTGAGGACCGCGACCTGCGTGTTTCCGCAGCGAAGACCATACTGCCTTGCGGGGGTTCCTGGTGAAGACCTGGAACACGTTAGACTCCGCGCCTCTTTGGTGAGTAGTGCCAAAACCAGTAAGAAATACTCTTGAATCGTGACAGTTATGCTTCGGTTAGTGTGCAGCATTAGTCACAGTATTGCATATTCAACTCCTTGCACCTATAGAGATGGATTGGGGAAGCCAAGTGGAGTGCAAGGGTACCAATGTAGTCCTGGACACAAACACAGATATGCTTGTCATGAAATGTATCTGTTGTGTGTACACTGTCCCTTGTGTAACATACGAACTGATAATGATGACGAACCGCTCAAATGCATCCGATTCAACATACTATGTAGAATGTGTTTTTGGACACAATTGGCGCCTGCATTTTATATGGAAAATGTATCCAACTCTCCATAAGGTCCATGAAGTGTGTCTGGAAGGTGCAGATTGCATCACATTATAAAAATACATCCTTTTTGTGGAAATATAAATGGCAGGTACCCTAACAAAAAATAGGGAACACCCTATAAAGCCACACTATGCATTTATTGAAAGTCATTCAATTAATCCTGTCACTCAAATCACAATGTTATGTCCGCATGTGCGCACATTCATAAGTCTAACCAGCACTCAGCAAGGAGCACCCCATTCTTCCCACCTACCTCTATCAGAATTTACAAAATTCTGCAACCCTGCAAATGCTGCCATTGTCACATGTAAAAACTGAGCGCATTATATATACAAAAGAAGAAGTTTGTTTGTACATGAATATCTTCGACACCCCTGCAATCATTGGGATGAAACCAAGGCGAGATGGTCCAGTTGGATCCTGGCCAGATATTAAGGGGGTCAGGGTCCCGGTCAGACCTTCCATTGGTGTACGCTTGGCAGAAATTTGACCTGGGAGCCTGTTCTGGGCCTTCCACTGGATGGATTTGAATGACATTTAATATCAAAACAAAAGCGACACTGGGCAGTCACCTCATGGATGTGTTGGAAGAGCTGCTAATTATTTTTTAACTGTTGACAGTTACATCCAACTCATTGATAACTTAAAAGCTTTAAGATTTAAACCTGGGCAATGCCGGGGATTTCAGCTAGTTAGTCAGTAAAACCAATTTCTGATTGGGGGCTATTAGTTACAAAGCATTTGTACTTTATTAGTAAATACCATAGTAGTTCTTCAAAATACAGTTTATTGTATGCACTTAATGTTTCTTACCATTAAAATATTATTACTATTATAATTCTTTTATTGAAAACAAGTGCATTATTTATAAAGCACCAATACATTTTGCAGTGCTGTACAGTGGGGAAATATAAATTGATTACAATGCAGAACATACCTGCAGACAAATGTGCAAATACTCTGCTCAAAAAAGCATACACTTTAATTGTAAGGGAATAAAATCATACATTCTTTTTCTGCAGGCTCCAACCAAGACATCTGTTCCCCTACCCTCGGCAATAGCACAAATGCATATAAAATAATTAAAAATGTGGTAAGATGATGAAATAGTAGGACAGAAGAATTAATGTATAAATTACTGTTTAGACCAGTTTTGTTTTTTCTGTTTTGCTAGCTGCCAGTTGAGTGATGGTGGTGGGGGAGTTTAGTTCCTTTCCATCATCATCATCATCATCATCACTTACTTATATAGCGCTACTAATTCTGCAGCGCTGTACAGAGAACTCACTTACATCAGTCCCTGCCCCATTGGAGCTTACAGTCTAAATTCCCTAACGTACACACACATAGACAGACAGAGAGAGACTAGGCTCAATTTGATAGCAGCCAATTTACCTACTAAATGTTTTTTTTTTTTGGAATGTGAGAGGAAACCGGAGCACCCGGAGGAAACCCACGCAAACACAGGGAGAACATACAAACTCCAGACAGATAAGGCCATGGTCGGGAATCGAACTCATGACCCCAGTGCTGTGCTTTCATTTCAAGCCCTTTTTGCTACTTATAAATGGTTTGAACAACTTACCTTGTGTGTAGTGTTGTACATAAGATAATCTCTGTATTTGTTTGCTTCTCTGTTTGGCTGTAATGTATACTATACCTGCATACCAGTGTAAGGAGCTTGTGTACAAGCGTCTTTATGGCAGGAGCCTTTATTATAGTGGGAAAATATCATTGTTGGCACCTTGTTTATGGATTTAAACAATATCTATTTTATATAAAATGTTAATTTTTTAGTGTGAATGTGCAACGATTAAACAAGACATTTAATTGTCACACCGAGCGGGCAATGCATTCTTAAGGCACTGAGGAGTGAGTTGGAGGGGGATTGGCATTTGTTAATTTTTTTGGCGTTGACTGCGGCAATTTGTATTTATACTTTTTTTATTATTTGCTTCTTTCTTTTGTTTTTAACTAGGGATGTAGATGGACCTGATTGAGCTCTTCCCTGCCCTTCAACATTGTAAGACCATTTGTAATAGTGAAAGTGTGCTGGCTAGCACTATTATAAGTAATCATATATTGACACAGTGCAGGGCAGACACACAATGTATTTATTTGCTTTGCCCCTCTCTGCAGTCTGTCCCGGTGACGTGATGAAGAATGCTATGTTTTACCAACTGCGTGCCCGGGAACTAAATCAAATGGGCATTAAGTGGTTAGGTTTCTTTTTTATTCTGTATGTGTTTTTTTTAACCATGTGCCAACAAATATATTTTTTATCTGACATGTGCCTTTTATATTACGTGTTTTCTTCTTATGTGTCTAGCTTTATTCTATAGAAGAGAGTGAATCATAAATAAACGGTTGTAAATTGCCAAGTGAAGAAAAATTACACCCTAGATATGAGTAAATCTCTTGAGGTTTTATAATACGTTCCACCCAGGAAAATGTTAGTATTCCTTCAAACTGTTTGTCTAAAGTGTTGGTACCATGCCTGAATCAGCAAATCATATCTCAATGTTTGTAGAATAACGCCATTCAGAATGTAAATTCGAAATAAGAATGGTGACTTCAGGTTCAACCTATGTACAGACATTCCATATGGTCATAAAACAATTCACAATTTGGATCTAGAGAGACTTCCCATCATTGGTTAGACCAGTGGTTCCCAAACTTTGTGCCGCGGCTCCCTGGGTTCTCACAGGGGTGCCGTGCTTAGGGCTGGGGCAAGCACAGTGGGGGACTACTTGGTAATTATTTTGGCTTAGGGGTGCCTTGAAAAAATTATGGAGACCCTAAGGGTGCCTTGAACTGAGAAAGTTTTGGATCCACTGGGTTAAACAATCACAAAGGTTCTCCCAGTTGTGGCTGGTAACTTTGAAATCACGACCCTTAATTTTGCTATCCGTGGATTGTATCTTGCCACTCCCCAGCCTTTTTATCAAAGGTCCTAAATAAGCTATGACAAGTAAATGTACAACAACATTAAAGCAATTTAAATTAGTCCATCAATCAATATTCTCTCAAATTTTGTGGGGAAAATATTTGGGTGATGATAAAATCTAGTGATCTATGACTGAAACACATCACAATACTAAATATATCCAAATAAACTCTTTAATAGATCCATTCTCCTTACATAATTTTATTTTTCATTCTGTTTTCCCCTTCCTTTGAGATATAGTAAAGACTCTGAAGAAGTCCATATTGCCATAACCAATATATTCAGTGCTAACTAGGTTAGCTAGTATGACAGATTTTGTTAGATCCATTTTTCCTAGTATCTAAAGATGCGGCCATGCTGTGGGGAAATCTAGTACAGGTAAGAAGATGGTTAGTAAGTATTACAGCAGAAAAGTATAATTTTATCATGGCAGTTTTGCCCAAACGTATAAATTTGGGGGCTTCAAAATCGCCGCATTTCGCAATTTGAATTTGGCGATTTACGAAACTGCAAAAAAAAAAAATAACAGATTGATTAAGTCTACTCAATGTGTTGACCCCATAATAATGATTGTTGGTGTTTTATAAATTTATTTTAAGAATAAATTATCCTTATGATTATGTGCATGAAACAGTGTTAAACAATATTAAATATCATGTCATGTCTACAAATGCATGCAATTTGAGGAAATCCAAACCCAAAACACCTTATATGAACATACCCATAAATGAAAACTATCCACAAATAAATTTTTACCATGCTGTGTAAAAAGAATTACAATTAAACATGGTTTTCACTTGGAAAATACTTAGTTTTTATGTTATTTTGCTATGAGATGCCTCCTTTCCAGTATATGTGTAATGTGTTTTATATCAGACATGGGGTTGAAGAAAGCTGTTACTGCTGTCCAATGAAATAAAAATATATGACATTTTTTTCCTTCAACATAAAGAGGTTAGGAAAATATGGTGCCATATCAACATTGCCTAAATCATACATACAAAAAGCCTATGCTTAGCACATATGTTCACAATGAAATAAACCAAAAACCTTTTATACTGGAACAAAATTGTTTTCACTTATCAATCATGTCTCAATGGGAGCATTTCACAAAGTATACAAAATGTTTCACTACTTACTTTTCAATTCTAGAAGCAGGTTTGAATTTAAAAGAATGATTCTAACATCAAGTATTGTGCCCATTCAATATTAAAATGAGCTTAACTCTTGTCAGTGTAGATTGGTATCTTGTGAAATGCGGCATTTTCTTTCTCCCGCTTCACCCTAAAGGCATAAGATTTATGAGTACCCAAGAGCTTAATATACAGTATCTTGTCCTAACAATTGTGAGACAGCCATTGTGTTAAAAAAAAATAAGGTTAATTAGATTTATCTGTTCACTTCCTTCTGTTCATCCAGAAAAAGAAGGGGAAAATGTATTAGGACTTCTTTTAGGACAGATTGTGTTTTAGGAATGTCACTTCAATGCAAAAACTTAAATGTGCACACTAGGTACTAAAAAAAAAAAAATCAAAATTTTGAATTGACAGTGTAACCCTTTGCCACTTGTGACAGATTTAAGCTAAGATTTAACCTATCTACAATTATACATAAATGCAATGTTATGAATGTCATTCATACTTTTGTTTTGCAGGATATATTTTACTGTTATTTTCAATGAAGCATTCATTACAATGTCTATAAACAACATAACTACAGAGATCACTGTGAAAATTAAACATTGAACAATGGTAGAAAACAAATGATTGACCCCAGTCAAAAGAAATAATTTGTAACATAAACAGTTGGTTGTCAGACCCAAAAATTTGGCTACAATATGCCTTCAGGAGAGATTTAGTATTATAGCGTTTAATTGTTGTGTTATATTTTAGAATTTCATTTAAAGGTTGATATGTTACTGTAGATGAATATGTTCTGTAATACAAATGCTCTATGAAACAGACTGCAAGCAGAGGCATGTCAATCTATTCAATTAATTTGTACGTGGTAAGGCTGGAGTTGAAAATAATAATCACCGGGAAAGGGTTAAACATTATTGAATTTCATCACTTCATCAGAAAATTCATATGCACTTCAGCATTATTCTTATTGATGTCTCAGGGACCAAAAAGGAAAAAAAACGGTCAGGGTGATTATTGCCTTGTAGGTGTATTGCTTTCAACGTTTCATTTAAAGCATTCCCTGATGTCAAACTAATAATTGCCCCCTTCCAGCAGGTACTTTGGAGAATCATACATAGTAAGTGCAGAGTATAAATCTTCCCACTTCTCATGGTAATGTGTATAACTATGCATTTCACAAAAAAGCCTATTAGCAGCAGATGACTAGCACATGTGGGCCCTCCTACTGATTTTCAAAGACTCTTTTGATATATGTCTTTAGAAAACTATTTTATGAGGTGGTTACCTGTAAGAATATATCTTTCAAGGCTACATACACGTTGAAGCCTTAAATTCTAACCACACACACAAGAATAGCATTCAATTTAAAGCCGAGTATGGAATTTGGAAAGGGCCAAGTCCATGGAGGCTAACATGGAACTCATTACCAGCCTTGTTTCTGTGTTCTTTGATTCACCTGCTGGAATCGAGCAGAAGAAAACTGAATAAGGGCAAATGCTTTTGATGCTGAAATAAAACTACTGCTTTATTTCCAATCCTGCAGTTCCATGTCTGTTTTATAGGAAGCCAGATATATTTATGGCAAAACAGATGCCCTGGCAACTCCATTATTTTCAGACATTCTCAAAATTAGACATAAAGCAGTTAAACAGGTAGTTACTTTGTTAGATTTTCACACAATAGTTTTATGCACTTCCTTACCAGAATCATGTAAAAAGCAATATTAAGTACCCCCCCCCCCCTCCACCCCCAATCAGCAATTGGTGTGTGAGCTATTAGCAATTTCCAAAATACATATTAAAACAAATCATCCTGTTACAAATACTGCATTGTTACTGTACATGTAATAGAAACAATTGTGTAGTGGTATCAAGAAACAATAGTTTTATGACTGTTTTTAATAAATATTGTTCTGAGTTATTTATTCCAGTGGTTCCCTGGTCTCCAATCAACAGTTGAACAGGGATTGGAGTTTGGCTAATGATATACTTACTATAATTATAGATATCTGATCATGTGATAAAACACTGGAGCAAGGCTGTATCCAGCTCAACTTTCGTCTACCATGGACATTGAGAAGAGGTATGTGTATGCAGCTATAGGGATACCAGATTAGACATGCAACATAAACATGGGCTGCAGGTCTGTACTGAAATATCTTCACCTTCGTGCAGCATCTATCTATATAAACTAAATGCAGAATTCACTGTACACAAAGTGCTTTAAAAGAACGATCCACCCAGACACATATTTTAATAGTAAACTTATGACTAGGGCCCCTGCCATTTACCCCTCTCATCGGCACCAGGGGAATTAGCCATAAGAGAGGAGCTGAGAAAAAGGAGGGGGTAGGCATCAGTCAAATTACATTTGCATAGGACCTCTGCCATTCTGATACTTTGGGGAAGGGGAGTTTACTATTAAAATATGTGTCTGGGTGAACATCTGCTTAAAAAAGTTGCTTGTCCTATTGTTAAAAACTGTAGTGAAACTATTTCTCCCTAATAAATAATATTTTGTAACATTCACAAATGTATAAATTCGGGTAAATATTTTCATACTCTGCAGACCTGAGCGTATTGTATTTGCAATTACACATTGCAGTGCAACATTGTAGAAAGTATTTGTCTTAAGGTTGGTACACCTTTCACAGCTTCTATTTATGTGAAAACATCCAGTTGACAAGTGAATTATTATATAAACTGAGCCTTAAGTTAATCTATTAATGTTAATACAATACATTTTACAACATTATGTTCTTTATTTTTCTTCCTGTGAAAAATTATTTCCACTAATTTGTCATACAGGTGTCCTCGCACAGTGTGCCAGAAAGTTCAGAAATAAGCAAGATATAATACCCACAGACAACAAAGTATGTCTGCAGTTATAAAAAGAATATCCCACTTAATCACTTTTCTTCTGTTACAGCCAAGTATGGATTAGAAAATACCTTTCTCTATACAATTAGACAGTACGTCAACCTAAGTAATTCCTTGTAAGTTGACAGCTCATCACACCATTTCACATTATCATGCCAAAACCTTCCAAGAGAAGATTAAACAAACTTCACAAATATTGTCATTTAACATAGAACTTAAAAGATACAGGGGGTAATTTATAGTTGGATGCAAGTCCCATTTTTTTGGTGTAAAATATGCTTTTTTGTATTTGTCTGAAACCTATACAGGGCAGCTTCACTCTAATTGGTCAGAGGGTGATAAAGCAGCTCTTATTGGTTAGTTGTGGCTAGATCCTATGTGGGATCTAACCGCAATGAACTTCATTGATATACTGTAATTCATTAATCAAATGTATCAATGATTCAATTTGTTCAATGTAATTGATTGCGGCTAGATCCCACGAGGGGTCTAGCCGCTATTAACCAATCAAAGTAGCTGTCTCACTCTCAGAGCTTAGCTGCTCTCTATTGGGTAGAACCTGAAAGGCCATGAGGCCGGTCATTTGCGATGGAGATCCACAAGAAGCATGTGTATGTTGTCTATCTGGGATTTTTTTTTTATGCCATATGGATTAATAGTAAGAAGAAGTTCATTATGGAATTTGCTGGTTAATGTATTGGAGATAGAGGGACTGTTTGAGTCTTTATTTAAATAAAGTATTTAACAGTATTTATTTTATGTGGCACTACAGGTTCCGGAGGGCCAAGAATGCATGGGCATGCTGGCGCTTGTACTTCTGCAGGTTTCCTTGTTATAATGTGACCATAGCTGTCATAGCCTGGGGCTGGCTGCTTCTGTGGGGGGACACCATATTTAAAACATTTTTTTATTTAAAGCTGTTTACACTAAGTCACTATTCATCATCATTAAATTGATGTTGATGAATAGTGTCTTGAGTATGTTGCTCCATCATGATATGCTGAAAGCGTATCTTGATGCGTTTTAAATGTGGAGACACTTACATGTTTATTGAGTTGCACATATTGTAAGATAAACACATAATGGTGCTAGTTTTGCAGCATGCATTTTACAGCTGCACTTTGAACACAAATGCGTCTAACTCTAATTGAATCTCACAATGTGCAACTTTATTTTCTGATTCTGCAGCCCGTGAGCAGCTCTGTTGATGTTATCATAATTAGGGAGTCTTAGAAAACATTACATTGATTACCAACATGTGTAAATTAATCATTATATTTTTATTTATTTGTAATTGATTGCTTAGAAATTAGTCTTGCCTTCTTTTCTTCTTTTACAGTTATTTGCCTTGCCATGGTATGACCTGTGCTACCTTTGTATCTGGCAATTACTAAGAGATTCAAAACCTTATGGGTGCCACATACATATGTTATATTCACTGTGAGATCAGTTCTATTAGTAAAATATTGGCAAGCATAAAAAGCAATGACAGGCATCTACATTGAGGGGGAAAATATTGAAACAAGGAAGCCACACATATTTTTAAGGCAATATCTAAGGTGTATCTCTTGCAAGTACTGAAGGTCGGGTGCAACATTATGCTAGGAGAAAAAACAGATAAGGAGGTGTTTGTTTTTAACATGGATCATGTGACTTTTTGCATTTATTTATAACTGTCAACAAGATTCTGGGCTAGATTTACTAAGCTGCGGGTTTGAAAAAGTGGGGATGTTGCCTATAGCAACCAATCAGATTCTAGCTGTCATTTTGTAGAAAGCACTGAATAAATGAAAGCTAGAATCTGATTGGTTGCTATAGGCAACATCCCCACTTTTTCAAACCCGCAGCTTAGTAAATCTAGCACTCTGTCTTTTGTCTAAGATATTCCAATACTTTATTATATCTTATACAAGTAGGGTAATGCTACTTTACCATTTACTTCTAACTGTCAATTCATATCATGAATATTGATATATGTTTGACACAAAAACTACACTTTTTTTACATGTGTCTCTTTCTATGTATGTTCAGTACTCAGATATGTTCAACTATAAATGAGCCCCTTAGTGTTATGATCGAAAAACTAGTACTAATTCATAGTTAAAATTAACTAGGAAATAATATTGTAAGGATCAGCTGCAATACTGCAGTACATGACAAAGACAGTACACAGTCAACACTGACAACTGCAGCATTATCACCTTATGCAAAAAAAGCTACACTCTTATTTAACACTGCATACTCAGTACTTATGCTAAAGGTCAGGACAATTAGGATTAAGAAACCTCACCTGCATGCAGCTTTTATAAAGCCATCACTCTAAGAAAAGACCACATAGAGTGCTAAGTCACTGCTTTCCGCATTTCAGAGAGATTTGGTGGACTCCATTAAAGATGAGCTCACTTGCCAGGATCTTCACATCTCCCTAGTGAGACTCATCATCGTTTGCATTCGGTTTGACAATAGTATTCAAGTATTCAAGAGCATCAGCGTCAGCAGAAAGAGACGGCTTCTTACCATCTCCTGTCAGCTCACTGGCCACATTTGATCCATACCATGCCAACTAAGCACTTTGTGGAGCACACCTGGCTGTTACAATCTGATGCGGAAGCAGCTCGCCTGCCTACTCAACAGGCTGCTTCTGAGCTGCTGCCTTGACAGACAGGACTTCACTTTCCCCTTCTTCATTTCGGCTGTCACCAGGGCAACAGCCGAGACGGTCTCTCATTCATTGCCACGGCATGGCCAATCTGACAGTCGGGTGCCTGCACACCACTACCTAGTTTTTTAGGCTGATTGTGAGCTGCTGTCCTTCCCCTCTTCTGATTGGCCCATTTATGTATTTAAGGCAGGGAGGGTTTAGCCTCCCTGCGGATTATGCCGCCCTGTGTGCCGGTTATGGCACCCTGTGTGGTTCACAACGCTGATCAGCTCTAGTCCTGTGGATACTCTGCTGACTCCTATTGACTCCCGTTGTGACCCTTGGCTTGTTTCTGGACACTGTTTGAATTCTGTTTGCCCCTGACCTCTGCTTATCTATTTGGATTATACTTGCTTGCAACCAGCCCTGACCTCTGACCTCCCCCTTTTTATCCTGCTCGCTACTGACCCACGACCTTTGGACTGTCTCTGGCATCTGTCTCCTGTATTCCAGTAACCCTCCATCTCTGCACTATGGTTGACATTGCTAAACTAGGCTAGAGTAAAGTCATGCCACTGAGATATTATATTTGGGGAGGTCTGGGTAGCATGTAGGGGAGTTTTGGAGTACATGTTGAGGGTTCTGAGTGTATGTGGATGGATTTTGTGGGAAGTGGGATCTGAGGGAATGTGGGGCTATTTTGTAGCAAGTCGGAAGTCTGAATAGCATGCGGTAGAATTTTTTACATTTTTGATGTGGGCTTTTCCTTCTTGAAATTAAGAGTAATGTGCAGCCCGTTTGAATGTTGGAGGGCCACATATGCAGCCCCTGAAGTATATCAGGATGCCCATCATTGGAATAGAGGATCTACTAATGTTTCACAAAAAAGTAAAATTATGTTTTTCTACTATTTGACTAAAAAAGTAACTATTATTTTTCCTACAGATACTTTCCAGACACATCTATTTGTATCAAGGGCAACAATTTATTAACATCCATATATCACAAACTTACAGACAGATCATCATAAATTTGATAAATGACAGCTTTCATCCATTGCACCCACATTACTACCAAAACTGTTGAGCCACCCCAGAAAAGAAAAAGATCGTCCAAAAACCAATGTTAAAAGCACTGCAAAGCTTTATGAACAGGGTGAAATGGCCAAAGTACACCTGAATAAGTTGCTTTGCTGGGATATTTCTACAAAAACCTAAAGCCACGATATGTCTGGATGACATTTATAGAGCACACTAATGTGATTTTTAAATAGGTGAATGACGGCAGAATGCTTTTTTCAGGAACACAATTTAAATTCTTTATGTTAAACAAATGTCATGAACAAAGATAAATAGTCTCTCTCATCCCAGTTTCTGCAAGTGAATCAATCAATAAAGGATTTTATTGACTGTTGAACTATTAGATTGTGGTTAGTATTGCTACCTCACAGCGCTGTGGTCATGAGTTCTGTTCCGACCAGGACTCTATGGGGCATATTCAATTCCGATCCGCAGGATCGCGCCGGAACGGCCGCGAACCTAATCTGCGGTACGCAATAACGTGGATTTTCATTCGCAGCCCATAGGGCTGCGTATGAAAATCTGCGTTATTGCGGTACCGTATTACCGGCAGTACTGCGCATTTTCCGCGGTAACGCGCGTAACCGCGGATCGGATCGGAATTGAATATGCCCCTATGTGTGTGGAGTTTGTATGTTCTCCCCATGTTTGTGTGAGTTTTATCCCACACTCCAAAGACATACTTGTAGGTTAATTGGTTTCTGACAAAAATTAACCCCAGTGTTTTTTGTGTATACTAGGAACTATAGATTGAAACCTCCACTGGAACAGGTACTGATGTAAATGATTCAATATGATGTATAAAGTGCTGTATATAAAGATCTGCTAATAATTTGACCATTAGAATACACTGAATAAATAGTCTAAATAACCCTCTACTGTGACATATACACAAGGAACGCAAAGTGAACACAATTTGTGTTTTTTTTAAATTGAGCGGAAATTGCACACAAGTACGCCTGTATTCAAGTACAAGTGCGTCTCAAGAAACGTTTCTAGTTGAATACAGGTGTAAGTACAATCTACCTATTTGGCACTTGCCATATGCAGATAGACACAACACATTGCAAGATATTCAGTATGCATATGTATATATATAAAGTCTAACAGAACACATAGATAAATAAAAATATTAATTACTACTTTCCTCCCCCATTCCACCCTTCAAATCGTAGGCAGTTCAGGCGTGTCCTTTGCGCTCAAACATTAATTGCATACACTTGTGTTCACTGACTTATAGTCCGTTTGTGAGCTCGCACAGAGCAATTTTATGCGAAATACGACACGTATCAGGATTTACGTTCCTTAATGAATCAGGCCCGTTATCTTAACCTGTCAGTAACATTTTTATCTAAAACACAGTTTTGTTACCATACTTAGTTTTATTACTAAGGTTATGTTTTATTGATACACTATATCTTCACTTCTCAGTTCTTTATAAGGAATTTAGAGTCCCTGATATATACAGTATACAGTTGTCTACACAGGTCTCAGTGACTTTTTTTGACTGTATATAGTTATACTGAGGCATGGGATTGGGCTTACATGCATGTAGAGGCGTAGGGTGGAGACATGGTGCCCAAAGCAAATGCATGCTGTGTCACTTCTCTCCTGTACTGAAGTGTTCCAGGGCAGGGAGCGTGGTGAGCATGTGGGGACAAATTAAAGTACAATACAGGGACACTGATATACTGTTATACAAGTTGACCTCACATATTACCCCCACAGTAATACTACCCAGAAGAGGAGTGCCACTTTATCTAAAAATAAGGTAAAACCAGTACTGACCAGCAGCTTCTCCGCTCCCTATGAGTAGTCATTAAATCTCACGGAAATAGATACATTCAACTAAAAAAGCAGAAACATTTCTGTATGTCAAGCATACAAATATGTATAACTGCTCATGAATAGCGTAGTGATGCATGTCAGTTATAAATGGTACACTCTACTTTTCATACACAATACAATAATGAAATGAAGAGTCAAATACACTAGAAAGAATAGTTTTATCACAGTGTTAGTTATAAAAGCATATCTGAAGATGTGTCCAGGTCTCCTTAGTTCATATATACAGGGGATGTGCTACACTATCCAAGTGTATGTGGCCACAAGTCTAAGAAATGCATAAATCTAATTACGGACACATTTTTGCTATACATGGGCAGTGTGGAAATGTGTATATTTACTCAACACAAATGAACCTCAAATATAAATTAAGACCAAAGTATATGTATTGGTGGGTGAGGGCTATTAATTTAATAGTTGCGTGAGGATGGGAGGTGAAAATCATTACCCCACATTCAAGGATCCAACCAAACCGCAACTAAGCTCAATCTTCTAATACAGGAGCTGCAGGACAAGGCGGTACAGCCTACACCCACTTTTATGCCAGAAAACGATATCTAGGAGTGTCTAATAGCATTTAAATGAGCTGCTAAGTGTGTAAAATGGCAGGAGGAGAGGGCTATGTTTGTGCATTGAAGCCTAACAAGCTTAGATAGATTTAGCTGAAATGGAAGCACTGGACTATCAACACTTGAAGAAAAAGATTTTGGCTTTGATTGAAGTTACGGCCACCGATAAGGTTTCATAACTCTGGAAAGACTGGAGGCACCTCTACTTATCCCTGCGGCCGTACTGTAAGGCTGAAGGCCTCTTTAATCAGCCCTCTGTCCTTCAGAAAGACTCCCATCTGTTGCCTAAATGCAACCCTCCCTCGTCCAGTTCCAGCCCTGTCACTGATAGATATAGGATCCTAGGACTCACTGCCAGTTTGTGACAACTCGAGACTGGCCACTGCTTAGTAATGTGGCCCTGTTCCCAAACACTGCTTCTGCATTATGTAGCAGCACTGATACCTCAGGGTTTAATTATTACACAGAGGAATCCAGCTTCCCCCAATCCCAGTGTAACACTGAATCTCACCCTATCAAGCCATATCATACTACCTATCTCACCAAACGGCCTAACTGGAGCATTAAACCTGACTTCTTCAGTCCAGACAATTCGGCCATCTGTTGCTGAACCCGCTGGATCAGGGGAAGTGAAGACTAACAAGGAGCCCAGCATTTGGGCCTACTCAGAAGCTACAGGAGAGAGCACAAAGTAGGGAAACTCCCTGTGACGGCAGGCCCGATATAGACTCTAGCATTCGCTTGGTAAGCCTGCCATATTCAATAAGCCCAATTACTTCACACCCTCCCCCATGCAGCCAGTGGATACAGTTATTCATCTGTCTAGTTCTAAAAGCATCAGAACTTCAAAATGGAACTTGGATCCTTCAAATAGAATTCAGATCTAACAGTGGCAAATAGTCTTTTGAACACAAAGTAAAATGTCTCTCCACACTGCCCCATCATGATCCATACCACAAACCAAATTGCCCCACTTGATCCTACTGTCTCTCTTTATATTCTTTATATTTATATTTAGAATGTAAGCTCTCTCAGAAAGGGTCCTCTCTACATTATGTCTCAGGTCTGTCCCTTTGTCAAGTATGATGTGGAATTGTTTTTGCATGCCATACGATTTGTTCTGTTAATTGCATTTATTATTATTCTGCTCAATTCTACCCTCACACCTGTTATTATGTTTTCTATTCTCATTTATGTCATATATGTCAGTTGCTACAGAATCTGTGGTGCCATAACAATAAATGATGATGATGATAATAATAAGACACCAGCAACAGTAGGTAGTGAAATCTGCAAGAACAGTTAATAGAAAACAACACAGTTTGCCAACGATTTTGGGGACTGTTCTGCAAATTTCGGATTTTGCCTCGCTCAGACTGGACTTTTGCCCCACTTCATGCTGATCTCTCTGCTCATGAAGGGGTAGCCTCACGGACTTAACAGTGCATTGCTAGTGTTTTGAAAGAGAACTAGTTACCAATCATTATGACTGTAGTACTGAGGCATATTTGACGTTCCTTGCCTAAGGGTCATCATCATTTAGCACTAGTGTTACTGTACTTACCACTGATCGATGCCTATGTTTTAATAACCTAGCATCCATTACCTTTCATGCATAGATCGTAAAGCAGCCATAGCAATGATTAAATTAGCTAATGACTCATATTAAGTCTGTTTAACAAATTCTGTTAAAAAGGCAAATCAGCAATCATGTGGTTCTAGATAGTACAAAGAGAATATGAGGACAGAGAGTGCTACAACTTGGACACATGTTATCCAGTAATCTAGTAATTAAAAATACTACTCGTATTAGTATGAGACAGAAATAAACTATTGTAACTTGACCGACACTAAGGATTAAGCAACTTAATTCACAGGCAAATTCATGCTCTATTCTAGAACACACAGGACGTTTCTAGCCAGTCAGACTAGTAGAGAATTTTATTTTGGAATAGATCCAACCGTTCTGTTTTAAAATGTACTTCGAACCATTACACAATAAGAACCTCTGCTTTGTATTCAGCAACTCCAGCTACCACCTGTGTCTTATAAACTCTGTACCAGCATCCTGGTTATCAATCTATATACAGAGGAAGTCGGAAGAAATCTTTGAAGATTTGATTTAGTCTTTGTCATATTACTGTCCATTTTATTTAAATAAAATAACATATATAAGGTATTAATCTGTGCTAGATTTAGGAATGTGAAGATTTCTCTGTGCTGCAAACTTTAACATCTTGGATGTCTGATGAGAATATTCAAGCTCCATACTGTTATTTTTGAAAATGAGAGTTGACTTTTAGTAAATGCTTATTTACTGCTATAGATACATGATTGATGCAGTGGACTGCAGCTATAGTATATGCATCAATTAAATTAAAGCTTTGTTGACTGGCTACATCCTGTGTTCATTGCCTAGATTATATTTACGAAACAGATAGTGAAACAGATTTGTTTAGGTATGTAGCCTCACAAATTTATTAGTGGGGAATGTACTTTCAACTAAGGAAATGCTCTGAATTGGGTCAAGGGGTAGTGGATGATTTGTTTTGAGTCTCTGCACCTCCCAGGTGACTGTATCCTGTGCCCCCCAACATCTCATCTGGCTTCCTTATACACTGCAATCTACAGACTTGAAACTTAAATCACTGAAACAAGTAACACATTTATTGTACTGTAGTGGATCATGTTGTCAACACACGTTTAAACAAATATAAGTATTGCACTGTTTGGAAGCGTTTGATAGGTAAAACCTGAGTATGATTTACTATATTTTAATGGAAATTACACAGGAAATGCCCTGGGAAAGGTCAAAGGATAGGACAGAGATTCTGAAATTATTCAAACTAACAAATTTGGCTAGTTCAAGAGCCTCAAACCTCTTTGTGGTACAATTGTGATTTTTGCTCTGTTCGATTTGGGTTCAATTGATGCGACCAGTATATTATTCAGTGTTTTAGTTCAAATTAGAGAAGTTCACTGACCCCCGTGTTCTGGTTTTGGTTTTGGATCTGGATTAATTTTGTGTTTTGGTCTTAGTTTTGGTTTAGGCATAACCGCCCTTGCGTGTTTTGGTTTTTGATCCCAATTTTTTTCTAAAATCCCTATTTGTTTTGCTTAAATCACATATTTTTGCTTTTTTTCCCCCACTACATTATTATTAACCTCAATAACACTCATTTCCAGTTATTTGCAGTCAATTTTGACCACCTCACAGGTCACAATATTATTTTCATACATTTTCACACAAAAACTGCAGCGACCTGGCAGGATGCTAAGTGACAGAGCAATGACTCAAACACACGGCAGTTCATAGCACATCTAGGAAACATTGGCACACAGCAGTGTCAGTAAAGAAAAGTAGTGCAAGATGGAATTGTCACTGAGCTTCGAATCAGCCCCAGTTCACAAAAAATTGTAATATAGTTAGATACCTTTGAAGTAAAGTGCAGATTACAAACACTTTGTGCAATACTGATGAAACAGCAGCAAAGTGGAAGGTATTACATATACACGTCTATTTAGACATCCATGCTTCCATTACTGTGGCTTTACAAACACTACAAATGGCTAGACAACTGTTGTCAGGACTTGGGTAAAAATAATTCCACACTTAAGAGGTGAATTTTTTGGTCTTATGCCCAGGCATGACAATGGCCTTCTTCTTATCACGTGCAAGAACTGCTTCCAGTGGTGCAGGACTTATACAAACAACATCATCCTCATCAGCATCCTCATTAGCGCCCTCGTCAGCTACACAAATATCCCCCTCATCCTGTTGCAATTCCAAAGTGGCATCCTCAATTTGTGTATCATCGGCTACACTTGGACTGTTCATGCACACATCTGCAGAAATGCTGGAAGGGGCCTTCTTTATGGGTACACTATCAGACAGGTCAGGATTGCACATAGCACTCGTGAATAGACTCTCCTCAGGCATTTGTGTCATTTCTGAATCTCAACATACGTTTTCCTCTAATGCCTTACTGTTTTCTTCCAGCTCGGCTTTTACACGTAAAAGTATTTGGACACCACTTTTGGAGTCCGAATGACAAGGTCTTGCTTGGTCATGACTGACCTTACAAGAAGATGCCTCAGTGACAGTTGCAGAACAAGCACTCATAGAGAAAGGCGAAGGCCTCATTCCTTCTTTGCCACTGCGTGTGTAGAAAGGCATGTGGGCAATTTTATTTTTTTCTGCAGATAACTGTCTGGATTACAGGTCTTTTTTCTTGACCAAGGTAAAAGGTGTTTTTTACATTTTTGTTTCCCTGGCTTAAAAACATTATGCACTTTTACATAGGCTTTAGCAGATAACGTAGAGGGATTACTATCATCATGACTGGTACCAGCAGCTGCTTGGTGCTCCTGGTCTTCTGTGTACTGCTGTGAATCCATTTTGATAACACAGTACAATGTGACTGCAGATTAAGAACAAAACTGCCAGCTCTATTATTTCTATTTCAGTAATCACAATTAGCAATGAAGCTCTCCTCTTTGTGTTTTACCTATATAACACAGTACAATGTGACTGCAGAATTAGAAGACCAACCCTGCCAGCCCTATTATTTCTATTACAGCAATAACAATTAGCAATGAGGCAGTGGAGCTCTCCTCTTTGTGTTTTACCTCTAAAACACAGTACAATGTGACTGCAGATTTAGCAGACCAAGCCTGTCAGACCTATTATTTCTAATTTAGCAATGACAATTAGCAATGGAGCAATGGAGCTCTCCTGAATGTCACTGGAGACTTTGAAGAACACTGCTACCCCCCTCTTTCTCTTCTACCTATGATGCTGCCCAAATGCAGTAGAGACTGCCAAGAACTGTGCTACCTCTTCTCTGATGCTCTGTGAAATGGCGCTGGATCACCGTGGAGGGCGGTACTTATAGAATTCAAAACTCACAAAATCCGAGATCCGATGACGTATCCAAGGGTGCGCGAAAGTACCGAGTCAGCTTGGCTCGGTACTCGGATCTGCTAAGTTCAGGTGTGTTCGGTTTTTGGGGAACTGAGTCTGAGCATCTCTAGTTCAAATATTTGGAAAGTCCAGGTGCGCTCAAATACTGTTATCAGTAATAAGATGTAATGCAACCCAAGGGTAGGTGGTTGCAGATGGTTGTGTGCAGTGGGATGGATATAGGTAAACCTTGCGGTACAACAGAATGGTAAACAATCTTACACAGAAGAAATATACATGAGATTAAATACAAGGATGAGACAGAAAAGTCTTTGCTTGTGTGACACAGAATATTGATCTTAAGCTGTGCTTGGATATGCGATCGGGATGAGATGCGTGTGCAATTACCTTGCAGCGCTAAACCATGCACATAGAAGGGAGCCCTGTGTTGTCCTTGAGTGCCTGTCCTGCCGTTCTCTGATGTGGATCTATGGTCAGGTCGGTACGTTGTTAGTGTGGCGTGGAAATGGTGAGGCAACATGTGTTGCTAGGGACGCCAGCTGAGGCTCTTCCAATGTGTCGGGGGGCGGCGCTGAGTGAGCGACGCGATCAGGAAGTGATGCAGGTCCGATAGACGCTGGAAACCACGCATGCGCAGTACGTTGCCGGGACAAAATGTAAAGCTCCATAGTGAAGTAACTCAAGGCAATTTATTAAAAAAACAAAGAAGCACTTACATCATAGGTACTTAGTAGTAGGCAGGTAAAGGTTATTAAGATTGGTGGGAGCGTGTACTCCGACGCGTTTCGTCCTGTGGACTTTTTCAAGGAGTGAATGTGTATGTGCCGTTACTTGTATTAGTAGGGGATGGTGTCTCTTGATTGGACGGGAGACCTGCGGGTTGATTGGTTGTCAGGATGGGGGTTGAGCTGAGGGATTACGTGCAGCCGAATGCATGGAGCGGATTGACAGTGAGTGACAGGTGTGAATGGGATTCCTTACTGAGAATCAGGATAGTAGAGGGTGTCGAAGTCAGCAAATTGGATAAAGTAATTTCAATTAAAGTCGAGCAAACTTGGTTGTCTTTGTCTGAAAAGATGCGTACGGTACGCTACAACGTACAAGGGCATGCTACGGCGTGAAAGGGCGTACGCATCCACTACACGTGGCAGCAACAGTAATTGGTCTTTTACTATACATTTGCACAAACACGCATACTTATAAATAGTACACATTAATGGTAGTTGCAACACATAGTCAGTTATGTCGAAATATAGTAGTATTTATGTGTTATATTAAAGTTACATGCATATTAGTGAAATATACGGAACAGGTTGAAGGAATCATATCATGAGTGGTATCATAATAAACCTCTTTACATTTCCTACTGTTTGTTTCACTCTGCGAAGGAATCGCATAGTGCATACACAAGTTATAAATGATAGGGAATTATGAACTACTTAAGACTAAGGAATCTTGGCGGGAAGAGCCGAGCATACCCCCTGGAGAGGTGACCCCCTCCTTTGGATTCCTTAGGATGAACCAGCCAAAGATTGACAACCCCTTGGACCTTCCTGAGACCTGGACCAATAGATGCAAGCTATACCATCTTCATTGTATTACTGTATTTCTGTGTGTATATAAGCAGCAGCTTCACATCTAGTGTTCAGACATCTTGTCCCCAGACTTCAGGATTGAATGACTGCACACTGGATCCAGAGCGCCTGCGATAAGTAACGGCTGTATTTATTATCACTTGGCTTGAACATATTATTCTACTATTTGCGAATAAATCTTTGTGCGTTGGAAACACAAATCGAGGTTCGACAATCGTTATTGGCTAGCGACAATACGCACATAACAAGGGGCTGCATGATGCGGGGTGTCTCTGAGCATGGAGGTAAAAGGCTAGTCGATTCAGCCTTGCTCATAGGTATGTAGTAAGTAATACCTTAAGTGGTCATCTTTATGCATGCGGGCGGCAGTTGGAGAAGGCTGCACGTTAGATCAGCTCTGTGTCTTTCCTCCCACACAATTATCTGTCCACAATTGTAGAGCATCTGGAAACTTGTGGAGACGGTGGGAGATTGTTGTGGGGGTACAGGGGAGTGTCATCGTCGCTCCAGAGACGGGGCCATGCCATCTATCCCTGGCTTTTCTGCATCAACTGACCTACTGTGTACCGACCCGGCTTGTCGGTTGGCCCTTCTCCTGCTGAGTCCCTGGTTTGTCTGCATCGGCTGATCTACTGTGTACCGACCCGGCTTGTCAATAAACTCTTCTCCTGCCGAATCCCTGGCTTGTCTGCACCGGCTGATCTACTGTGTACCGACCCGGCTTTTCAGTTAACCCTTCTCCTGCTGAATCCCTGGCTTATCTGCACCAACTGATCTACTGTGTACCGACCCGGCTTATCAATTAACCCTTCTCCTGCTGAGTCCCTGGCTTATCTGTATCAACTGATCTACTGTGTACCGACCCGGCTTGTCAATTAACCCTTCTCCTGCTGAATCCCTGGCTTATCTGCACCAACTGATCTACTGTATACCGACCCGGCTTGTCAGTTAACCCTTCTCCTGCTGAATCCCTGGCTTATCTGCATCAACTGATCTACTGTGTACCGACCCGGCTTTTCAGTTAACCCTTCTCCTGCTGAATCCCTGGCTTATCTACATCAACTGATCTACTGTGTACCAACCCGGCTTGTCAATTAACCCTTCTCCTGCTGAGTCCCTGGCTTACCTGTATCAACTGATCTACTGTGTACCGACCCGGCTTGTCAATTAACCCTTCTCCTGCTGAATCCCTGGCTTATCTGCATCAACTGATCTATTGTGTACCGACCCGGCTTGTCAGTTAACCCTTCTCCTGCTGAATCCCTGGCTTATCTACATTGACTGATCTACTGTGTACCGACCCGGCTTGTCAATTAACCCTTCTCCTGCTGATTCCCTGGCTTATCTGCACCAACTGATCTACTGTGTACCGACCCGGCTTGTCAATTAACCCTTCTCCTGCTGAATCCCTGGCTTATCTGCATCAACTGATCTACTGTGTACCGACCCGGCTTGTCAGTTAACCCTTCTTCTGCTGAATCACTGGCTTATCTGCACCAACTGATCTACTGTGTACCGACCCGGCTTGTCAATTAACCCTTCTCCTGCTGAATCCCTGGCTTATCTGCATCAACTGATCTACTGTGTACCGACCCGGCTTGTCAATTAACCCTTCTCCTGCTGAATCCCTGGCTTATCTGCACCAACTGATCTACTGTGTACCGACCCGGCTTGTCAATTAACCCTTCTCCTGCTGAATCCCTGGCTTATCTGCAGCAACTGATCTACTGTGTACCGACCCGGCTTGTCAGTTAACCCTTCTCCTGCTGAATCCCTGGCTTAACTGCATCAACTGCATATAAAACATTATTTTATATGCCATTATTTTGTTTTTCCTGATTGTACATTTACAAGTTTCTACTTTTTACCTGTTATTATTCTACTATTTATATGCCTTTATCTTGTTTTTCCTGATTTTATATTTACCAGCAACTAGTTTTACCTGTTATTATTCTTGCCTATTTCCATTGTCCTTATTACCTCTCCTTCTATTATTCTTTGCCTTCCACGCCCTAATTGGTTATTGTCCTCCATCTTGCTATTGTCTCCCTGCTTATTCTTACCTGTTATCCGCTGTCCTTATTATCTTACTGTTCTGCTATCATTCTTACCTGTCTTCATTGTCTTTATTATCTCACTGTACTGTTGTTCCATGCCCTCCACGCCCTAATTCGTTATTATCTTCCACCTTTTCATTGTCTTCCTGCCTTTGTTCTTACCTGTTTTTCACTGTCCCCACTATCTCACTGTTCTGTTACTCTCTCTCCCTACTATGCCTCCCCGCTCTCACTCCATACCCATACTCTCCCCCCGCCCTACCTCTCCCGTTCCTCCCCGCCATCCCCCGCGCGCTGCTCAGCTTGCTAACCTCATCCCCATTTCCCCCCTCTCCTCTCCCCCTTTCTTCTGTGCCCTCTGGAATGCCAGATCCGTCCGCAACAAGCTGACTGCTATCCACGACCTCTTTCTATCCAACTCCTTTAACCTTCTTGCCGTTACTGAAACCTGGCTCTCCGATTCTGATACTACTTCCCCCGCTGCCCTCTCCTATGGTGGCCTCTCCTTCACCCACTCCGCCAGGCCTGGTGCCCGCCCTGGCGGTGGAGTTGGCCTCCTCCTCTCCTCCACCTGTACTTTTCGTGTCATTCCCCCTGAACCCTCCCTCTCCTTCTCCTCTTTTGTAGCTCACTCCATCCGCCTCTTCTACCCCATCCATCTCCGCGTCACTGTCATCTACCGCCCTCCTGGCCCCACCTCCCTCTTCCTTGACAACTTTGCTAGCTGGCTTCCTCACTACCTCTCCTCCGATCTCCCCTCGATCATTCTCGGTGACTTTAATATCCCCATCGACAACCCCACCTACCCTGCTTCCAGCAAACTGCTCACCCTCTCTTCCTCCCTTGATCTCACCCAATGGACCTCCTCCTCTACCCACTGCCTTGGTCACTCCCTTGATCTTGTCTTCTCCTACCTATGTAATCTCTCCGACTTCTCCATCTCTCCCTTTCCTCTATCCGACCACCATCTCCTCTCCTTCTCTCTCTCCTCTTCTCCTGCTCCCCCCCCTGCCCAAACGTACTCTGTCCATACGCAACCTCGATGCTCTTGACCCTGCCTCTCTGTCCTCCTCTCTCAATACCCTCCTTTCTCCCCTTTCCTCCCAGGCCTGCCCCAACCAGGCGGTCTCCCTCTACAATCACACCCTCACCTCCACTCTGGACGCGGTCGCCCCTGCCCACTCCGTCCACCCCCGCTGCTCCAAACCCCAACCCTGGCACTCCAAATTTACCCGCTTCCTCCAAAAATGCTCCCGTTCCGCCGAACGTCACTGGAGAAAATCCCGCTCCCTGGCTGACTTCCTCCACTTTAAATTCATCCTTTCATCCTACAGCTCTGCCCTCTCACTCGCTAAACAATCTTTCTTTAAATCCCTCATCTCTTCCCAGTCCTCTAACCCCCGCCGCCTCTTTGCCACCTTCAGCATTCTCCTGGCCCCCTCCCCTCCCCCCACCCCCTCCTCCCTGACTGCCTCTGATTTCGCCTCCTTCTTCTCCTCTAAAATCGAGGCCATCCGACTTGAAATCTCCTCCTCCACTCTCTCTTCCACCCCTCCCACTCTTCTGTCCTCCCCCCCAACCACCTTCCCCTCCACTCCTTCCGTCCCACCACCGGCGAGGAAGTCCACTCTCTCATTTTATCCTCCCCCCCACTACCTGCCCCCTGGATCCCATCCCCTCCCACCTTCTTCGCTCCCTTTCCCCCACCACCTGCTCCCACCTCGCTCACCTCTTTAATCTCTCCCTCTCCACTGGCATCTTCCCCTCCTCCTTCAAACATGCTCTCGTATCCCCCATTCTTAAGAAACCTAATCTCGACCCCACTTCTCTCTCGAACTATCGCCCCATATCTCTTCTCCCTTTTGCCTCCAAAATTCTTGAGAGGCTCGTCTGCAGCCGTCTCACCTCCTACCTTTCTGAATACTCCCTCCTTGATCCTCTCCAGTCTGGTTTCTGCCCCCTCCACTCCACTGAAACTGCCCTGGCTAAAGTCACCAATGACCTCCTCTCTGCAAAAGCCAGGGGCCACTTCTCCCTTCTCATCCTCCTTGACCTCTCTGCAGCCTTTGACACCGTTGACCACCCCCTCCTCCTTCACACCCTCCAGTCTTTCGGCCTCTCCGGCCCAGTCCTGTCCTGGTTCACCTCTTACCTTACTCACCGTTCCTTCTCTGTCACCACCTCTGGGTCTCTCTCCCCCCCATCCACCCTTCCAGTTGGGGTCCCTCAGGGCTCTGTTCTGGGACCCTTACTCTTCTCTCTATACACCTCCTCCCTGGGTGAACTCATCAGCTCCTTCGGCTTCAGCTACCACCTTTACGCTGACGACACTCAACTATACCTCTCCTCTCCTGATCTCTCTCCCTCCCTCCTCTCTAGGGTGTCCGCCTGCCTCTCTGCCATCTCCTCCTGGATGTCCTCTCGATTCCTCAAACTTAACCTTGCCAAATCTGAGCTCATAGTTTTTCCTCCCTCTCATACCCCATCCCCTTCTGACCTCTCCATCACTGTCGACAACACCTCTATCTCACCTGTCCCCCAACTTCGCTGCCTTGGTGTCATCCTCGACTCCTCTCTCTCCTTTGGCCCCCACATCCTCTCTCTTGCTAAATCCTGCCGCTTCCAGCTGCGCAACATCGCTCGCATCCGGCCCTTCCTCTCCCAAGATGCCACCAAATGCCTTATCCACTCTCTGATCATCTCCCGCCTGGACTACTGCAACCTCCTCCTCACTGGCCTCCCCCACTCTCATCTCGATCCCCTTCGATCCGTCCTTAACGCTGCAGCTAGGCTTATTTTCCTCTCTCGCCGCTCCTCTTTTGTCTCCCCCCTCTACCTAGCCCTTCACTGGCTCCCATTCCCCTTCAGAATCCTCTTTAAGCTTCTCACACTCACCTACAAGGCCCTCGCCAACTCCACTGCGCCCTACATCTCCACCCTCCTCTCTATTCATGCTCCATCCCGCCCTCTCCGTTCTGCCTCTGACCGTCGCCTCTCTTCCCCCCTTATAACCCCCTCCCACGCGCGTATCCAAGACTTCGCCCGTGCTGCCCCCCTCCACTGGAACAAGCTCCCTCCCTCCATCAGAACTTCCCCTAATCTGTCCAGCTTCAAACGGGCCCTAAAAACCCACCTTTTTCTTAAAGCCTTTCTGTCTCCCACTTAACTTCCTACCTTATCTTCTGCCTCTGTCCCCCTACTCTCCCTCTCTCCCCTCCGTCTCTCTGTCTGTCCACCCCTCCCCTTAGATTGTACGCTCCTCTGAGCAGGGCCATCTCTCCTCCTGTTTCCACCACTTCTAACTCTGCTCTCCAGCTACTTAGCCCTCCTCCTCAAAGGTCCTCCACCCCACGTCCACTTTCGCTCCCTCCTCCCCCCTGGGGGTCTCCCTGTCTTCCGCGCCCCCCTTCTTGGGCCCCGTCGTTTTCGGATCCTCCCTCCCCTTTCCCCGCCCTCTCTAGCTGTGCATTGAGCGTACTGAGTTGCTGTGTTTACTGTACTGTGCTGTCTCCCATTGTATTGTGATTTTGTTTGTCTCTGTACGGCGCTGCGGATGCCTTGTAGCGCCTTATAAATAAATATTAATAATAATAATAATAATAATAATAATAATCTTAGGTAGTACCTTCTTAGTGGGGGAGGATAGAGGTCTAAGAGTATACATATGGATGGACTTTGGAACCAATAGTCATGTGTACCGGGTGAGTGGACCGGAAGAAACATAAGTTTAGAAACAGTGTGAGAAGGCATCGGTTGTAAGTATGGTAGGCCTTAATATGAGTGATGGGAACTTGAGAAAGGATAGCTAATTGATAGTATATAACAAGGGGGAGGGGGAGCCATGTAAACAGCTATGGAGATGGAATGTGGCAGATGGGCATGTAATATCTGCACAGATGAAATTATGACAGTAGCGGTTTGAGATCAAAATCTATGTTCAGGCCTCTGGGATTGAGGGTCCTAAGGTTATATATCCAAGCTGCTTCATCCTTATTGATTAGTTTCAGAATGTCACCGCCTCTCCAATTCTTTTTAACTTGTTTGATGGCTGTAAAATGGAGGCCTTCTGGGTTAGAGTTGTGGACTTTATGAAAGTGTTCTGGGACGCTGTGCAATTGAAACCCTTTCTTTATGTTACATATGTGCTCATTGATATGGATTTTTAGTGGTCTAATGGTCCTTCCTACATACTGTAGGTGACATGAGCATTCCAGAAGGTAGATTACATTGTTGCTGTCACAGGTGATGAAATCTTTGATTAGGAATTGCTTCGTGACAGATTGGAAATGGCTGATTGGTTTGGTTGATTTAATGTGCATGTTTTTGCATCCTATGCACCTACCACAGTGGTAGAATCCTTTGGGTGGAGATGCCTGGTTAATGGTCGATTGTTGTAGTGTTGAGGGGGGTATATGATTATGCACCAAGGATCTGTGCAGACTTTTGGCTTTAGTGAAAACTACTTTGGGTTGTATGGGGAGGATGTGCTCCAATGAGGGATCCTTAAAGTGGATATTCCAATGTTTCTTGATTATTTTACTGATTTTGTTGGCTGCTGATGAATATTGAGTAATGAAGTAGATGTCGTTATTGGACGATCTGGCTGGATTGTCTTCCTCATGATTGGGGTGTTTTTTGTATGTAATCAGGGATGTTCTGTCTGATTCTCTGGCCTGATTGAAGGTCCATGCATTCAGCTGCACATAATCCCTTAGCTCAACCCCCATCCCGACAACCAATCAACCCGCAGGTCTCCCGTCCAATCAAGAGACACAATCCCCTACTAATACAAGTAACGGCACATACACATTCACTCCTTGAAAAAGTCCACAGGACGAAACGCGTCGGAGTACACGCTCCCACCAACCTTAATAACCTTTACCTGCCTACTACTAAGTACCTATGATGTAAGTGCTTCTTTGTTTTTTTAATAAACTGCCTTGAGTTACTTCACTATGGAGCTTTACATTTTGTCCCGGCAACGTACCGCGCATGCGCGGTTTTCAGCGTCTATCGGACCTGCATCACTTCCTGATCGCGTCGCTCATGCAGCGCCGGCCCGCCCGACACATTGGAAGAGCCTCAGCCGGCGTCCCTAGCAACACACGTTGCCTCACCATTTCCACGCCACACTAACATCGTACCAACCTGACCACAGATCCACATCTGAAAACGGCAGGACAGGCACCCAAGGACAACACAGGGCTCCCTTCTATGCGCATGGTCTAGTGCTGCAAGGTAATTGCACACGCATCTCATCCCGATCGCATATCCAAGCACAGCTTGAGATCAATAGTTTACCTAAAGTTTGAGAATTGCCATAAATATAACTGTAAAATCAATTCAATGAACCGGTTTCAAAAACCACTTTGAAACAAATTTGGGCATCTCTAGGGTAGAAGAAAACCTGCTATGACATGTAGCAGATTTCATTTTGTAAGGGCCTTCATTTAAGTACAATAATTAATTTATTTCAATTTTGATAATTGCATTAATTTGAAGTACAATGCTAAATGAAATTAACATGAAATTAATTTAACATGAACTGATAACAATATTCTAGCTTGATAACACAAAAGATACAATGATAATTTTTTTAAGATAATTCTCAATACAATGATGAAGTGAAAGTGCAAGACCACTAAGCATACTTCCCATAGTAGCATAGGAGAAAGATAAATGTGAAATGAAGAGTAGTTTGCATAGAGGGCCCTTTTAGAGTAGGTTGTACATCTGATTTTTTTTGTGTGTAAGTCAGGTACACATATATATTTATGTATGTTCGTATATAGACTTGCCTATTGTTGAATTGAGTCTCCTTATACAGGGGCAGACAAGCTGAGTAAGGTAAGGGTAAAAGTTGCAGTATCCATTGATACACCTTTTAGGATATCTCTTGTGGGTGCTGGAGGACTGATGCAATAATAGGCAATGATGATGATGACTATCATAATGCTTGCTATTCACTTCTGAAAACAATGGGCTCCTTTTTCATGAAATGTCAGCCAGAAGTTCTCCTTCTAGCACAGTGGCCAGGGGAGGGCTGCCAAACCTTAGCCTGGGCAGTCAAAACTCGACTCAGCAGCCTATTAGGGACATTTTCAAGGAAAAAAAATGCAGGTGGCCCAGTGACCTAGCACAAGGTAGCCCACTATGGGACTGGCCTGGGAGGCATATGCCCCCCTGCCCCCAAGCCAAGCTTGCCCTTGGCAGTGGCACACTTTTCCTGAGTATGTAACATTACTTTCTGTCACGAGATACAGGGACTGAAGGTCACTTGCTGATATTTGCGCTGCTAAGCTTGGAGATGCGGAGTCTAAACACGCACCGGAGCTTCACCAGGTACCCCTCAAGGGAGTTTGGAGTTTGCTGCAAAGGAGGTGTAGGTTACGGCCCTCATAATTAGCTATCAGCGAAGTGGATTGTGAACTGACGTGGTTGTGCAGGCAGAGGTCAAACCATTCAGGTAATCGTGGTAACAAAAAAGTGAGCAAATTGGAATCAACAAGCCAAAGGTCAGATACAGCAGGAGCAGTCAGACCAAAGGGAGATCTAGGAACAGAACCAGAGGAAGCTGGGTAGGTACACAGGAGGTCAGTCAGAGAGCAGGGAAACAGGCAGGAACGCTTGAGTATAAGAAGGCCTAAATGCTCTGGCACCCTAATAATCTTAAATAGACAGAGGACTGTTCTGATTGGTGGACAGTGGATTTGGCGGTCGGAACAGCTGGCAGAAGCAGAGAGCAGCATCCTTGTTGCGATAATCCGCCCATGCTCCCAGACGCCTGGCTGGCAGGAAAGAGACGTACCGTTGCCTAGCAATGGGATGAGTGGCTCAAGGAAGGCGACCATCCCTGGCTGTCAGGGGAGAGCTGAGATGGCGCCTGACAATACCCCCCCTCTCTTCCAGAAGGGGTCTTGGACAAAGAATGCCTTTTGCCAAACCCAGCCAACAAACAAGGAGCATGGTGGTCATCTTCATACACACATGACCTTTCTTCAGGACCAAATCCTTTCCAGTGGACTAGATACTAGGAGCGTCCACGACGCATGAGAGTATCCAAAATATGACTAATCTCGTTACCAGTAGCTGTAGAAATGGGATGAGGAGAAGATGGTGTATGAGAGAATTTATTGAGCACCAACGGTTTCAGCAGAGAAATATGGAAAGTATTGTGAATTTTAAGAGAGGAAGGGAGTTGGAGCCTATGGGTTACAAGATTAATAACCTGGAGTACTGGAAGGGCCCAATAAACCGTGGTGCCAATTTCATAGAAGGTACCAATAGCCTAAGATTACATGTGGAGAGCTACACCTTATTCCCAACTTGAAGAACTGGTACCATTTTTCCAATGATGGTCTGCTGCAAGATCTTTGGTGGTTGACCAGACTTTAGCAAAATTGCATACCATAAAATGAGCAGCAGGACCTGTAACTTTGGAGGAGGAGTAAAAATCGGGAAGAATGGGGTGGGCACCATACACAGTAAAGAAGGGGGAGGAACCAGAGGACGCGTGGATGTGGTTATTATGGACAAACTCCGCCCAAGGAAGTAGATTGTTTCAGTCAGGTTGGCTATTACTGGAAAAGTAGTGGAGAAATATTAACCCACTCCGTCTGGCCATTAGTCTGGGGGTGATAGCCAGAAGAGAATTTCAGCCCCATCCAGAACCCAGACTCCGCAATTGGACATGATTTCCTGCGGACACCCATGGAGACGAAAAATCTCTTTGATGAACACTTGTGCAAGTTTGGAACCAGAAAGAAGACCTTTGAACAGGGCAAAATAAGCCATTTTGAGAATCTATCCACAGTTACCCAAATGGTGTTAAAACCGTTGCTGGGAGATAAGTCTGTGTTGAAGGCCATGGAAACACTAGCCCAGGGACGATCAGGGATTGGCAGGGGGAAGAGTAGCCTGGCTGGAGGTTGTCTGGGTACTTTATTCTTAGCGGAAATAGCACAAGAGGTGACAAATTCCTTAACATAAGCGCAAAGGCCAAAAGAGTATTGTTGCTGACCATGTCCATCCCTTTATGGCCACAGTCACCCATCTTCTGATGACTGCTTCCAGCAGGATAATGAGCCACATGTAACAAAGCATGTGTCCTCTCATGCTGGTTCCACGAACTAGGCAATAAATTCAGTGTACTCCAATGCCCTTTGTAGTCTTTAGATCTGAATGCAATATATCACCTTTGGGATGTGATGAAATAAATATTAAGTTGACAAATGTGCAGCAACTGAGTAAAGTTATCATGTCAACATGGACCACAATCTCTAGGGAATGTTTCCAGCACTGTTACTTCTCCTACTGCCCTCATTGTACAACTATCAAATTCCATTTGCTTATATTCCCACTACATTTCCACAAGGCCACTTCTAAATCTCCACCTAGACCATTGCCATTATTATATAATGAGACTTATGCTATTGTGTAGCCTCAGTCCTGTCTTGGCAGGGGACTGCACACACATAAGAACTCTTCTGAATTTAGACAGGAACTTGTCTAAAAATTAAAATATATATTAACACTGTCTATTAGGGTTAATTATACCGCTACTAATAACGATATCCAGTTGCGAGGACTTGACTGGCAAGCTGAACTTCATCAGATTAAATGCAAATGAGTCATCAGTGTCCATACTGCTGCCTTTAATCTATTCCTAATACATGAGCAGTGCAACATTATGTACTTTGAAATGCTACTGTAAATTCCTTCAATATGGATGCTCAGAAAAGAAGAAAATTATTGGACACTTTGAAGCTTAATGCATTATTCCCTTACCATACTCTTGGTCATAATAATGCATTATATTACATTACATTGGAATTTCCCGCACATGTATTTTAAAGTCCTAATTTTATATGCTTGTTATTCAATTTACTGTTCCAATGTTTTTTGACATATGCACTAAATGAAGTGCCTTGACACACTTGTTTATACTGTAATGCTGTAAAGCAATTGGATTACATTTGTTCCAAAATAAATATGCAAATAATATGCAGTAAACTGACTAGACTTTAGTTCTACTGTAAAATACATGTACACTGTATATAACAAAATGTCTTTATGTATGGAAATTTACATTATTGCAGCATAGCCAACATGTGGTATAAATGTTTGATTCTTTAGATGCCAATTTTTCAATGATTAATAATAAAAATAATAATGACAAGCGAAGCCATAAGCTAAACAACCTTAATTTTTTTTTACCATTTTCTCCTCGGATCAAGGCCTGATTAGTGGTCAGCCTCCAGGGTTTTATGAGTTTTCACCTTTAAATGGATCACTATACCCCTTCTTCCTCCTCCTTTTCTGCCTATTTATCTTGTACAGTTTCACCCAGGTAACAGGACCAGTCAGTATATGGTCAGACTTGGCCGGTTTCTAAAGACAGATTACTTTGTTTGCCTCTAGGTGATCGTGTGGAGAAGATTCGTGTATGGGTGGTTGGACATGTGCACTGGGCAACCAGGCACTCTGCTGCAAACTGTCCCCTTTTCTAACGTCCAGTAACCATACGATGGCTAGGTTAGAGGGGTTTAAGATGGTTAGCCGTCATGCCTTTATTGGTGTCTAAGATAGAAAATACCAGCCCCCCAGACATTTTGGTGTTGCATTTAGAGGGTAATGACCTGGGAAAAAGCAAAACTTGATTTAATTATCTCCATCAGAGAGGGTAGATCAAAGCCCGCTGTCCAACGGTAACATTATGTTGATTAGACACAATCACCAGACTCTCAATGGGGATGTCCGATCTCGGCCCCCGTAATGTGGGGTATGTTGAAGAAATTGAACAAATCCACAGGGCGGGTAGTACAGGCATTAGGAGGTGTTTGCATTAGTCATCCTATGGGAGCATGTTTGCGGGTAGCTGGTCTATTTGTGGGGCCATAGTTAAGATTTGGATCGCCTGAGATGATTCATGATGAATGGAGCTTCCTCGTCTGGGGCTGTGGAGAATAAAATATTGTAGAAAGTGACAGTAGCGATAAAGCAAGATAAGGTAGAAATGTGAGAGAGGAGTGGTTCAATTGAGACTGAGAAGAAAATCAGGTCAAGGCTGTTTAGGTGTTGCAGTTTGCACACAGATGTACATGTAGGAGTGCAGGAGGCAAGTTGAACTAGAAGGGAAAGATGTTTTGGTTAGAGAGCAGGAAGGTTGAGTAAGAGAAGCCTGCACAGAGATGGGAGATGATGTCCTCGGGAACAGACCAAAGGAGGAAGTAAGTGTGCGAAGATTAGAGGTGACAGTGCCAGTAGGGTTGTTGATGGTGATGTTAAAATCCCCCAGAATAAGAGCGATAGTCAGTTTGTGACATTGTCAGGGAATTAGAAACAGGGTATCACGTGCTGACAAGTTGCTCGGGTCCAGCATGGGCCTTGATGCTAGGCAATGACTATCCCCCATGAGGTGCGGAGTCTAATGGAAGGAGAGGTATTCACCAGGGATCCCCGCAAGGAGATATGGACTTGGCTGCACTCCAACCACAGGTCGCGGTCCTTTAGGGGGGGCAGAGCAGACTTGGGAGGAACTCGGAGACAATGGAGACATGTAGCTATGCTGGACTGCAGGAGGGTAAGTATACAAGTCTTGAAAGAGGCAGGTGAGCCAGGAGAACACAACAGGAAGAATATGCTGAGAGGAACAAATGGCCAATAGTCAATAGACCATCCACGACTAAATAGGTGTTTGAGATGAACTGCAATAATAGTAGTGCTGAGATAGTTAGAAGCCGGTTACCCAGAGACAGGATCTATGATGATGTCCGATGCCATGTAGTAACCCTTCAGGTAAACGGTGAAGCACACTACAGCCGGTAAGAGCACTGAGGTCCAAAATGGGTAGCCGAGGCAAGGTACAGGATCAATGATGAGGTACGATATAATGCTGGTCAAACACGAACGTATACTAGGAACCGATGACACAGGTACTGTAGAGAGAGTGATAAACTGTAGAGAGCTGAGCGCTCAGATCCCTGCGGACAGACACAACCCAAAACGGTCATTGATGAGATGCGATGCTTAGCAAAATTATCACTGGTCAGAATAGAGCAAGTATGAACAATGAGGACACGATGAGAAGTCGATGACTGTTCGCTGAGATCCCTGCGGGCTAGATAGCCTATAAACAGGACCGATGGTAAAGCCTGAGGCACTGTGATATCCACTGATCAATACGTGGAATGGATGATACCGGATAGAACCAGGAGGGTGATGTTCTGCACAGGACAGAGACGCTTAGATCCCTGTGAGGCTATAGCCTAGGGACGGGAACGATGGTAAGACGCAATGAACCAGCAATGCAGCCGTGAATCACAGGTAGCTGGTGTCACAGGGGTCAGCAGGCAGATAAGAGTGGAAGCGATCAGAAGTCAGAGAGCAACAGGAAACAAGGAGCCTTGCATCCATACAGGTAGGAGACCTGAAGATCTGATAATGGGAGATAGGAGGAAGCAGTTAAAATAGTGCACCGGACGGTAATCAACCAATATCGATCCAGGAGAAGTTTGAAAAGTACCGGGGTTGCACATGCACAGTAGGTCAGGAAATATATATCGATAGAGGAGGATTGCAGTGCAGTCCAAGATGATGTGGTTGTCCAGGGCAGCAGGTATGCCAAGCGTCTAACATAGAGTTATAAATGAGCGATGTGTTATACAAGGCCTTGAGGGCGATAGATGACAGCAAAGCTTATGTGTAGTGAAGAGAAGGGGCATATGGTATGTACTTAAAGGAAGAAAAGGAAAGGGAGGGTCCTGGGGAGATGACACAGAAGGTGCAGTCAAGGAACAGTAGGGAGCCACTTTGTCGATTACATGGTCAAGGGGTGTGAAAGAAGAAGAGGTGTCCATAGGCAAGAGCAGCAGGGGAAACAGTATCAGAGGGGGAGAGCCAGAATTCAGTAATGGCAAGGAAAATAAAGGAATCAGAAAGGAATAAGTTGTGGATGCAGACATATTTAGTTTCCCAGAGTGCACAGAAAAAAAATAAAAAAAATACAGGCAGTTCACAAAGCAGGTGCATAAGATGAAAGGTTACAGAAATTCACAGGAAAGTGAGGCAATGCCCTCCTGTAGTATTATTTCCTGTTTAACTCCTGTATAACTCTAATTATTCTATATAACTCTTAACACACATTTTTAGCAAACACACACAGCAGACATGTACTTTAAGCACTATCTATGCAGTCTACGCTAGGCTTGCAACCCACACACTACCACACTACCATATATGTATAACCACTTTACATTAATTGTATAATCACAAGTACATATACTGTATAGACACTATCATATCCACAGTAAAACCAATATATAATAATTGTATAATCATCTGCATATCCACTGTATATCCACAGTGGATAATTCAGTGGTTTAATAGTTTGATAATATTTAAACTATGTAATTGGTGCTATAATTATTATGCATGAGAATTTGATTGTACCTTAATGTTGCTTTTAACAGTGCATTTTGTGTTGTTTTCCTCTGTACCTGAGACAACAGAATGTGTGTGATGGACCTGCAGCCTTGCCTTGTATCAATTATTGAATTCACATACAGGGTCAGGGTCTGAGATAACAACAGCTTAATGCAATTTTGCTTTTTTTTTGTATCAGAGCATTGTCTAAAACACAGGAGGCTTCAGCTGAATGTAATAGAGTGAGGAGGTAACACTCTATTAAACTTTAAACTTTATACTTTAAAATAGTTGCAAATGGAATATGGGGATTATTCAAAGCTTTGTATTTAAAGTTTATGCTTCATTTATGAAAATTTCAATGGTGGGCTGTATAAAAGCAACTTTCCATTCCAAATTAGCAACAATTTCTCTACAAATCCTGCTGTCTGCATTAGCATTTGAGACTATGCAAAGCCGTAACATTCTCTCGTTACTAATAATTTATATCTGTGATATGGATTATAGCAAGTTTCCAAAACTCTGTGATAGAATATTACTGTCAGAAATAAGTTACTCAGAACAAATCCCATATGTGACTTACCTCTCACACATGGCATTGCTGAACAGATTTGCTGATGATATAATGTTTTCCTCATAATAAAATTGATTGATGATTAAATATTGTTCTGGAGAAGGTAATCTCTTATTGAAGTTAATTCCACTGTCTCCTACAGAAATCTCTTCTTTTTTTAGTGGAAACAATAAAATCATGTCTGTTTTTTTTATTAATATTATAGAGGTTTAATGATTTATATTGTAACAATTTAAATATTTAACTTATCCAATCAATTAAAGGTTATATCCGCATATTGTTTTATACTCTTATGTGTGTAGTATATTATATTTTTAATATATATATATGGATAAGAGCACAAAAAGAGAGCTTTAGCAGTGTAGTAGCCTGAGATACCAGAATAAGTTGATGAATGCAAACTGTGGGGTAGATTTATCAAACCTTCTAAATAGGAAAGTGGAGGTGTTGCCCATAACAACCCATAAGATTATAGCAATCATTTGTCTGGTACATTTTAGAAAATTATAGCTAGACTATGGTTGGCTGCTATGGGCCACGCCTCCAATTTTCCTCATTAAATTAACAATATTTCTAATATGGATCTCTTCCCCACAATTAGCTCTCTGCAGGGAGGATTCAAGCTTTAATAACCGGCTTGATGATGATGTCACAGAGGAGAGAAATATACTACTTAGTGCTGCTGAAATGCATTATATATATATATATGTGTGTGTGTGTGTGTGTGTGTGTGTGTGTGTGTGTGTGTGTGTTTGCTGTTAGAGTAGAAGCATCATAGCAATCACAAATAACCAAGAGGGTCCATTGGTGGTGATGGTGATATATTAGACTGCACATGTGTTTGGACAGCTCGTGTACTATGTGGATGGGCTTTATCTAATCCGCAGGTTTGCGTGCGTATTATATACTAGAGTGCCTAGTTTCAGATGTCACAATGTGCCACAGCTAAAATATATTCACTTTAAAGGAAAAAAGTGAAAACAATCTGCAATACACACGGCATTACAGAAGAATAGATAGATAGATAGAGATAGATAGATAGATAGATAGATCAATCGTTAATATTAGATATATGTGTCTGTTTATCCGAGTAAAGCAAGAAGCCCCACACAGAAATACAACTGAAAGATAAAGTACTGAGAGTAAATGGCCTATTTCAAGACATGCATGGGAGATGGTTCCCAATTTCCAGCATTTTGTGGTGGGAAAAACTATTAAATGGCAATGAAATGGAACTATTGACATTTTACAAGAACATCTGTTAAGAAATCAAAAGAAAACAATTACTACATCATTGGTTCGTGCAACTACTGAAAGACTAGTGCATTGGAGCATGTAACTAATGTTTGTCATTCATGATGTGTTTACGAGTTTCCCAACATATGTCAATGGTTTCTTTTATGAAATATAATGATGAGCGAAATGTTTTCCTAATATGAGAGCAATGTAAGAATTGATACTGCCAGTACCTTTAATGAATCCATACTGAATATTTACTTTGTAACCCTCCGTCACTGTGTATAGCATTGGGGTGCTAGGTGGCTAGTACAGCTGGAGATTCCGTGCGGCAGTGGACTGTTCCTCCATCCTTGATATCTTCAAAAAGTAAATCCGGCTACACCGATAACATCGTGGGGAGTACATTTCTATATGCGTATATCTAATGCGATTGGAGTAAGAGTTCATCTTTTATCTGTGTGGATTAATCTCCATCTGGGGATCATTGTCATTTTTATAGTTGTTTTTATCTTTTAATAAATATGTAAAAGATAATGCACTATTAGTGGCATTTAATTTTTCCTATACATGGAGTGAGGTGATCTTAAAGGGATATTTGGCTTTAAGAAGATGACACATCTTTGATATACCACGCAATGTTACAATCAATATTCACAACGGGGGTGTTAAGTTGCTCACATGGTGCTATTAATTACTATTATTAATCACCTAAGAAAAGAAGATTACTTTGGGAACATATCTATGTGAATTATTATTATTTACAGCTTTACACTATGTTGTTTTTTTTTTTTTATATTTATATCACGTGGGGGGAAGATTTAAGAAAAATTGATGTCATGGACTTTTTGTTGGACTTTTTGATCAACTAGAAATTGGACTACACAAACTTTTGAATGGTTGTACATTTTAGATATGGTAGATTGGAAGTTTTGCTGTGTTTGTAGTTTCAAAACTTTTCACAGAGAGTTTGATTTTAGTTAACATTTATTACACTTTATTGTGTATATTCTTTTTGAATTGTTGATTGGCAGTGCCATCTCTGTTTTCTAATTTTTTGAATATTGTCAGCGCTAATACACTAATATCGTTTATTTTCTTCACTTCACAGCTGCTACGCAAATGGACATGTGTCCAAACAAGAATCAGGCCCATTGTGAATTACGTGTGTGAACATGATATTGTTGCAACAATATTATGTGCTATAATGCAGATGTAGTGTAGCAATACTCATATAGAAAAGGCATGGAGAGGGAGGGACATTATATTTTTCTTCTGCAGTATTGTTTTGTGATTTGCATTTTCTTTAGTAGTTTTAGACTTCCATTTGATTTTGTTTATCAAGTCAAAAAGTGCTGGATATGGTAATAAAGCAGTACGGGTAGCATCAGCTCTTGCTTCCAGCAGGAGCCTAATCTGGGTGTAGACCATACTTACCAACTTTACAATGTTGGTATCCGGGACCCTGCGGGAGAGGTGGGCGTCATGAATGGCGGGCCTCCAAAATCCACGTCATTTTGGACCCGCCCCCGTGATGTCATGACGCAAACCGCGTCATTTGACAGTGGGGGAGGGGCCAAATGCAGCGATTCACCAGGAATCGCGGCGTTTGTGACCTAATTCTGCCCACTTCACTAGGATCCGGGATTTTGCCACACTTGCCCGGGAGTCCGGGAGACTCTCGCAAAATGCGGGAGCCTCCCAGACATTCCGGAGAGTTGGCAAGTATGGTGTAGACGCAGTATGAACCAAAATGCAGCTCCGTATTCATTCAAGGTAGAATGCTGTTGAAGAGACCCTGATAGAGGAAAAAATTGGTTACAAGCTTGAAACTTGTTTCTCCCACCATATAGGTCTTCATTTCTGACAAATAATGCATCAACTTACAACAGAGGTTATGGAGATTTCACACAACCAGTGCACTCAGCTTCCTGCTAGTGCTGATATGGACTCTGCAAATTCAAAGAAGACACAATGAATGGATCTGTTCCATGCAGATGTAGAAGCAGTGGTGAAAGTAATTATATAGTCTGCAACCTCCATGTTTAGTGAGAAGCTGCTCCCTGGTGATGGTCAGTAGTTCACAACCACTTCATTTGAAGAAGACAGTGAGTAAGTAGCCACAATCCACTGTATTTGGATCACCATTATCTCTTCTGGATTGAAGGCAGGCATTCCAGCTTGGAGCTTAAGTTGGTAGCTGCCTACAGGCTCTGCCAAGTGTCTATGTGACATGGGCTATTTCAAGCAAGTTTACAACCATTTGCTCTCGTTATACTCTTAATATTAGACCATAGGGGCCCCCCTATTTTAAGTGCCCTGGGTCCCCCAAAGCGTTAATCTGGCTCTGGTGAAAGGTGTTTAGTCTGTATTTCCAATGTGTTTGTTTTCTGAGTAGAATGAGCAGATATAAATGATGGCATAGCGGGCTACTACATGGATTGGTCCTGTACATTGTATGAATCATATTGTTGCTTGTGGTATCGTACAGAAAAATCTAAGTTAGTTTTGCGTATGACCACTCTGTATCTAGTCTCTGCCATTCACAAAATATTCCATGTCTCTCTGTTCTGATACACACAGACACACTCCTATTCATATAGCTTTTTTGCAAACTGTAATGGGAAATAATTCTCTAAATCTTTTATGTTCAAATTATTTACAACCACTTATCATATGTGAATACAGGAATATCACTTAAATGAGAAAAATATGATAGTGATGATCTCAGAGTAAATCACTGTCCCTCTATATCTCTGCAGAAGTGCCCATAAGACGACAGAGCAGCCCTTCAAATCCCATTCACATCATAGTCTTGGGGGTATATTTACTAAACTGCGGGTTTAAAAAGGTGAAGATGTTGCCTATAGCAACCAATCAGATTCTAGCTGTCATTTTGTAGAATGCACTAAATAAATGATAAATAGAATCTGATTGGTTGCTATAGGCAACATCTCCACTTTTTCAAACCTGCAGTTTAGTAAATTTACTCCTTGGTCTCTTGTATTCTCACATTTGCCTTGCAACCTTTTGAGCTGAACAAAAAAAAAAATGATATCCATCCTAAAATTGTCTAAAGCCAGTGGTTTGAAATTATAAAAATAATAATGCTTCTCTGCAACTGGTTAGCACTATAATAGCAGTGATTTGCTATTTTAAAACAATCAAATATCTGAATCATTCAACTTATATTTATATTAGTGATATTGCATATGCCAATAAATGCTACCAAATTTGAATTGGGGTAAGAAAATTATATTTTTCTTTGCAGATGGTTTACTGGTACTGTAAGATATGGCTTGCTAAGAAAATGTAAAGTTTATCTGGCACAAAATGAAAATACAATTGCTCAGGTTATAACATTTTCATACTTGTAATGATTTAAAAGTATTTAGAAAAAAAAAATGCTGTCATTTTAGACAAAATACCACATAAACACCCATCCCTGATACTCAGCATACCTCTCTTGTGTTTACTTAAAATATCCATGGTTTTAATAAGAATAGAAATGTTGTTTATATTATATACTAAGGCCAAGCTAGATCCATGGTCCCGCCATTGTATGTGACACACTCTCCCAGTCTGCCTGTCTGTAATCCCTGTTGCTGCAGCATTTTCTATTATATGTATATACAAATATATATTTAATATATAAATAGCACTTCTTTGTCATATTGTTTTCTTGTCATTTTTTGTTGATTGAAATGATATGAAGATTAAACTTTGGCTTTCTCTGGCACACTGTGAAATATACATTTTATATAGCATGTGCCAATTGTCCACATAATCATTAGAATATAAAAGGCCATAATCCCATGTTGATCACTATGACAAGCAATTTCAGCACCTTAACTTACTTTTGTCAGTGTTCCAGCACATTAACCATTCCCCCCTGTAGTTGTAGACCCCAAGTACTTGCCACTTTGGACCCCTACTATATTGTTTCCCCCAGATCATAGCCCCTTCCTCTCCATAGACAAGTGCATGGAATAGTTACTAACTGTTTTCACATTATTATAACAAGTTTTGAATATGGCAGAGGATTCAGCACCTGCCCCACCATTGAAGGCAATGTTATGTGTGCAATTTATTTAGTATGCTACTGTCATACTACATAATGTTTGGTTTGTTTGCTTTTAGGTACATATAAAGTATAAACTTTTGTGCAGAATTTGTATCCAAATACATGGTCAAAAGGAAGTTGAATCTCTTGCCAGAAAGAGAGAGGAAGTGACAGCAAAACAGATAAAGACTTTCCCTACTCATGATGTTTCTGGCTAAACAGTGTCACCCTTTGTTCCTCAACCTTGGATATAGAGCTGTGTCTATCCATAAACATGTCCTGTGTCACTGCAACAAAACAGCAGTTGTAAACAGTTTATGACATGAACGGTTGTTTAAATGTGTTTTTCCAATTCTTTGTCACATGAGCCAAAAAAAAAAATCCAAGCTGTAAATAATAAACATCTTGGACTAATGATTCAGTTCTGTATAAATGTTTCTTGTTGTGTTAAACATCTTAATAGAAATCACTACAGTCTTAAATCTGCCAATATTATTTCCAACAAGCCTAGAAGGGGACAATATATAACAGCTTGGGGCTGTTTATCAACTTTGATTTTTGGCTTTCCCTGAAACCCATTTTATAGTGATAAATGGTTTGCAACAATTATCGGAAAATATGTTAAAGTTCTCAAAATTCTTTTAGACAGAGTAAAAAAAAATGTTTTTGCTCCCGTTAGGTTTTAAAACAGTATGAACTGATTTTAGATTCCCAGTTAAATTTAAATTGTAGTGTACATGTAGAAAACTGTTGCTTGACAAAAATGGTTGTATAACCCATAGTAACCAATGAGACATTTGCTTTTATTTTCTCCCTTGTACTAGTAAAATTGTAGCTAGAATCTGATTGAATGCTATGACCAGTATCATATCCCCTAGCTGATTTCTAGAAGCACATGTATATATAACTTTGCACATTGGAGTTTTCACCAAATGATCTTGTATATGGAAACTTTACAAGAGCATAATTTAGGTCAACCAGGATGATTCTGATTTAATGTGTGGGTCTCACCTGACATACCCCGCAGATTTACTCTTCAGATTGGTACTTGTATTAGGCATATTTGACCTACACTATAAAATGTAGTAGAGTGCTCCAAGTGTTATTTTAGTAAATGCTAGGGATAATCAGTGGATTGAAAGCTGGATTCTGGATTCTGCAGGAAATTGTGAGGAATAATTCGGAGAGGGCGCAGGCATTGTTACACGCATGCTTGCAGGTAAAAAAAAACAAAAAACTCGAAACTACATAAAATCAGTGGAATAATGTATCAGTAAATGAAAAATGAATATATATATCAGAGAAAAATTAAGCCCGCGCTCGGTATATCCCACATTATATATGGTACCAAGCTGCTTGGCAACAAGCCCGCGCTCGGTATATCCCATATTGTATGTGGTACCAGCTGCGTGGCAATATAAATGCCCATATATGTATACAAAACAGAAAGAAAGTTGTCAGCGTTTATCCTTTAAACTGCATATCTGTGTGTGTCTAGCAACATGAAAACATGAGGTATTAGTTCATATTTTGATCAAAAGACTTAAGCCTGCATCCCACGACAAGAGTACCTCATTATATGCAGGTCCTACACTGACCTATATGCTTTAAACACTATTAAAATGCAGTTAAAATCAGATGCACTCACCTCCCAGGTATAGGGGTTTACATCTAACAAAGGCTGGCTTGTGAGCCACACCCAAATGTGCCTTATATAGGCTTGATGGACAGCTGCTATGACAAAAAGGCAATATTTTGAAACAAAACCAGAGAAAAATAAGCCCGCGCTCGGTATATCCCACATTATATATGGTACCAAGCTGCTTGGCAACAAGTCCGCCCTCGGTATATCCCATATTGTATGTGGTACCAGCTGCGTGGCAATATAAATGCCCATATATGTATACAAAACAGAAAGAAAGTTGTCAGCGTTTATCCTTTAAACTGCATATCTGTGTGTGTCTAGCAACATGAAAACATGAGGTATTAGTTCATATTTTGATCAAAAGACTTAAGCCTGCATCCCACGACAAGGGTACCTCATTATATGCAGGTCCTACACTGACCTATATGCTTTAAACACTATTAAAATGCAGTTAAAATCAGATGCACTCACCTCCCAGGTATAGGGGTTTACATCTAACAAAGGCTGGCTTGTGAGCCACACCCAAATGTGCCTTATATAGGCTTGATGGACAGCTGCTATGACAAAAAGGCAATATTTTGAAACAAAACCAGAGAAAAATAAGCCCGCGCTCGGTATATCCCACATTATATATGGTACCAAGCTGCTTGGCAACAAGTCCGCCCTCGGTATATCCCATATTGTATGTGGTACCAGCTGCGTGGCAATATAAATGCCCATATATGTATACAAAACAGAAAGAAAGTTGTCAGCGCTTATCCTTTAAACTGCATATCTGTGTGTGTCTAGTGTTATGTGCGTATTTTCGCTAACCAATAACGATTGTCGAACCTCGATTTGTGTTTCCAACGCACAAAGATTTATTCGCAACAAGTAGAATAATATGCTCAAGCGAAGTAATAATAAATACAGCCGTTACTTATCGCAGGCGCTCTGGATCCAGTGTGCAGTCATTCAATCCTGAAGTCTGGGGACAAGATGTCTGAACACTAGATGTGAAGCTGCTGCTTATATACACACAGAAATACAGTAATACAATGAAGATGGTATAGCTTGCATCTATTGGTCCAGGTATCAGGAAGGTCCAAGGGGTTGTCAATCATTGGCTAGTTCATCCTAAGGAATCCAAAAGAGGGGGTCATCTCTCCAGGGGGTATGCTCGGCTTTTCCCCGCAAAGATTCCTTAGTCTTAAGTAGTTCATAATTCCCTATCATTCATAACTTGTGTATGCACTCTGCGATTCCTTCGCAGAGTGAACCAAACAGTAGGAAATGTAAAGAGGTTTATTATGATACCACTCATGATATGATTCCTTCAACCTGTTCCGTATATTTCACTAATATGCATGTAACTTTAATATAACATATAAATACTACTATATTTCGACATAACTGACTATGTGTTGCAACTACCATTAATGTGTACTATTTTATAAGTATGCATGTTTGTGCGAATGTATAGTAAAAGACCAATTACTTTTGCTGCCACGTGTAGTGGATGCGTATGCCCTTTCACGCCGTAGCGTGCCCTTGTACGCCGTAGCGTACCGTACGCATCTTTTCAGACAAAGACAACCAAGTTTGCTCGACTTTAATTGAAATTACTTTATTCAATTTGCTGACTTCGACAGCTCCACCCTTTGATAGTGTAATAAACTATCACCCAATCACCGTTTCAAGTTCAGGATTATACAATACTTCTTCACAGACCATGATCTCGGTATCTGGTACCACCCTTTCAGTCTCTTTCTCAGTGTTACTCCTATGAGACTGTTTTCCACACTTCAACACAGTAGGAACACATTTGACAACTAAACCAATTGCTAAGATGACACCCAGTATAAGGAGAAGGAGCTTACCTACACTAGTAACCATTTCCTGTACCCACCCCCCCAGACCGGAGAACAATTTCACAGGGTTCAACCACGAGAACCAACCCGCCACCTTCTCCCCGACCTCATATAATGAAGAATTGTGACTCTTTCGAAATTCCCATTTCAGCTGCAAAATTTCATCCATCTTCTGGTCTATAACCTCTTTAGGGTCATCCGTATTACTAGTGATGTACGTGCAACATTTGACACCGAACTGGATGGCCAGTGTCACACAGTACCCACCAGTAATAGAGGTGAGATAATTTAGTACCAGTCTATGTTGCACCAACTCTTTTTTGTACGCTTGTAGCTCCCTTCCAGTATACCTGAAAGTGTCATCATACATCTCGGTGATATTATCTATTAATTTAGCTAGGTCTTGGATATATTTAAAGTTTAATGTTCCCCGAGCGGTCCTGGTGAGATCTAGAGCAACCATAACTTGGAAACCAGCAGTTTCACTAATCAATTTTGTAGCTATGGGTTCCTCACCAGGAATCATATTTCTCTTGCCACGGTGTTCATACTGTGTGTGTATGTATGAAGGTAATGTAGTCTTGTGAATACCAACCATTTCTTCATGAGTAATAGTCATGATTTCAGGAACCAGTTTAGCTAAGAAACACAAGCCCTTGGAACTCGGAGTCAGCCAGGAATAAGCTTACCTTCCACAAACAAAATACACATCATCAGGGAGAACATAAGGAACAGTATGCCCATTAATTATATCACACAGAGTTTTGATAAAACTACCCATGCCTAGTGTCTCCATTTGCTCTAGACACGTGTCGGCATTAATGACATTTTTACATTTATCTGTAGAGACTTTTCCAATGGATACCTTCTTATGTTTGGTTATACGCCCTAATTTGTGACTTCCATCAACATTCCTGCCTAGTAGTGACCTTGTGAGTCTCCCTCTAAAATGAGTGTGGCGAGCCATTGTCTGATCTGATAGGTCAGCCTCCCAATTCTCCAGGCGCTTTGCATGAGATATATTTAGGCACAGCAAAGATCTGCCTATTGAGTATTGTCGAAGCGTCAGACTAGGGGACCTAGTGTTATTGTACCTCCAGTCTATGGGCCTCCCACCCCTCAATTCGAGTATTTCGGATATGTTTAGAGGGAATGGCACTAGTCCTATATTATGCTGCCCTTGCGGCACATGAGAGCACACCCAACACTCGGTCTGGTTTAGCACCTTACCCACCAGGGAGTGATAATCCTCCAAAGGATGCCCGCCTATATTCAGAGTACTGGGGGACTGGCATCGTTGGATACATCTCTCTTCAACTAGGGAGTCGCAGAACTTGAAGATACAATACTCATCAGACAATAGCCCCTCACACTGCCTCCAAGTTCCTGAGCTAGCAGACCTTTTCATAACCCCCGGACCAAGTCTGATAATGGGCTGCTCTGAGTATCCTAATAACTTTTCCTCTGCCTCCATCTCATCCGTATCACTACCAGAACTCTCCTCCGTCTTCCATCCTCCTTCACAAAAATAGAATGTCCTAGAAAGAGTAAAAACAAGGAAAATCCTGGAACAAAAGAAAAACAAAAACCGCCACTCCATCGATGGAAAGATAGTTCTGGGGCAACGTCTCTGGTTCAGGTGTCTCGACTGCAGGCTTTAGGTCTCCCGGAAGAGACTCACAAGTGACAGATCTATGTCGTCGGTCTTAGTCTTATCTTGCACTTTCTCCGGATTATGGACTCTCCTGCAGTGGGTGGAATGGACCCAAGTGTCTCTCTCTGCAACCTTCAGTGATGTAGTACTGGTCAGCAGCACTTGGTACGGGCCTTCCCAACGGTCTGTTAAACAACCTGAATGTAAGAAATTGCGGATCATAACATAGTCTCCAGGTTCAACATCATGACAGTTCATTTCTGGCATACCAGGTGACAGCATTTTTAGTTTTTGTTGTTGTTGCTTTAGCTGTCTGCTCATTCTTATAAGATATTGTACAGTCACTTCATTATTACACTTCAAGTCGTCTTGTGGACTCACGATCAAATGAGGCTGTCGTCCGAACAGTATCTCAAAGGGGGACAGATTAAGAGGAGGTCTAGGAGTGGTCCGAATGCTATGGAGGACCAATGGCAAAGCCTCAGGCCATGCCAACCCAGTTTCAGCCATTATCTTACCAAGCTTAATCTTTATAGTACCGTTTACTCTCTCCACCTTACCACTGGCTTGTAGTCGGTAAGGGGTGTAAAGTCTGCTACTGATTCCCATGAGTTTACACATATTTTGGAAGATATCACCAGTAAAATGGGTACCCCTATCACTTTCAATGATTATAGGGATACCGAACCTACACACAAAATCTTGTACAATTTTCTTTGCAGTGAACACAGCAGTATTAGTGGCTGCCGGATATGCTTCTACCCAACTGAAAACCACATCAATACACACTAACACATACTTTAGATTCCTGCACGGTGGTAATTGGATATAGTCAATTTGTATTACCTGAAAAGGTCCGTCTGTAGGAGGGATGTGGGATGGCTCAGTTGGAATAGTTTTCACGATATTTTTCCTCAAACAATTAAGACATGACATTGCCTTCTTACCAGCCTGAGAGGAAAATCCAGGCGCACACCAGTATGCTCTCACCAGTTTGCACATACCTTCTTTACCCAGGGGAGTCAGGCCGTGTGCTGCTTCAGCCAGGCTTGGATAGTACGTTCGGGGAGCTACAGGCTTACCTTGTCCATCCCTCCAGAGTCCTGAGGACTCTTGACCACATCCCTTCGCCTTTCAGACCGCCTTTTCCTGCAGTGAACACAAATCTTGCAATTCAATTAATTTCTGCATGTCTAATGTCTGAAAAACCATCATAGTCTCGGTCGATATAGTCATAGGTTGCCCTGCTGCCCATTTAGCAGCTTCGTCTGCCCTGTTGTTGCCCAATGACACTGGGTCTTCTTCAAAGGTATGGGCTTTGCACTTTATGACGGCTACTGTTCTGGGTAACTGTATCGCTGTCAGAAGTCCTTTTATGTGTTGTGAGTGTGCCACTGGTGTACCTGCTGCTGTCGTAAAGTTTCTAAGACGCCAAAGGGCCCCAAAATTGTGCACTACCCCGAAGGCGTACCTAGAGTCAGTATATATATTGGCTGATTTACCCTCTGCCAATTCACACGCTCTCCTTAGTGCTACTAGTTCCGCCACCTGGGCTGAGTGAGGTGGGCCAAGGGGTTCAGCTTCTACCACATCCTGATCGTCTACAACAGCGTAACCAGTACATAGCTCTCCCGTCTCTGTCTGTCTATGACAACTTCCGTCTGTATAAAACGTAAAATCTACATTTTCTAAGGGGGTGTCACGTATGTCGGGCCTTGCAGTAAAGGTCTGATTCAGGTGTTCCATACAGTCATGCGTGTCAGTATTCTTGCCTAACTCATCATCAACCAGGGTCTCCTCACCTCCCACCCTTTGTGTCTCTAGAGACACATACGGAAGGTATGTAGCTGTATTTAAGGTGCTACATCATTTGATGGTGATGTTTGAGGGTGCCATCAGGGCTAGTTCCCACTTTGTGAATCTAGCTGAAGAAACATGTCTGGTTTGGGCTGAATTTAACAGAGCTGATACAACATGGGGTGTATAGATAGTTGAATTATGTCCTAATACTACGTCCTCGCTCTTACTTACCAGAAGAGCAGTTGCTGCTACACTTCTGAGACATGTTGGGAGTGATCTTGCCACATTGTCTAATTGTGCACTGTAGTATGCTACCGGTCTGCTAGCGTCACCATGTTTCTGTGCGAGGACACCTGCTGCACAACCATCAGCTTCTGTACAAAATAGCTCAAAAGGCTTTTCATAATCAGGTATTCCCAATGCAGGTGCTCTAGTCAGACTGTCTTTAAGATTAAAGAACGCTTGCTCTGACTCTTCTGTGTATAAAACACGTTCTTGTTTTGAGGAAGAGACTAGCTCCTGCAATGGTAATGCCAGAATAGAAAAACCTGGGATCCAGGATCTACAGTATCCACACATCCCCAGGAAAGTACGAATCTGCTTCTGGCTCTGCGGCAGAGTCATGTGTTGTATGGCCTCAATCCTGTCGGTTGTCAAGTGTCTTAGCCCCTTAATGAGGCAGTGTCCTAAGTATTTGACCTTAGTCTGACATGGCTGTAATTTATCTTTTGCCACCTTGTGCCCTGTTTGTGAAAGATGAAGCAACAACAATTTAGTATCATGTAAACATGACATAAAAGAATCAGAGCACAACAACAAATCATCCACATATTGAATTAGAACAGACCCATTGTGGGGTTGAAAGGATTGCAAACAGTCATGTAAGGCTTGGGAGAAAATACTGGGGCTGTCAATGAACCCCTGGGGTAGTCTGGTCCATGTGTATTGCACTCCCCTGTAGGAGAATGCAAAAAGTTATTGGCAGTCAGGGTGAAGAGGGACTGAGAAGAAAGCAGAACATAGATCAATGACAGTAAAATGACTGGCAGACGGTGGAATCTGCATGAGGATGACAGCTGGATTCGGCACTACGGGGAATTGGCTCTCAACAACTTTATTAATTCCCCTTAAGTCCTGGACTAATCTATAGCCCCTCCCCCCACTCTTCTTCACAGGGAAAATGGGACTATTTGCTGTACTGGCTGTACGAATCAAAATCCCTTGTTGTAACAGCCTCTCAATAACAGGATACACCCCTAGTTCCACCTCCGGTTTTAATGGATACTGTGGGATTTTTGGAGCTATCCTACCACTTTTTAGATTGACCATGACAGTGGCTACGTTTGCCATCAGTCCAGTGTCCTGTCCATCTCTGGTCCATAGTGAACCTGGTATTTCCAGCAACATCCTCTTTACTTGAGATGGACTTTGTTCTATAACAGGAGAGTGTAACATTAACCTTTGAGGGGTGTCCAATATATCCTGTACCTCATGTGCGACCTTCTCCGGTATATCTAAGAACACACCATCAAAAGTACAGTATATGACACATCCCATTTTACATAACAAGTCTCTCCCTAGCAAGTTAGTAGGAGCCGCCGCAGCCAAGAGAAACGAATGCTTGGTATGCAGGGGCCCGATAGTAACCTCAGCTGGTTTAGTTAGTGGATAATGCAACACTTTTCCCGTTACCCCGATGGCTGGAATTATTTTACTGGTCACCTGTATATTGAAAGGAGAGGTTATCACAGATCGGGCCGCCCCTGTATCTACAAGAAAAGTTTCTTTCCTACCAGCTATGTCAACTATCATTGTTGGTTCTTCTCTCTTACTCTCAGTTAACCTCACTGGCTGTAGACTAAAGGTATGACCTGACCCCTAGCGCTGACTATTGCTTTCCCGCGCAGCATTTGCTGCTATAACATGCGCAGGTAACAGTGTGTTCTCTTGCCTATGTGTGTTTCTCCGTGGAGGATACCTATATGATTCCCTATCCATATGTGTATCCTGTCTTGCTTTTTTACAGTCTCTTGCAATATGGCCCTCTTCATTACACCTGAAACATCTGATCACTTTAGGTTTCTTGTTATATGGGTTATATGCTGGTGGTCGTGTATGCATCCCCTCTAGAGCCTGTATACTCATCGTCATCAACCTATCACCTTTCACCTCCTTCTGTCTAAAAAGGTTTTTGTCATGCTCCACAGCAGACTCCCTAAGAGAATCTACTGTGATACCTCTCCAATTAGGTTGTCACTCACCGGACTGTGAGTGCTTCTTCCCGGACATTTAGGAACCGTGGTCGTCCTCCATCCTGAGGGACTGCGCATGCGCAGCCCTTTCTAAACCTTCAGTGTATGTTCCTTTAACTTAATTGGCAGATCAGGTAACCTCCCTATATTAAGCACCTGTGGTCAACACCACGTTGCCTGATCTTGGAGTCTCATTCCCCATGAGTCTCTGAAGGTGTTCCTGTGTTTCCTCGTTTATTCAGCCCAGCTGATTCCTGTGGTTTCCAAACCACTTCTACCTCTGTGGTTTCCAAACCACTTCTACTACGGTGGTTCCCATACCACTTCTACCATCTACTGTATCATCGTGACTGTGAGCTGATTCCTATCCGCTGCCTCCGTGCACTACAGTCTTCTAACCACTTCAACTCTACCATGTATCATTGGGACGGTTAGCTGATGCCTATCCGCTGCCTCCGTGCACTACCGTCTTTCATTCACATCCACTCACCTGTTCATGATTGTGACTGCCAGCTGATTCCTATCCGCTGCCTCCGTGCACTACAGGCTTCAACCTGCAACTCGTCTGTGTTTCATCATCGTGACTGTTTGGCTGATTCCTATCCGCTGCCTCCGTGCACTACAGTCTTCAACCTGCAACTCGTCTGTGTTTCATCATCCTGACTGCTAGCTGATTCCTATCCGCTGCCTCCGTGCACTACAGTCTTCAACCTGCAACCCGTCTGTGTTTCATCGTGACTGTTTAGCTGATTCCTATCCGCTGCCTCTGTGCGCTTCAGTCTTCAGCCCTTGTCAACTCTCCCGTGTTTCCTTGAGTCTGCTGCCACTATTGCTACCCGCTACTCTCCGTGATCAACTGTTCCAGTTCAACTCTGCTCCGGTGTCCCATCGTTACTGCACCTGCTGGTTGCTATTGGCTACCTCCGTGTTCCCGCAGAGACCCGCTGCTGTTACTTCTCAGCGCTGCTCATCCATCTACTGCTGATCCGCTCTCCACGCCTTCCTGTGTTCCCTGCTGGTCTACCTACCTGTGCGCTGCACCTGCTAGACCACCGCTTCACCCATCCAGGGACTTTGCATCCTGCCGGCCTCCTGCCGTTCAGGTATCTCTGCACTCCTGTCTGACTGCCTTCTCCTGAACCACGGTATGCATACTTCCCATTGACTGTGCTGTGTATTGCATACCTTGCTGGACTGTGTTGGTTCTCCTCTGGAGTGTACTATCCTCTGAGTCTATTGCCATCATTGACTGTGTTGGTTCTCCTCTGGAGTGTACTATCCTCTGAGTCTATTGCCATCATTGACTGTGTTGGTTCTCCTCTGGAGTGTACTATCCGCTGTCTATTGCCATCATTGACTGTGTTATCTCATGCTGGATTACTTCAAGAGACTTTCTATATTGGCAGTGTTGTTCAGTCATTTATACATTTATATTGTGCATATTACTGTGGATCAAAGTCAAGGTGCCCGTGTATATATTGTGTTGCAGTCTCTCCCCGTGCACCTCCTCACATATATATTCAGTGGTACAACTTGCTAGTGGCAGACCACTGATCCCTGTTTACAGTTTCACCTGTTCCAGTATCCTCTCACATAGCAGTGGTACAACTTGCTAACGCAGACCACTGACTCCCCGGATACCTCCACTTGGATTCCATTCCTTCACTCAGACAGCGGTACAACTTGCTATCCGCAGACCGCTGACTCTCATCACCTCCTCGTTTCTGTTGGACATTCCTCCTCACTATAGCAGTGGTACAACTTGCTACCGCAGACCACTGACTACCTTCACGTGTCCTTTGTCCATACAGTTCCTCGTGTATTACTACCTCCATATTGCCAGTGCTGCTAGTCATAGACTTTCCTGAGCATCTCATCATCTGCTATTTCCTGTTCCGTGATCACCCTGCTACCAGAGTACCATATTACCACCTATACTGCTCTGGTAAGCCTATCACCTGGTGATCCCTGGGTAAAGACTCCTAGTGCCCGTGACAGTAAGATCAGGCCATGACAGACCCAGATACGGAACCTACCGCTAAAGAGATGCTGCAGCATCTGGTCAGCCGTGTGGAGCAACAGGATGCTCGCCAACAGCTGTTACTTCAATGTTACCAATCATTAACCTCCCAAGGAACATCTGGACAGACTGTTACAGCTAATATTGAAGCTCCTGTGCTTTCCTCCGTTTCCCCAGTGCCATCCCAGGTGTCTACAGTTCCTACGCTTCACCTGCCTACTCCGTCAAAATACGACGGGGATCCCAAAACTTGTAGAGGTTTCCTTAACCAATGTTCAGTCCATTTTGAACTCCAACCTCAAAATTTTTCTACCCATCGTTCCAGAGTGGCCTATCTTATCTCATTGTTTTCTGGACAAGCCCTGGCTTGGGCCTCCCCTCTGTGGGAGAGAAACGATCCAATTCTACAAGATAGTGCCAAATTCATTTCCACGTTCCGAAGTGTGTTCGATGAACCAGGTCGTGTGACCTCCGCTGCTTCCAGCATCCTTCGTTTGCGACAAGGCTCCCATACAGTAGGACAGTATGTCATTCAATTTAGGATCTTAGCCTCTGAACTTCAGTGGAACACTGAAGCATTAGTTGCCGCCTTCTGGCAGGGGCTCTCCGATAAAATTAAAGATGCACTGACTACCCAAGAGCTTCCTTCGTCACTAGAAGATTTGATCTCTCTTTGCCATCGTGTAGATATGAGATTTCGTGAAAGAGAGTTTGAGAAAACAACGGCTGTCAAAGCACCTCTTCGTTTAAATCCTCAATTTCGTCCAGCTCCATCCTCTGTGATTCCCATGGAGATAGGACGTTCCAAATTATCTTCAGAGGAGAGGAAACGAAGAGTAAAGAATAGACTTTGTATCTATTGTGCTGATTCCACCCATATGCTCAGCTCTTGCCCTAAGAGATCGGGAAATGCCAGGCCCTAACTAGTTCTGGAGAGGTGAAGTTAGGGTCCCTGGAGTCCTCTCCATTGTCTATGAAATCTAAAGTCTGCGCTTTTGATGTTACGATTTCCTTTGCTACCAAATCCTTTGAGTCACAGGCATTGATTGATTCCGGAGCAGCAGGAAATTTCATTTCTAAATCACTAGTGAATCAATGGTCCCTACCAGTGATCACTTTAGAAACACCCATTACTGTGACGGCTATAGATGGATCACGCCTCATCAATGGTCTCATCACCCAGAGTACGTCTCCAGTAACCCTTCAGATTGGTGTACTACACCATGAAGAAATTTCGTTTTTAATTCTTCCAGTTACGACAAGTCCGATTGTCTTAGGCCTTCCATGGCTTCAGTGTCACTCTCCCCAGATTGACTGGCGCACCCCTCAAGTTACGTCTTGGGGGTCTGAATGTCACCATCGTTGTCTCTCTCAAGTTATTCCTCTTAAAGTACAGCAATCTTCCATCTCATCTTCCTCCCCGGGACTCCCTCCTCAGTATGCTTCATTTGCCGATGTGTTTGATAAAGCTCAGTCTGAACGTCTTCCTCCTCATCGTTCTTGGGATTGTCCGATCGACCTTCTACCTGGCAAGACTCCTCCCAGGGGTCAGGTCTATCCTCTCTCGTTACCTGAAACTCAAGCCACATCTGAGTACATACAGGAGAATCTCCAGCGTGGGTTCATTCGACCTTCCACCTCTCCCGCTGGAGCTGGGTTCTTCTTCGTCAAAAAGAAGAATGGATCATTACGCCCTTGTATAGATTTTCGTGGACTCAACGCCATTACTATCAAGAATCGGTATCCCATTCCGCTGATCACTGAGCTATTTGATCGCATCAAGGGAGCTCGGATATTTACTAAGTTGGATCTTCGTGGTGCCTACAATTTAATTAGAATCCGTTCCGGTGACGAATGGAAGACCGCGTTTAACACCAGAGATGGGCATTACGAATATTTAGTAATGCCTTTCGGGCTGTGTAATGCCCCCGCTGTTTTCCAGGGTTTCATCAATGAGATCTTTCGGGACTTATTATATGTATGTGTCGTTGTCTACCTGGACGACATATTGATCTTCTCACAGGACCTGCCTTCTCATCACCAACATGTGGCAGAGGTCCTCTCCAGACTACGGAAAAACTCGTTGTTCTGTAAATTGGAAAAATGTTCATTCGAGTTACCCCAGATTCCATTCTTGGGGTATATAGTTTCCGGAGTTGGCCTGAAGATGGATCCAGACAAAGTAAATGCTGTACTACATTGGCCTCAGCCAACTACTCTTCGTGCCATCCAGCGTTTTTTAGGTTTTGCCAATTACTATAGACGCTTCATTCAAGACTTTTCATCCATTACATCTCCCATTGTGGCCCTAACTCGGAAAGGGGCTAATACTAAGCAATGGTCATCTGAGGCTCTCCAAGCCTTTCAAATCCTCAAAGAGTCCTTCTCATCTGCTCCCATTCTGCGACAGCCTGATGTGACACTCCCCTTCTTCCTAGAAGTAGATGCCTCTAATGTGGGCTTAGGAGCTATTCTCTCCCAACGCTCGGAGCAACAAAAATTACATCCTTGTGCCTTCTACTCTCGGGGTCTTCTGCCCGCAGAGAAAAATTATACTATCGGGGACAAGGAGTTGCTGGCCATCAAAGCTGCATTAGAGGAATGGAGATACTTGTTGGAAGGAGCTCGCCATCCGGTGACGATCTTCACGGATCATAAGAACTTGTCATATTTGCAATCTGCTCAATGCTTGAACCCTCGTCAAGCAAGATGGTCTCTTTTCTTTTCCCGTTTTGAATTAATTATAACCTTCAAACCAGCCGCTAAGAACAAGAAAGCTGACGCTCTATCTCGAGCTTTTGTGACGTCCTCTGATGTAGAAGAGGTTCCCAACCATACTATTCTAGACCCCAAATGTATTTCTCTGGCTGCTTCATCCACCAAAATGCTACCATTTGGGAAGACCCTTGTGCCTCCTACTCTGAGGAGGAAAATCCTTTCGTGGTTCCATGCCTCTCGTTTTTCTGGACACGCCGGTGAACACAAGACCTTTGAGATTCTCTCTCGTAGTTACTGGTGGCCTTCAATGAGGAGAGACGTCAAAGAGTTTATTGCTTCCTGTGATTTATGTTCTCAGTTTAAATCCTCCCGCAGAACTCCAGCAGGGTTGCTGCGACCACTACCCATTCCGTCCAAGCCTTGGACCCATATTAGTATGGATTTCGTTACTGATTTGCCATCAAGTAAGAATCACAATACTATTTGGGTAGTGGTAGACAGATTTTCGAAGATGGCCCATTTCGTCCCTCTGTCCGGTTTACCTTCCTCGTCTACTCTGGCTGCACATTTCATTAAAGAAATCTTCCGCATCCATGGATGTCCGTCTGAGATTGTGTCGGATAGAGGAGTACAATTCGTTTCCAGATTCTGGCGGGCCCTTTGTAAAACCTTGGGCATACGATTAGCACTCTCATCGTCTTACCATCCGCAATCTAACGGACAAACGGAACGAGTCAATCAAGATCTTGAGACTTTTATTAGGATGTTCTCTTCAGCCAACCAAGACAACTGGGTAGAATTGCTCCCTTGGGCTGAATTCGCTCATAACAACATGTACCATGAGTCATCATCCAAAACTCCATTCTTTGTGGTCTACGGTCACCATCCGTCTTTTCCGGAATTTCCTGCCCTCCCGCCCACCCAAGTTCCTGCTGTGGAGACTGCTTGTCAGACCTTCAAAAATATCTGGTCTCAGGTCAAAACCTGTTTAAAGAAGACATCTAACAAATATAAGTCTTTCGCAGATAAGAAGAGGCGGGCTATTCCACCACTAAAAATTGGAGATCGTGTCTGGTTATCTACCAAAAATATTCGTTTGAAGGTTCCATCTATGAAATTCGCCCCTCGTTTTATTGGTCCATATAGGATCATTCAAGTTATCAATCCAGTATGTGTTAAACTTCTTCTTCCTAAGAATCTTCGGATTTCCAATGCCTTCCATGTGTCCTTGCTCAAACCTCTCATCATCAACCGTTTCTCGACTCCTCCCTCAGCACCGCAGCCAGTTCAAGTTCATCAGGAGGAGGATTTCGAGATTACTGAGGTATTGGATGCAAAAATTTCGCGAGGAGTCCTCCGTTTCCTCGTTCATTGGAAGGGCTTTGGTCCTGAAGAGCGTTCATGGATCAAAGCTGAAGATCTTAATGCTCCTGCCCTTCTGAAGAAGTTTTATTCCAAAAATCCGGACAAGCCCGGTTCCAGGCGTTCTGTGCCCACCTTTAAAAGGGGGGGTACTGTCACTCACCGGACTGTGAGTGCTTCTTCCCGGACATTTAGGAACCGTGGTCGTCCTCCATCCTGAGGGACTGCGCATGCGCAGCCCTTTCTAAACCTTCAGTGTATGTTCCTTTAACTTAATTGGCAGATCAGGTAACCTCCCTATATTAAGCACCTGTGGTCAACACCACGTTGCCTGATCTTGGAGTCTCATTCCCCATGAGTCTCTGAAGGTGTTCCTGTGTTTCCTCGTTTATTCAGCCCAGCTGATTCCTGTGGTTTCCAAACCACTTCTACCTCTGTGGTTTCCAAACCACTTCTACTACTGTGGTTCCCATACCACTTCTACCATCTACTGTATCATCGTGACTGTGAGCTGATTCCTATCCGCTGCCTCCGTGCACTACAGTCTTCTAACCACTTCAACTCTACCATGTATCATTGGGACGGTTAGCTGATGCCTATCCGCTGCCTCCGTGCACTACCGTCTTTCATTCACATCCACTCACCTGTTCATGATTGTGACTGCCAGCTGATTCCTATCCGCTGCCTCCGTGCACTACAGGCTTCAACCTGCAACTCATCTGTGTTTCATCATCGTGACTGTTTGGCTGATTCCTATCCGCTGCCTCCGTGCACTACAGTCTTCAACCTGCAACTCGTCTGTGTTTCATCATCGTGACTGCTAGCTGATTCCTATCCGCTGCCTCCGTGCACTACAGTCTTCAACCTGCAACCCGTCTGTGTTTCATCGTGACTGTTTAGCTGATTCCTATCCGCTGCCTCTGTGCGCTTCAGTCTTCAGCCCTTGTCAACTCTCCCGTGTTTCCTTGAGTCTGCTGCCACTATTGCTACCCGCTACTCTCCGTGATCAACTGTTCCAGTTCAACTCTGCTCCGGTGTCCCATCGTTACTGCACCTGCTGGTTGCTATTGGCTACCTCCGTGTTCCCGCAGAGACCCGCTGCTGTTACTTCTCAGCGCTGCTCATCCATCTACTGCTGATCCGCTCTCCACGCCTTCCTGTGTTCCCTGCTGGTCTACCTACCTGTGCGCTGCACCTGCTAGACCACCGCTTCACCCATCCAGGGACTTTGCATCCTGCCGGCCTCCTGCCGTTCAGGTATCTCTGCACTCCTGTCTGACTGCCTTCTCCTGAACCACGGTATGCATACTTCCCATTGACTGTGCTGTGTATTGCATACCTTGCTGGACTGTGTTGGTTCTCCTCTGGAGTGTACTATCCTCTGAGTCTATTGCCATCATTGACTGTGTTGGTTCTCCTCTGGAGTGTACTATCCTCTGAGTCTATTGCCATCATTGACTGTGTTGGTTCTCCTCTGGAGTGTACTATCCGCTGTCTATTGCCATCATTGACTGTGTTATCTCATGCTGGATTACTTCAAGAGACTTTCTATATTGGCAGTGTTGTTCAGTCATTTATACATTTATATTGTGCATATTACTGTGGATCAAAGTCAAGGTGCCCGTGTATATATTGTGTTGCAGTCTCTCCCCGTGCACCTCCTCACATATATATTCAGTGGTACAACTTGCTAGTGGCAGACCACTGATCCCTGTTTACAGTTTCACCTGTTCCAGTATCCTCTCACATAGCAGTGGTACAACTTGCTAACGCAGACCACTGACTCCCCGGATACCTCCACTTGGATTCCATTCCTTCACTCAGACAGCGGTACAACTTGCTATCCGCAGACCGCTGACTCTCATCACCTCCTCGTTTCTGTTGGACATTCCTCCTCACTATAGCAGTGGTACAACTTGCTACCGCAGACCACTGACTACCTTCACGTGTCCTTTGTCCATACAGTTCCTCATGTATTACTACCTCCATATTGCCAGTGCTGCTAGTCATAGACTTTCCTGAGCATCTCATCATCTGCTATTTCCTGTTCCGTGATCACCCTGCTACCAGAGTACCATATTACCACCTATACTGCTCTGGTAAGCCTATCACCTGGTGATCCCTGGGTAAAGACTCCTAGTGCCCGTGACATAGGTAATGTGGTTTGCACTCTGGTTTTTAAATTTTCTCTAAGGCCATCCATTAATACTCCTACAGCTACTTCCCTATGATGTGGGTCCTCCCCTATGTTGGATATCTCAGTAAACCGTGTTATCGCTGCTATAGCTCTAGCAAAGTAATCTAAAGCTGTTTCACTATCCTTTTGTTTTATGGTGAAAATCTTACTCCAATTTACTACTACTGGAAAATAGATGGCTAAGTGTTTGACAATTTGTTCTATATTTTTTTGGTTAATCTCATCAGTCAAGGTGTCATCTTCCTCCAACAAACAATCTTTAATAAATTTTTGTATGTCAGTATTGGGAGGAAGACACGCCCTCAACACTACACGCCAATCCTTATCGGTTGGTTCGTGTGCATTTCCTAAGGTTTTAACAAATTTCTGACACTTAGCCAACTCTTTTCTAGGATCTGGGAATTCAGTCATAATGGAACGCAATTCTGATCTAGTCCAGGGACAATGCATTGTAACATTTCTTAAAGGAACTACACCATCCTTATCCGGTTTCCCATTGGGAACTGATATTGTGCGAACTGGGTACGCACCCACTGGTTCACTGACTTCAGGGGACACTACAGGATTTGTTGTTTCAAGATTTAGAACGCTTTCACTCCTAGTGATCTCGCTACTCTCACCTATCTCAGCCATTTTCTCATACTTGCGCTGAGCCTCTAGTACACTAACAGCATGGGCAATGGCCGAAATCACAGTGGGTTCATCTTCATCTTCAGATACACTTGATTTAAACTGGCTTAAAACAGGATACAACTTAGCAATTTTTCTTTTTTCAGTTTTAATAACGGCTGTACTTACCGCTCCCGCCACAGAAGGTGGCGGGGGCGCCCTTGCGCTGCGTTCACCACGCTTCTCAACGGCCACGTCCGTTGTGCGCGCGCTTTTAGCCACGCCTACTTCCGCTGTGCATTCGCTGCTCTGCCACGTGTTACCTTCCATTTGCCACAATTTTAAACAATCATTATGTCTATTTCTCTTTTTCGTTGACTTGATCAACCATATTTTATCTTTTACAGTATTTAGTACCTCGGAATTAAAACTTCCTATTGTTGGGAAAGGCCTGGCACAATCTTTGGTCATCTTGACCCACGTGTCACAATACACAGTTGCGTATGCACCATATTTCTTACACATGAGAAATCTCGCTGAACCAATAGGACCTTCCTTAGGCAGTATACTGACCTTCTCTAGCGTATGCTTAGCACCCATGTTGAACAACTCCAATCTACACGGAACACAGACACACCGCAATGCTTGTTCCTTCCGGCCAACAATACTCTTCTCTGTGGAACACAGACACACCGCAATGCTCTGTTCTTTCCATCCAACAATTTTAACCCTGTTGCTACAATCACTGCTAGAGATCTCTAATGCCCTTGTGAACGTATTTCTAGATAGCCGCGTCCACTCGCTTTCTCTTGTTCCGAACAAGAATTCCCTAACACAGAAATATCACTGTGGGCCCCAAGGGCTATCAGCTCCTTGATACCTTGGCTCACCACAAAATCTGCTGAGTTTATTATCGCTGGGAGCACAAGTAGATAAAATCAACCTGCCTTTCCAGTATAATTCCTCCTAGCTGCTTCACCAATTTGCACTAACGGTGCGGTTAGATCGCACTGCCTACCAATACTAATTATTAGCAAACCTTGCGATCTATTGGTAGCACTTTGCGAAAACCCGGTTTTCGCATTCGGTATACCTGCCCTGTATACCCTCCTTCAGTTGGGCAATCCGCCTCGTCAGACAGCAAATGAGCACAATGAATGGTAAACAGTGTATCTACGTTACAAAATCACACACTATACACCTTTTCTGCGCAGAAAATCAAAAGTTCCCAACAACAGTAATAATGTCTCAGAGGTTTTCACAAGTAATTATACTATATACATATAATAACTATCAAAACGATTGTTTAACCACGTGGCAAATCTACCGGAAGTTCGCGTACGCACAGCAGGAAATACACATACGCTAAGCAATGCAATACAGTTAAAACGCACAATGACAGTAAAAAGAAACGGTTTTCTCTTTTTTCCCTAGGTTCTAGTTAGCATGCCCTAGATAATGCAAAACGGACATTCGGTTTCACAACACAGAGTAAAATTCAGGTTTTGAACACATTGCGTTCTTACCCGTATATGACGCGTCTCCACCCTTTGTTGCGGAACCGAATTCCGTTGGTCTTGCGTATCGTCGGCAACGAAACCTCCAAAGCTCACGAGCCCCCAAATTGTTATGTGCGTATTGTCGCTAACCAATAACGATTGTCAAACCTCGATTTGTGTTTCCAACGCACAAAGATTTATTCGCAACAAGTAGAATAATATGCTCAAGCGAAGTAATAATAAATACAGCCGTTACTTATCGCAGGCGCTCTGGATCCAGTGTGCAGTCATTCAATCCTGAAGTCTGGGGACAAGATGTCTGAACACTAGATGTGAAGCTGCTGCTTATATACACACAGAAATACGGTAATACAATGAAGATGGTATAGCTTGCATCTATTGGTCCAGGTCTCAGGAAGGTCCAAGGGGTTGTCAATCATTGGCTAGTTCATCCTAAGGAATCCAAAGGAGGGGGTCACCTCTCCAGGGGGTATGCTCGGCTCTTCCCGCAAAGATTCCTTAGTCTTAAGTAGTTCATAATTCCCTATCATTCATAACTTGTGTATGCACTCTGCGATTCCTTCACAGAGTGAACCAAACAGTAGTAAATGTAAAGAGGTTTATTATGATACCACTCATGATATGATTCCTTCAACCTGTTCCGTATATTTCACTAATATGCATGTAACTATAATATAACGTATAAATACTACTATATTTCGACATAACTGACTATGTGTTGCAACTACCATTAATGTGTACTATTTTATAAGTATGCGTGTTTGTGCAAATGTATGTTAAAAGACCAATTACTGTTGCTGCCATGTGTAGTGGATGCGTATGCCCTTTCATGCCGTAGCGTGCCCTTGTATGCCGTAGCGTACCGTACGCATCTTTTCAGACAAAGACAACCAAGTTTGCTCGACTTTAATTGAAATGACTTTATCAAATTTGCTGACTTCGACACTAGCAAAATGAAAACATGAGGTATTAGTTCATATTTTGATCAAAAGACTTAAGCCTGCATCCCACGTCAAGGGTACCTCATTATATGCAGGTCCTACACTGACCTATATGCTTTAAACACTATTAAAATGCAGTTAAAATCAGATGCACTCACCTCCCAGGTATAGGGGTTTACATCTAACAAAGGCTGGCTTGTGAGCCACACCTAAATGTGCCTTATATAGGCTTGATGGACAGCTGCTATGACAAAAAGGCAATATTTTGAAACAAAACCAGAGAAAAATAAGCCCGCGCTCGGTATATCCCACATTATATATGGTACCAAGCTGCTTGGCAACAAGCCCGCGCTCGGTATATCCCATATTGTATGTGGTACCAGCTGCGTGGCAATATAAATGCCCATATATGTATACAAAACAGAAAGAAAGTTGCCAGCGCTTATCCTTTAAAGTGCATATCTCTGTGTGTCTAGCAAAATGAAAACATGAGGTATTAGTTCATATTTTGATCAAAAGACTTAAGCCTGCATCCCACGTCAAGGGTACCTCATTATATGCAGGTCCTACACTGACCTATATGCTTAAACACTATTAAAATGCAGTTAAAATCAGATGCACTCACCTCACAGGTATAGGGGTTTACATCTAACAAAGGCTGGCTTGTGAGCCACACCCAAATGTGCCTTATATAGGCTTGATGGACAGCTGCTATGACAAAAAGGCAATATTTTGAAACAAAAAAAGAGAAAAATAAGCCCGCGCTCGGTATATCCCCCATTATATATGGTACCAAGCTGCTTGGCAATAAGCCTGCGCTCGGTATATCCCATATTGTATGTGGTACCAGCTGCATGGCAATATAAATGCCCATATATGTATAAAAAACAGAAAGAAAGTTGTCAGCGCTTATCCTTTAAACTGCATATCTGTGTGTGTCTAGCAAAATGAAAACATGAGGTATTAGTTCATATTTTGATCAAAAGACTTAAGCCTGCATCCCACGTCAAGGGTACCTCATTATATGCAGGTCCTACACTGACCTATATGCTTTAAACACTATTAAAATGCAGTTAAAATCAGATGCACTCACCTCCCAGGTATAGGGGTTTACATCTAACAAAGGCTGGCTTGTGAGCCACACCCAAATGTGCCTTATATAGGCTTGATGGACAGCTGCTATGACAAAAAGGCAATATTTTGAAACAAAACCAGAGAAAAATAAGCCCGCGCTCGGTATATCCCACATTATATATGGTACCAAGCTGCTTGGCAACAAGCCCGCGCTCGGTATATCCCATATTGTATGTGGTACCAGCTGCGTGGCAATATAAATGCCCATATATGTATACAAAACAGAAAGAAAGTTGTCAGCGCTTATCCTTTAAACTGCATATCTGTGTGTGTCTAGCAAAATGAAAACATGAGGTATTAGTTCATATTTTGATCAAAAGACTTAAGCCTGCATCCCACATCAAGGGTACCTCATTATATGCAGGTCCTACACTGACCTATATGCTTTAAACACTATTAAAATGCAGTTAAAATCAGATGCACTCACCTCCCAGGTATAGGGGTTTACATCTAACAAAGGCTGGCTTGTGAGCCACACCCAAATGTGCCTTATATAGGCTTGATGGACAGCTGCTATGACAAAAAGGCAATATTTTGAAACAAAACCAGAGAAAAATAAGCCCGCGCTCGGTTTATCCCACATTAAATATGGTACCAAGCTGCTTGGCAACAAGTCCGCGCTCGGTATATCCCATATTGTATGTGGTACCAGCTGCGTGGCAATATAAATGCCCATATATGTATACAAAACAGAAAGAAAGTTGTCAGCGCTTATCCTTTAAACTGCATATCTGTGTGTGTCTAGCAAAATGAAAACATGAGGTATTAGTTCATATTTTGATCAAAAGACTTAAGCCTGCATCCCACGTCAAGGGTACCTCATTATATGCAGGTCCTACACTGACCTATATGCTTTAAACACTATTAAAATGCAGTTAAAATCAGATGCACTCACCTCCCAGGTACAGGGGTTGACATCTAACAAAGGCTGGCTTGTGAGCCACACCCAAATGTGCCTTATATAGGCTTGATGGACTGCTGCTATGACAAAAAGGCAATATTTTGAAACAAAACCAGAGGAAAATAAGCCCGCGGTCGGTATATCCCACATTATATATGGTACCAAGCTGCTTGGCAACAAGCCCGCGCTTTGTATATCCCATATTGTATGTGGTACCAGCTGTGTGGCAATATAAATGCCCATATATGTATACAAAACAGAAAGAAAGTTGTCAGCGCTTATCCTTTAAACTGCATATCTGTGTGTGTCTAGCAAAATGAAAACATGAGGTATTAGTTCATATTTTGATCAAAAGACTTAAGCCTGCATCCCACGTCAAGGGTACCTCATTATATGCAGATAAATATAGATATATAGATGTATATATAGATATATGTATATATACATATATATCTATACATATAATCAGCACACAGAAAAAGCAGTGAAAAAGAAAACTATATCCGAGAATGGGCACAAAAACAGCAGGAAATCTAGTAAAGAATTAAGTAATCATTCAGTTAAAGTTTATTAAATTGATACATTTCTCTGCCAGTGATGTTTTTGTAAGCGCAATGTTTGTTGCTAAGTAGCATTTCTGTGCTAGCCAAATACATCATGTACTTAAGATTCCTTTAATAAAGGATGACTTTCTTTGAGATCTTCTATATGTTTACCAGAGAGCTCAGTATTCAGAAGCCAAGGACTGATTCATCCAGCAATGTTTCCTTTACAGTTTATTGGGCTGCTGTCAAGGATAATGCATGGTTCCTGAAAAGAGCCATATTTCTTTGCTATGTATATGTTCTCAGTTGTGTTAGTCAAACTGAATCACTTTAGTTTTCAACATTATTTAAAGTTTTCCCTTTTCTAGCATTATTGATAAATATATAATTAAAATCAATAACTAACATATTTATAGCTGGAGACAGCATCATTTGTAAGGACTGTTGAAGGTTATTTATTGTATTAATACCATTTAAACACAAAAATCAGGACCAGAATGGTATTATATAGTGTCGGCACGCTATACCTTAGCCTTTAATAATGAGTTGTGTTATTGTGCATTGCACAGAAATTAAGTGCAAATTACTGTAGTATTTTCAAGTGTACACAATTAGAAGAAAGATTTTCATCTGCTGTACCTTATGAATGGCTAGTAAGCACCCTACCTAGCCTGTGAGTCATCAAGTTCAGTTTCTTTATTATTATGTTGATGGGTTTAATCCTCTACCGATGAGATACAGCTGTGTTGTACATTGCACCACAATTACACTTTTTATTTTAACTATTCTAAAATAACCTGTATGATTGATCAAGGACATTTGACGACAACAAATAAAATGAAATTCGACCCTGTCCTATTTTTCACAGCCGTAAGTTTTTCTTTGTGTTGCTGTTTTTAAACCCTATTGAGTATTTATCCTAAACAAAGACACTACATCTAGAATATTTGCAAAATATAAGTTGTGTAAGGTACTTTTGGATTTGTACACAAACACAATGGGCCTGATTCATTAAGGAAAGTAAAGCAAAAAACATAAGCAACTTTTCACCTTGGAAAAACCATGCTGCATTGGAGGGGGTGGTACATTTAAAATGTGGGGACAGATTTATAATTGGGGTAAGGCATGTCCTAGATCAACTTTAAATGTTAGTGTAAAAATAAAACTATCAAGTATTTGTGTCCTACATGTAAAAATAGCCAGTATTTTTCTTTTGTGCAAGATAAGGAACTCATTTGCACCCCTTGCATTGTAACATGGTTTTGCCAAGGTTCAAAGTTACTCATTTTTTTGCTTTATTTTCCTTAATGAATTAGGCCCAAGGTCCCCAAGAACATCAAAAGCTCTCACTACTCACAAGTGTGCAACACATCCACGAACCAAGAACGCAAACAAGACATTTGGGTGAACAACCCCTTTCTTCTCTCAATGATTTATGATCGTGACTGCTTCTGTATTATATTGGCTTCCTCATTAATCTTTTTGTATGTTTGAGAGAGAATATGTTGCAAAGCATGGATTGTCTTCTTTTTATGTTTCTCTTAATCTTAACTCCATATCTAAACCATCAAAATTGTCTGTATGTTTTCATTTTATATTAGGCTTGAGCATACACGTGTTTCTAATTGCAGAGTCAGCTCTCAAGATCTCCTCTTTTTTTGCAGTCCTGCAAATAATAACTATAAATAATACAAAAACAAAGAGAAAAGAATTACAGACAAAAAAAGCCTGAGACATGTGGGGATTGTTTGTTAGTGTATAAGTGATTTCTGGTCAGTTTTGGGGAAGGAGACATTTCAATGTTTAGCTTACATCATGGGCTTGGAACTTGATGCCTATTTTTTACAAGAATCATTTATGTAGATACTTAATCATCAAAAGTAATTCTTGGTGCATTATGATTTTCACTCATAAAACTTATAAGACAAGCTCTTCTCTGGAATCTATTTCTAGGAAGTCCATTCTTTAGAAAACAATCTACTCAAAGTGAGGGCTGGGTTCTCCCTTTTTTTAGCCAGATGGTTTGCACAGACTGGGGGCTTCAAAAAAAGCATAAATTACGGATGTAAAGCAGGATATTTAAAAAGCTATGCATCATATAAATCTTATGTTCTGTTACATCAGAATAATTGGTTAGCAATGTCCCCTGCAACTGAAGATGTGGCATATAAAATTGTTAAAGAATAACACAATTTGCTCACTATTTCAGCTAGGACAGAAGCAATTTATGTACATGTAGATTTTGCACCAGATTTAGAGTTGGACGGAATTCCATTTGTACCATGTAAAAATGTAATTCACATAAAATTGTTAGTACTGCACACACAACATATGACCGTGTTTTGAGTTGAGTGTAGCTAAGACTTGTGGACCCTTGCATTTGGAGAGGAGTGTCAGAGTGTGCACAAATAAGTTAGTACAGTGATGGCATGAGATGTCAGCCTACCATGCCCCTTAGAGATGATTTGTATGCTTAAGATAAGCCTTTTAGGGTGCATAACTTTGCATGTGCCATAATCCTGTTGCAATTTTCTATGTTCATGATGAAAATAGCTATGTTAGATTTCAAGTTGCACGTATGTTTGGGCAGCATGGTGACTTAGTGGTTAGCACTTCTGCTTCACAGCACTGGAATCATGAGTTCGATTTCCGACCATGGCCTTATCTGTGAGGAGTTTGTATGTTCTCCCCGTGTTTGCATGGGTTTCCTCCGGGTGCTCCGGTTTCCTCCCACACTCCAAAAACAAACTGATAGGTTAAATGGCTGCTATTAAATTACCCTTAGTCTCTCTCAGTCTGTGTATGTTAGGGGATTTAGATTGTAAGCTCCAATGGGGCAGGGACTGATGTGAATGAGTTCTCTGTACAGCGCTGCGGAATTAGTGGTGCTGTACAAATAAATAGAAGATGATGATGATGATGTTAAGATATGTGCAACCCATAATGCAGCTATAGAAATGTAAGCAGCAATCACATTTTTTGCACAACTGTAAATAGGCCCTTAGTATTAACTGCCACTAATATGTCGGTCAACATTATTTGGTGTTGATATGGTTAACATGGTTAATTGTCCTAAAATTGCAATGAAATCAGGAAGTATGGACACCTTTCCCCCAAAGTATAGGACTCAAAACATAAATGTTATTTAAATTATATTTTCCTCCATGGCTCTTTTCTAAGCCGCACTCCTTTTATTCTTTGGGCTGCATCCATTTTCTAAACCACACCTCTTAAACTTTGTTTCTTCAATACTTTTTATAGTACATACTTGGGAACCTTTACACCTATGTGTTGCAGCAGTTATACGTTTTATGTATTGGCCCAAAAACAGTGTGTACCTCATTTAGTGAGTTATTTATGACTGGGGCAGAGGGCAGTTAGCTACATTAATTGGGGGACTGGAACTTCTATATGATGAGTTCAATGGGGATTAAAAGAGACATAAAGACAGAAGATTACCCTATAATAAACTATAGTACAATGTTTGGGTGGAAGTTCAATGGGGATTAATAGAGGCATAAAGACAGAATATTACCCTTTAATGCACTATAGTACAATGTTTGAGTGGGAGGATAGTGAACTGGATAACAATAAGAACTGGAAAGGAAGCAACCTCCAAAAGGACCAAGTAAAAATGATGACAGCCTCATACATCCATGAAGGTGATATAAAGAAAAGTAAAGAGATGGAAGTTGACTCAATAATATTCTGAAGAATGTTTCAAACAAGTTAAAAACAAAATGATGTTTGTATGCTCAAATGTTGGTATGGTTGTGAAAGATATAAGATTTCAACCATCAATTAATACAGGGTTTCCATCTGTAAGCCAGTTTAAAAACACTAATTAAGGTCAATTAAAATGGAACTCCATTTTCACTAAATTTACTCACTTCTGGCAGACAGATGTTTTAGGGAATTATGAGCTATATTCTTCACACTCGCACCATAAGCTAAACATTTAACAGTTTTTGTCCTAGGTGTGACTGTATACTGAGATCTTTGTTAGATTAATGGGGAAATTGGTTGACGATTATCAATTATCAAGTGCAGCTCAATCTCTTGAATGAGAGATGTAGGAAAGCAGAAAATATCTGCATATCAAGGAGAACATAAAACCTAATCACCTGATTACCTCAGCAACATAGGATGGGTAATGACGTGTGCAAACAGTCAATCATTTCAATGACTGGGGAAGTAAGGAAAGTGTGGGAGTGTTTTATTCACTGGATGAAAAGCTGATTAGCTGACTAACTGGCATACGAATTTGGGCTACTTTTAGCTTTACTTGAGCAGGAGTATTTGTGGGTCTAGCAACTTCATGATGAGGTTTAGTAAGGGTGTTGATGAACTGGCCAATGCCCATGAGCAGCACAGAGAGCCCACTCCCTTGTCCCGCCCCATACAAATCTGATGGTTGTTTAAACATTGAATAATTATCAACCATTAATTATATCCTCTAACATTATGTTTAAATATATGTCAGTCATTCAACTTTATTTGTTAAATGTTTCAATCTGAACAAGAATATAAAAATGCACTCAGAGAGGTATTGCCTAACCGTGTACAAATGTACACCTTACAGCAAGTATGAAATGGTTTAGAAAACATAAAGTAATGTACAGTAGAGTGTGGGCATTAGTCAACCTGGGTTAGTGTGCATTGCAAAATATGAAACCAAAGGCAAATATTTACATTTAGATAGGGCTTTAAAGTAGCTAAATAGTATCTCAAATAGTCTAGGGATTTTCAATATATTATCAAAAAGTGCAGAATATCAATTATTTGTTTGTAAGTACTGTCTATTCCCACGTTTGCACTGCCGTTATGCAAATGAGAGACAAAACTGGAGATATCACATTTTTATTAACCATAGTGCTCGAACACTGTACAGACAAGGTCATTATTACTGCAGCTTCTGCAGACAACAGAAAATCAGATACATCATTTTCATGGTTTTAGTGCAAATCGTTGTGGAAGTCAAGTAATTGGATGAAGTAAACCAAATTGATTAATATTGATTTACCATGCGATTGCGATTAATACGCCACGTGTTACAACAGAATCGCACGTGTTAATAACACACACATTTACATTCGCACTTACACTTGTAAATAACACACATTTATTAAGGTTTCAATCCACATTTGTTTATTAGTAAAATGTATTAGAGATTGTTTATACATAAATGATAATATATTAAAAGTATGTAAGGCTCAGGATATAGGAAATGTATCATGTTTAGTGTAATTTTGATCTGCACATTACCATCTTGAATCTGCTACTTTTGGCTTTATGATCGCTTCCTGCGATGAATAGTTATGGAAGATAGAAGATTAATGATCAAAATGACATTGTGTTTTAAGTTTGCTTAAGTTTCCTTAAACATCACATGTGTTCAGCAGTTGGGGGTGAGGTGGTGACTCCTTATCAGAGGAATCCTTTGAATTAGCCTATGACCAGCAGGCAACTGGAACATCATTAAACCTGAGCCAATAAAGACCCCTAGATGTGTTGTTTGTGTACATAATGACATCATCAGTAGTTTTTTGTTGTTGTACTGAAACTGTATATATATGCAAGCCTCTTCCCCAGCTGGCTCTCTGATCCTGACTACAGTCAAAGAAAATGTAATATATTCTGTGTTTTTATACTTTCCTGCTGTATTGTAATATCTTTTATGTGTAATAATGGCTTGCTGTAAATCCTGCTAAATTTTTCAATTGAATATCTTTGTGCTTTGGAACCACAATAATCGCATTGGACAATGTTTTATTGGTAAGCGATAAAATGAACTTAATATCATTTATAAGGAGGGGCTATTGCAAATCATTGTTGTGGCAGAAATGCCCTTTGTCAGGACCATAGACAGGGTGTGAAACATGCAAGCAGTGAAGACAGGACTGTGCTGCTATTTGTCACTCAATGCATTATGTACAGCTCTTTGTATATATTATATAAATTTAATGGTATAATTTAAAGGATAGAGGACTCGCCAACACTGCAACCACCTACAGGCAGACATTATTTCTCATATGGGGGATTTGCCAGTTTCATTCTCATGATATCTGGCCATACCCAAACAATATTGCCAACAAAGGAAAATGTTCCATTGTGTCTCATTTAGCGATCACGAATTACTCACTGCAATTAAATTTCTTTGCTATTATGTTTTAAAATGTAACTTGTAACCGAAAAGGCTAATTCATATTGAGTTTTTGTTGCCATATGGAGTTCTATTCTTGGTAAAATTAAAAATGCTTGAAGTAACTTGTTTATGTGCAGTGGACTAGACTAATATGCATTGATTCTGGTGTGGCACTCAGCATTTCTGTATGTAAGTACTGTGAGGATATCACCCTTAGCTGGGATGGCAGTTACCCTCTGTGGGATTTAACTCACTCAGGCAGACCAGAGTATATCCAAAATAAGGCTTTATTATGACAGCACAACACCACTAGACTTGCACAAGATCCAGGGTAATAGTAGCATGTATTCTCCAGCAACCTCTTGAAGTCAACACTCCAAAATAATAAGTCTCTTTAAGAGTCTTATTCTCCCACAATATTACCACTACCTTTTAGCTAGACAGTCTCTATGTCGCCCAGCTTGGGAAACTGGCTCACACAGACCCTGTCCTTGTAGGGTTTCCTCCAGCGGCACCACGATGCCTGGCCCTGAGTCCTTTTTGCTGATGTCTTGTACACCAGGATCCTCCAAGCTAGAGTAGCTCTCTTGGCATTCTGCTCTCCCTCTGTTCTTGGCTGTATAGACAGGGAGTAGGGTGAAATGTCTCAATCCTCTCCCTTACCGCAGGAGTCTATCAGTGGACACTTTAACTGTTAGACATACAGTCTTTGTTACCTTGATTATACAATAGAATGACTTGACTCAATTATCTTTTTGGCTGGATACACTAAACAAAGGGATACAATATAACATCAAGGAATGACACTTCACGCTTGTGTGAAACAACAAGACATTTCACACATTGTATCTGCAACATTACACAATCTGAGTCTCTGATACATTTTGATAAAATAACATTTATATTGATACATATTGATACATTTTCCAATGCTATTTCAGCCAGTATATTACTGTGGAGGCACATTGCATATCATCTAGAAGTTCTAACCTAATTACCTCTCATATTACCTGTTGACCTAGCTAAATAACATGGACTGCCAGCTAGCTATGTCAAGTTACTCAGACATTGTTCTGATTACAAACCAGGTCTATGCCACACCTCATAACAATGGACATTTAAGCCAAATGGTAATTACCTTAGCTAACACAAGCAAAATGACTTCTGCTGTCCTGTTATTTTCACACAATATGGCAATATTCTTTCTATTTCTAATACATACAAAATTGCAAGTAATGTACCTAATAGCATGAAACAATAATACACATGAAATACTGATGCCCAAGGATTAAAAAGTACATTAAACTGTGAGAAACGGGTGATGATTAAAAAGTTCTCCATCCAGTAGCACCCTGTTTCGTGACAAGTACCATTTAGGTGAGTCCCATCAAATCAGATTAAAAAAAAATATGACACGAGAGGACCAATATCATGCCCAATAACAAAAGTTATAGTGTATCAAACAACACACCTCAAAGACATCATATCAAAAGGTCATCAGAGCTAATTTATTGTGAGACAGGTGGGTATCATGAAACACAACATGTCAGTGGGCTCCATTCCCCTTCTTCATGGGCTGCAGTTAAACATAGTAACATGTATGTTACTATATGTAATTTACCCTTTAAGGCTAATCATAGCATCATTGCTATAATAAAATGCATAGTGTTAATGTCATTCTTTTCACGCACTTTAAGTCATCTGCATATTTTACGTGTGTAACTTTTATTTAAACCAAAATAACCACACGGACACATATTCAACTTTGGCAAAAAAGTTGCCTTTTTATTAACAACAAATTTGCTATTTGGTAAGAAATAAATCTGATGGTGGCGGCAAAAGTAGCGCAGTCAGCTAACAACCAATCGTTAAGTCAAAGCAGTGTAATCAGGCCCGGCGCTTCCATTAGGCAACCTTAGGCAGTTGCCTAGGGCCCCGGGATCTGCAGGGCGCCATTGACTAGATTTTCTAATCTCGTCAGTCAGTGATCATGTGATCTCTCTCTTCGGCGGCGCCTCTGCCCACCAAAGTACTCGCCTGGCCCTGCCCATGTTCTCACACTTGGGTTTGAAAAGAGAACAGAATCTTGACCTATGTAGCACTCCAGGTGTAAAGTAAATAATCAATTAATACTAATATTTTATTGGTATGCATTAAAAAGAATGTATATAGGTATACAACTTGTTTTTTTTAATAAAAAAGCGAAGTATTTAAAAATAATAGTGTTGAAAAGAATAGAGTTAAAATTAGTATAACCCTGTGGTGGAGCCAATCTTTAGAATACTAATAGTAAGGGAAGGTCTGCCAAATAAAGGTCTCTTTCACATGTATATACAGGATAGGTAAGATGTAAAATGGCCAAGGAGTATAAACCAGGTTATAAAGTCCTACAGTATGGTAACAATGTTGCTTTCACCAAAGCACTATTCCTGTTATATCTATGTGGACTCTAGGGGGTAAATGTATCAATATGCGGGTTCTTCAATACCCGCGTGTTCAGCCTCTTCCGCGATTAAATTTCAAGCGGCGCTGCATTGTAAAGGGTTTACTACCCTTTACAATGCAGCGCCGCTTGAAATTTAATCGCGGAAGAGGCTGAACACGCGGGTGTTGAAGAACCCGCATATTGTTACATTTACCCCTAGGTGGCAGTAGAACGTGAAATTCTTCCCTATAATGTTATTCCACTGGACAGTATCCCTCTGTTATAAATGTATCTAAATCATAACCATAATCGGTGCCTCAATTACTAGGTATTCCCAGATAAACAAGTCATGTATGAAGTGGCCTTACTTATTTGGAAGCTGTGTTATAACTCCTATATTGAATTGAATATATGTATTCCCTTGTAGCATATGATAATAATTTCAGGGAGACCACTCATTCATACAGCCTATGTTATTGCTTTGCCAATAGACTGTATAGTGCAGCGACAAAGCGCCGTATTTAATATTATTATACACTTGTAGGCAAAGGGATTCTCCCCAGTAATAGATTGTATAGTACAGTGACAAAACGCCGCACTTAGGTTTAATGTGCACTTGTAAAGAGAGAGATATTTACTCTAACAATAGGTTGTTTCTTGCAGCGATAAGACGCCGTGATTTATATTGTTATGTGCTTGTAAGCGAAAAGATTTACTTTATTGGTAGATAATTCGGTTCAGCGACAGAACGCCGCACTAGATACTATTATTTACTTTTTAAACAGAGAGATTCCCCCTAACAGTGGATGGTTAGATGCAGCGGCACAACGCCGCGATTGGCCCCGCCCACTTCCGGGTTTGACATCACCTAATGTGACGCCGGCCCGACGTACGTTTCGCTTAGAAGCTTAGTCATGGAATTACTGGGTTACTAACAAGGGGTTGGTTTTATACCACTTCTGACCAATCATTGTTTTGGAACTACATGACGTATGTTTCTAGACTCCATTGAAGCTACTGAAAAACTGTGTGACATGAGATTCAAAGGCAGATACCATCGCTTACATATTCATGAGGGATTCTAAAAATTCCAGGTATCGGTATATCCTCATTGTTTGCTATAAGTGATCTAAATGGTTATAAGTTATATTCTAAGCATCCATAGAGAAATATATATATATATATATATATATATATATATATAAAGTACATTACTGATTGCTCAGGATGGACTGTGACCTTATATATTATAAAAACTAATAAAAACCAAAATGTCTGGTAACCTTAATGTACTTAATGGCTTCAAAATGATTATGAATTTGTTAGAAAGTATATATACATATTTAAATTGTTTATGTTATGTTGTTCATAATATATTATTATATCTCTTTATTTTTTGTGTTATTATTTTTTATTTTTTATTTATTGTTTATTTTATTTTATGTTTTATATTTTTTATTCTTTATATTATTTTAGTATTATTTTTTATTATTTTATATTTATTATTCTGATGATGTTTTTTTATTTCTTATATTTATTCGTATTTATTTGTGTTTATGATTTCTTATTTGTTAGTTGTTTTTAATTTTTTATTTTAAATTATTTTTTATTTTTTATTTTTTATTTATTATATATATAAACTGCATTTTATTAATTTTATTAATTCATGTTTTATATTATTGTTATTTATTCATTAACATATTCATATTTCAAAAATAAAGATATACAATAGCCACTTTGTGTATTTTTTGTTTATTATTAAGTTTCTTCTTTGTGAATTGAGTGAATGCAGAACAAAAAAAAGAATGTGTGTAATAATACATAGATATACTTTATTAGTGATCAGTTAAGGATCTCCTTAAATTAAGATAGAAAGAAGAGAGAGAGAAATATCTCTCTTGTGCCTATTCTATTACGTGAAACAAACATGACACAGATAAGTATCTGTGATTATATAATAAAAATAAGTGTATGTGTAAAAAAAAAAAATAATACTAATTAGGGACCATATACTACAAAGAGAGAGCAGGTGGATATTTCTCCTATATATATATATATATATATATATATATATATATATATACACGTATATTATATAATAATTAAGAACATTCTGATTTAAGTACTTAAAGTAAAAAAAAGCAAATACTTTTATTAATTATTATAGTATTAAGAGTTTGTTCATTTATTTGATACTTTTTGTTTGCATACGTTCTGACGGAATGTATGCTGCACTCTGTTCTGTATTCATACAGCGTTTCAGTAGAGCGTACTTATACCCAGATTGAAATGGAAATCTATACATAGATCCACTTGATTTGAATACGGTCAGAACTACCCATTATAAAGCCCATTATGACTAAACATTGGGAAATATTCCACCATTCCCCAATCCCATTCCCTGCCCAAGACACACTGTTACACAATTCACTATATTTAGTTTTGTGTATTTTCTTTTCTTACCATTACCACATATCTACAAGCACTTAATGTTTCCTTTCCTGTATTATATTAAACAGTTATGTTCCCCTGGTAATGGATTTAGCAATCTGCTTGTCTACTTTGTACAACGACTACTATTCTGGTCTCTTTAATTGTGTTTGCTTTTTGTTTCGTATTCAAAAACATAAATAACATTCTTAAAAACAATAAGAATTGGGAAATATTATAGCATCAGTGATGAGTACATTTAGAAATAAGCCCAGATTTGTATTTAAAAGAGTGAAATGTTTAGAGATATATTAATTAAAGCTGATATTCAGAACAAAAAGAGGCAGCCATACTTGACAACTTTAAGTATGACAAGATTCCGCCCACTCACACCTTGTGTTGGTTTGATGGCTTAAGTGCCTGTTTTAATCCAAGTTTTTCTTATCGCCACAGAGCAGGCACAGTTGGTAGGAAGGCACTGCAATCAGTGGGTAATACATACGCCGCTATTGCTTATTGGCCACAGGTCACTGTCCTCTTCTAGGCAACGGTAACTCTTGGTCCTTCAGTGAGAAGGGTCCCTTGTCCGGCTCAGTGAGGGTCGGCATTGAGAGTTTAGAGGGGGCGCAGTCACTCTGATGCCAGGTTTAGCGCCAGCCAAGCATTTAGGGATTAATTCCCGTGTTAAGTGGATGCACGGCGGAATTGCCATTTCCACGCTTGGTTTGAGTCATCAGTCTGGTCAGCTGTCCCACAGTGCTCTTTCTCCATCACCACATTTAATTAATAAACTGTGACTTAATTTTAGTCACTTTAAAATGTGTCCGTGTCTTTTATTTTTAGATAAGATAGTTTACATTAATAAAGATTTTGTGAAGGGGAAGATGGACATCCACGACACACAATTTAAAGGAACTGTGCCCTTATAATTGAATACTATAAAATGCTATTATACCTTGTCGAAGTCAGCAAATTGGATAAAGTCATTTCAATTAAAGTCTAGCAAACTTGGTTGTCTTTGTCTGAAAAGATGCGTATGGTACGCATCTATGTACAAGGGCACGCTACCACTCATGATGTTATTCCTTTAACCCGTTCCGTGTATTTCACTAATATGCATGTAACTCTGATATAACATATGAATACTACTATATTTCGACATAACTGACTATGTGTTGCAACTACCATTAATGTGTACTATTTTATAAGTATGCGTGTTTATGCGAATATATGGTAAAAGACCAATTACTGTTGCTGCCACGTGTAGTGGATGCGTACGCCCTTTCACGCCGTAGCGTGCCCTTGTACGTAGATGCGTACCATACGCATCTTTTCAGACAAAGACAACAAAGTTTGCTAGACTTTAATTGAAATGACTTTATCCAATTTGCTGACTTCGACAGTTCCACCCTTTGATAGTGTACTAAACTATCACCCAATCACCGTTTCAAGTTCAGGATTATACAATACTTCTTCACAGACCATGATCTCGGTATCTGGTACCACCCTTTCAGTCTCTTTCTCAGTGTTACTCTTATGAGACCGTTTTCCACACTTCAACACAGTAGGAACACATTTGACAACTAAACCAATTGCTAAGATGACACCCAGTATAAGGAGAAGGAGCTTACCTACACTAGCAACCATTTCCTGTACCCACTCCCCCAGACCGGAGAACCATTTCACAGGGTTCAACCACGAGAACCAACCCGCCACCTTTTCCCCGACCTCATATAACAAAGAATTGTGACTCTTTCGAAATTCCCATTTCAGCTGCAGAATTTCATCCATCTTCCGGTCTATAACCTCTTTAGGGTCATCAGTATTATTAGTAATGTACGTGCAACATTTGACACCGAACTGGGTGGCCAGTGTCACACAGTACCCACCAGTAATAGAGGTGAGATAATTTAGTACCAGTCTATGTTGCACCAACTCCTTCTTGTACGCTTGTAGCTCCCTTCCAGTATACCTGAAAGTGTCATCATACATCTCGGTGATATTATCTATTAGTTTAGCTAGGTCTTGGATATATTTAAAGTTTAATGTTCCCCGAGCGGTCCTGGTGAGATCTAGAGCAACCATAACTTGGAAACCAGCAGTTTCACTAATCAATTTTGTAGCTATGGGTTCCTCACCAGGAATCATATTTCTCTTGCCACGGTATTCATACTGTGTGTGTATGTATGGTGGTGATGTAGTCTTGTGAATACCAACCATTTCTTCATGAGTAATAGTCATGATTTCAGGAACTAGTTTAGCTAAGAAACACAAGCCCTTGGAACTCGGAGTCACCCAGGAATAAGCTTTCCTTCCACAAAAAAAATACACATCATCAGGGAGAACATAAGGAACAGTATGCCCATGAATTATATCACACAGAGTTTTGATAAAACTACCCATGCCTAGTGTCTCCATTTGCTCTAGACACGTGTCGGCATTAATGACACTTTTACATTTATCTGTAGAGACTTTTCCAATGGATACCTTCTTATGTTTGGTTATGCGCCCTAATTTGTGACTTCCATCAACACTCCTGCCTAGTAGTGACCTTGTGAGTCTCCCTCTAAAATGAGTGTGGCGAGCCATTGTCTGATCTGATAGGTCAGCCTCCCAATTCTCCAGGCGCTTTGCATGAGATATGTTTAGGCACAGCAAAGATCTGCTTATGGAGTATTGTCGAAGCGTCAGACTAGGGGACCTAGTGTTATTGTACCTCCCTTCTATGGGCCTCCCACCCCTCAATTCGAGTACTTCAGATATGTTTAGAGGGAATGGCACTAGTCCTATATTATGCTGCCCTTGCGGCACGTGAGATCACACCCAACACTCCGTTTGGTTTAGCACCTTACCCACCAGGGAGTGATAATCCTCCAAAGGATGCCCGCCTATATTCAGAGTACTGGGGGACTGGCATCGTTGGATGCATCTCTCTTCAACTAGGGAATCGCAGAACTTGCAGATACAATACTCATCAGACTATAGCCCCTTACACTGCCTCCGAGTTCCTGAGCTAGCAGACCTCTTCATAACCCCTGGACCAAGTTTGATAATGGGCTGCTCTGAGTATCCTATTAACTTTTCTTCGGCCTCCATTTCATCCGTATCACTCCCAGAACTCTCTTCCGTCCTCCATCCTCCTTCACAAAAATAGAATGTCCTAGAAAGAGTAAAAACAAGGAAAATCCTGGAACAAAAGAAAAACAAAAACCGCCACTCCATCGCTGGAAAGATAGTTCTGAGGCAACGTCTCAGGTTCAGATGTCTCGACTGCAGGCTTTAGGTCTCCCGGAACAGGCTCACAAGTGACAACTCTGTGTCGTCGGTCTTAGTTTTATCTTGCACTTTCTCCGGATTATGGACTCTCCTGCAGTGGGTGGAATGGACCCAAGTGTCTCTCTCTGCAACCTTCAGTGATGTAGTACTGGTCAGCAGCACTTGGTACGGGCCTTCCTAACGGTCTGTTAAACAACCTGAACGTAAGAAATTGCGGATCATAACATAGTCTCCAGGTTCAACATCATGACAGTTCGTCTCTGGCATACCAGGTGACAGCATTTTTAGTTTTTGTTGTTTTTGTTATAGCTGTCTACTCATTCTTATAAGATATTGTACAGTCACTTCATTATTACACTTCAAGTCGTCTTGTGGACTCACGATCAAATGAGGTTGTCGTCCGAACAGTATCTCAAAGGGGGACAGATTAAGAGGAGGTCTAGGAGTGGTTCGAATGCTATGGAGGACCAATGGCAAAGCCTCAGGCCATGTCAACCCAGTTTCAGCCATTATCTTACCCAGCTTAATCTTTATAGTACCGTTTACTCTCTCCACCTTACCACTGGCTTGTGGTCGGAAAGGGGTGTGAAGTCTGCTACTGATTCCCATGAGTTTACACATATTTTGGAAGATATCACCAGTAAAATGGGTACCCCTATCACTTTCAATGATTTTAGGGATACCGAACCTACACACAAAGTCTTGTACAATTTTCTTTGCAGTGAACACAGCAGTATTAGTGGCTGCCGGATATGCTTCTACCCAACCGGAAAACACATCAATACACACTAACACATACTTTAGATTCCTGCACGGTGGTAATTGGATATAGTCAATTTGTATTACCTGAAAAGGTCCGTCTGTAGGAGGGATGTGGGATGGCTCAGTTGGAATAGTTTTCCTAACATTTTACCTCAAACTAGTAAGACATGACATTGCTTTCTTACCAGTCTGAGAGGAAAGTCCGGGAGCACACCAGTATGCTCTCACCAGTTTGCACATACATTCTTTACCCAGGTGAGTCAGGCCGTGTGCTGCTTCAGCCAGGCTTGGATGGTATGTTCGGGGAGCTACAGGCTTACCTTGTCCATCCCTCCAGAGTCCTGAGGACTCTTGACCACATCCCTTCGCCTTCCAGACCGCCTTTTCCTGCAGGGAACACAAATCTTGCATTTCAATTAATTTCTGCATGTCTAATGTCTGAAAAACCATCATAGTCTCGGTCGATACAGTCATAGGTTGCCCTGCTGCCCATTTAGCAGCTTCGTCTGCCCTGTTGTTGCCCAATGACACTGGGTCTTCTTCAAAGGTATGGGCTTTGCACTTTATGACGGCTACTGATCTGGGTAACTGTATTGCTGTCAGAAGTCCTTTTATGTGTTGTGAGTGTGCCACTGGTGTACCTGCTGCTGTCATAAAGTTTCTAAGACGCCAAAGGGCCCCAAAATCGTGCACTACCCCGAAGGCGTACCTAGAGTCAGTATATATATTGGCTGATTTACCCTCTACCAATTCACACACTCTCCTTAGTGCTACTAGTTCCGCCACCTGGGCTGAGTGAGGTGGACCAAGGGGTTCAGCTTCTACCACATCCTGATCGTCTACAAGAGCGTAACCAGTACATAGCTCTCCTGTCTCTGTCTGTCTATGGCAACTTCCGTCTGTATAAAACGTAAAATCTACATTTTCTAAGGGGGTGTCGCGTATGTCATGCCTTGCAGTAAAGGTCTGGTTCAGGTGTTCCATACAATCATGCGTGTCAGTATTCTTGCCTAACTCATCATAAACCAGGGTCTCCTCACCTCCCACCCTTTGTGCCTCTAGAGACACATACGGAAGGTATGTAGCTGGATTTAAGGTGCTACATCGTTTGATGGTGATGTTTGAGGGTGCCATCAGGGCTAGTTCCCACTTTGTGAATCTAGCTGAAGAAACATGTCTGGTTTGGGCTGAATTTAACAGAGCTGATACAGCATGGGGTGTATAGGTAGTTGAATTATGTCCTAATACTACGTCCTCGCTCTTACTCACCAGAAGAGCCGTTGCTGCTACACTTCTGAGACATGTTGGGAGTGACCTTGCCACATTGTCTAATTGTGCACTGTAGTATGCTACCGGTCTACTAGCGTCACCATGTTTCTGTGCGAGGACACCTGCTGCACAGCCATCAGCTTCTGTACAAAATAGCTCAAAAGGCTTTTCATAATCAGGTATTCCCAATGCAGGTGCTCTAGTCAGACTATCTTTAAGATTAAAGAACGCTTGCTCTGACTCTTCTGTGTGTACAACACGTTCTGGTTTTGAGGAAGAGACTAGCTCCTGCAATGGTAATGCCAGAATAGAAAAACCTGGGATCCAGGATATACAGTATCCACACATCCCCAAGAAAGTACGAATCTGCTTCTGGCTCTGCGGCAGAGTCATGTGTTGTATGGCCTCAATTCTGTCGGTTGTCAGGTGTCTTAGCCCCTTAGTGAGGCAGTGTCCTAAGTATTTGACCTTAGTCTGACATGGCTGTAATTTATCCTTTACCACCTTGTGCCCTGTTTGTGAAAGATGAAGCAACAACAATTTAGTATCATGTAAACATGACATAAAAGAATCAGAGCACAACAACAAATCGTCCACATATTGAATTAGAACAGACCCATTGTGGGGTTGAAAGGATTGCAAACAGTCATGTAAGGCTTGGGAGAAAATACTGGGGCTGTCAATGAACCCCTGGGGTAGTCTGGTCCATGTGTATTGCACTCCCCTGTAGGAGAATGCAAAAAGGTATTGGCAGTCAGGGTGAAGAGGGACTGAGAAGAAAGCATAACATAGATCAATGACAGTAAAATGACTGGCAGACGGTGGAATCTGCATGAGGATGACAGCTGGATTCGGCACTACGGGGAATTGGCTCTCAACAACTTTATTAATTCCCCTTAAGTCCTGGACTAATCTATAGCCCCTCCCCCCATTCTTCTTCACAGTGAAAATTGGACTATTTGCTGTACTGTCTGTACGAATTAAAATCCCTTGTTGTAACAGCCTCTCAATAACAGGATATACCCCAAGTTCCACCTCCGGTTTTAATGGATACTGTGGGATTTTTGGAGCTATCCTACCACTTTTTAGATTGACCATGACAGGGGCTACGTTTGCCATCAGTCCAGTGTCCTGTCCATCTCTGGTCCATAGGGAACCTGGTATTTCCAGCAACAACCCCTTTACTTGAGATGGACTTTGTTCTATAACAGGAGAGTGTAACATTAACCTTTGAGGGGTGTCCAATATATCCTGTACCTCATGTGCGACATTCTCAGGCATATCTAAGAACACACCATCAGAAGTACATTATATGACACATCCCATTTTACATAACAAGTCTCTCACTAGCAAGTTAGTAGGAGCCGCTGCAGCCAAGAGAAACGAATGCTTAGTATGCAGAGGCCCGATAGTAACTTCAGCGGGTTTAGTTAGAGGATAATGTAACACTTTTCCTGTTACCCCCATAGCTGGAATGGTTTAACTGGTCACCTGTAGATTGAAAAGAGAGGTTATCACAGATCGGGCCGCCCCTGTATCTACAAGAAAAGTTTGTTTCCTATAAGCTATGTCAACTATCATTTTTGGTTCTTCACTCTGACTCTCAGTTAACCTCACTGGCTGTAGACTACAGGTATGTCCTGACCCCTAGCGCTGACTATTGATTTCGCCGCGCAGCATTTGCTGCTGTAATATGCGCGGGTAGATGTGAGTCTTCTAGTCTATGTGAATCCCTCCTTGGAGGATATCTATGTGACCCACCCTTCTGTGTATTGAGTCTTTCCTTTTTACAATCTCTCATGTAATGTCCTTCCTCGTTACAGTTGAAACACCTGATCACTTTAGGTTTCTTGGTATATGGGTTGTATGCTGGTGGTCGTGTATGCACCCCTTCTAGAGCCTGTATACTTACCGTCATTAACCTATCACTTTTCTCCTCCCTTTTTCTAAAAAGGTTTTTGTCATGCTCCACAGCAGACTCCCTAAGAGAGTCTACCGTGACGCCTCTCCAATTAGGTAATGTGGTTTATACTCTCGTCTTGAAATTTTCTCTAAGGCCATCCATCAGTACTCCTACAGCTACCTCTCTGTGATGTGGGTCCTCACTTATGTTGGATATCCCAGTAAACCGTGTTATCGCTGCTATAGCTCTAGTGAAGTAATCTGCTGCTGTTTCACTATCCTTTTGTTTAATGGTGAAAATCTTACTCCAATTTACTACTACTGGAAAATAGATGGCTAAGTGTTTGACAATTTGTTCTATATTCTTTTGGTTAATCTCATCAGTCAAGGTGTCATCTTCCTCCAACAAACAATCTTCAATGAATTTTTGTATGTTAGTATTGGGAGGAAGACACGCCCTCAACACTACACGCCAATCCTTATTGGTTGGTTTGTGGGCATTTCCTAAGGTTTTAACAAATTTCTGACACTTAGCCAACTCTTTTCTAGGATCTGGGAATTCAGTCATAATGGAACGTAATTCTGATCTAGTCCAGGGACAATGCATTGTAACATTTCTTAAAGGAACTACACCATCCTTATCCGGTTTCCCATTGGGAACTGATATTGTGCGAACTGGGTACGCACCCACTGGTTCACTGACTTCAGGGGACACTACAGGATTTGCTGGTTCTAGATTTAGAACGCTTTCACTCCTAGTGATCACGCTACTCTCACCTATCTCAGCCATTTTCTCATACTTGCGCTGAGCCTCTAGTACACTAACAGCATGGGCAATGGCCGAAATCACAGTGGGTTCATCTTCATTTTCAAATACACTTGATTTAAACTGGCTTAAAACAGGATACAACTTAGCAATTTTTCTATTTTCAGTTTGAACAACGGCTGTACTTACCCCTCCCGTCACATAAGGTGGCGGGGGCGCGCTTGCGCTGAGTTCGCCACGCTTCTTAACGGTTACATCCGCCTTGCGTGCGCTTTTCGCCACGCCTACTTCCGGTTTGCATTTGCTGCCCTGCCACGTGTTACCTTCCATTTGCCACAATTTTAAACAATCATTATGTCTATTTCTCTTTTTCGTTGACTTGATCAACCATACTTTATCTTTTACAGTATTTAGTACCTCTGCATTAAAACTTCCTATTGTTGGGAAAGGCCTATCACAGTCTTTGGTCATCTTGACCCACGTGTCACAATACACAGTTGCGTATGCACCATATTTCTTACACATGAGAAACCTAGCTGAACCAATAGGGCCTTCCTTAGGCAGTACACTGACCATCTCTAACGTATGCTTAGCACCCATGTTGAACAATATACCTTCTACCCGGAACACAGACACACCGCAATGCGCTGTTCCTTCTGGCTAACAATTCCAACTCTGTTGCTACAATCACAGCTAGAGATCTCTAATGCTCGGTGAACGTATTTCCTTTAGCCGCGTTCACTCGCTTTTCTCGCACCCGGCGAGGATCCCTAATACAGAAATATCACTGTGGGCCCCAAGGGCTATCAGCTCCTCGATACCTTGGCTCAACCACAAAAATCTGTTGAGTTTATTATAACTGGGAGAACAAAGTCAATACAATCAACCAGCCTTTCCAATATAATTCCTCCTAGCTGCTTCACCAATTCGCACTAACGGTGCGGTTAGATCGCACTGCCTACCAATACTAATTATTAGCAAACTTTGCGACCTATTGGTAGCGCTTTGCGAAAACCCGGTTTTCGCATTCGGTATACCTGCCCTGTATACCGTCCTTCAGTTGGGCAATCCGCCTCGTCAGACAGCAACTGAGCACAATGAATAATGAACAGTGTATCTACGTTACAACATCACACACTATACACCTTTTCTGCGCAGAAAATCAAAAGTTTCCAACAACAGTAATAATATCTCAGAGGCTTTCACAAGTAATTATACGATGCATGTATAATAACTATCAAAACGATTGTTTAACCACGTGGCAAATCTACCGGAAGTTCGCGTACGCACAGCAGGAAATACTCATACACTAAGCAATGCAATACAGTTAAAACGCACAATGACAGAAAAAAGAAACAGTTTTCTCTTTGGTCCCTAGGTTCTAGTTAGCATGCCCTAGATAATGCAAAACGGACATTCGGTTTCACAACACAGAGTAAAATTCAGGTTTTGAACACCATGCGTTCTTACCCGTTTATGACGCGTCTCCACCCTTTGTTGCAGAACCGAAATCCGTTGGTCTTGCGTATCATCGGCAATGAAACCTCCAAAGCTCACGAGCCCCCAAATTGTTATGTGCGTATTGTCGCTAACGAATAATGATTGTCGAACTTCGAGTTGTGTTTCCAAAGCACAAAGATTTATTCGCAAATAGTAGAATAAATATGCTCACGCGAAGTAATAGTAAATACAGCCGTTACTTATCGCAGGCGCTCTGGATCCAGTGCAGTCATTCAATTCTGAAGTCTGGGGACAAGATGTCTGCTATCTGGATCACAAGCTGCTGCTTATATACACAATCAAATACAGTAATACAATGAAGATGGTACAGCTTGCATCTATTGGTCCAGGTCTCAGGAATGTCCAAGGGGTTGTCGATCATTGGCTGGTTCATCCTAAGGAATCCAAAGGAGGGGGTCATCTCGGCAGGGGGTATGCTCTGCTCTTCCCGCCAACATTCCTTAGTCTTAAGTAGTTCATAATTCCCTATCATTCATAATTTGTGTATGCACTCTGCGATTCCCTCGCAGAGTGAACCAAAAAGTAGGATATGTAACAAGGTTCATTATGATACCACTCATGATGTTATTCCTTTAACCCGTTCCGTGTATTTCACTAATATGCATGTAACTCTGATATAACATATGAATACTACTATATTTCGACATAACTGACTATGTGTTGCAACTACCATTAATGTGTACTATTTTATAAGTATGCGTGTTTATGGGAATGTATGGTAAGAGACCAATTACTGTTGCTACCACGTGTAGTGGATGCGTACACCCTTTCACGCCGTAGCGTGCCCTTGTACGTAGATGCGTACCAAACGTATCTTTTCAGACAAAGACAACCAAGTTTGCTAGACTTTAATTGAAATGACTTTATCCAATTTGCTGACTTCGACAAGGTATAATAGCATTTTATAGTATTCAATTATAAGGGCACAGTTCCTTTAAATTGTGTGTCGTGGATGTCCATCTTCCCCTTCACAAAATCTTTATTAACGTAAACTATCTTATCTAAAAATAAAGACACGGACACATTTTAAAGTGACTAAAATTAAGTCACAGTTTATTAATTAAATGTGGTGATGGAGAAAGAGCACTGTGGGACAGCTGACCAGACTGATGACTCAAACCAAGCGTGGAAATGGCAATTCCGTCGTGCATCCACTTAACACGGGAATTAATCCCTAAATGCTTGGCTGGCGCTAAACCTGGCATCAGAGTGACTGCGCCCCCTCTAAACTCTCAATGCCGACCCTCACTGAGCCAGACAAGGGACCCTTCCCACTAAAGGACCAAGAGTTACCGTTGCCTAGAAGAGGACAGTGACCTGTGGCCAATAAGCAATAGTGGCGTATGTATTAGCCACTGATTTTAGTGCCTTCCTACCAACTGTGCCTGCTCTGTGGCGATAAGAAAAACTTGGATTAAAACAGGCACTTAAGCCATCAAACCAACACAAGGTGTGAGTGGGCGGAATCTTGTCATACTTAAAGTTGTCAAGTATGGCTGCCTCTTTTTGTTCTGAATATCAGCTTTAATTAATATGTCTCTAAACATTTCCCTCTTTTAAATACAAATCTGGGCTTATTTCTAAATGTACTCATCACTGATGCTATAATATTTCCCAATTCTTATTGTTTTTAAGAATGTTATTTATGTTTTTGAATACGAAACAAAAAGCAAATACAATTAAAGAGACCAGAATAGTAGTCGTTGTACAAAGTAGACAAGCAGATTGCTAAATCCATTACCGGGGGAACATAACTGTTTAATATAATACAGGAAAGGAAACATTAAGTGCTTGTAGATATGTGGTAATGGTAAGAAAAGAAAATACACAAAACTAAATATAGTGAATTGTGTAACAGTGTGTCTTGGGCAGGGAATGGGATTGGGGAATGGTGGAATATTTCCCAATGTTTAGTCATAATGGGCTTTATAATGGGTAGTTCTGACCGTATTCAAATCAAGTGGATCTATGTATAGATTTCCATTGCAATCTGGGTATAAGTACGCTCTACTGAAACGCTGTATGAATACAGAACAGAGTGCAGCATACGCACAAGCATATAAGCAACATAAAATTCTGTCAGAACATATGCAAACAAAAAGTATCAAATAAATGAACAAACTCTTAATACTATAATAATTATTAAAAGTATTTGCTTTTTTTTACTTTTTTAACTGTAAGTACATAAATCAGAATGTTCTTAATTATTATATAATCTCTCTTATTTGCATACATATTTTCATTGCTACCTATTGGCACACATGCTTATAGTTTTTACATGTATGCGTGCCCTGTAACTGGTGCAAATGAGAGTTAAAAAGCACGTACTTAAAAGAAACACAGCAGCTTGTACGGTGGCACACTCTTACTGTACATTGTCTATGGTCATCCGCACCTTCCCTCTCCAGTTCCATCCTTCAAGTCATAGGCAGTCGCAAGTGTCATGTGCGTTCAAACATGAAATGCATGCAATTGCGTTCATTGGCTAAGGTCCGTTCCTGAGCATGTGCAGAGCTATTTCACACAAGATACGGCACGATTTTATGAAAACATTGTGGAAACAAATTAAAAGTCTTTAAATAATGAAATAAAATATTGAGTGATTTTAAATAATCAATAAAATGAACTTTAGAGTGCACTCGTTATAAGAGACCTTCTTTCTCATTTCTTACTCCATGATTCATTCTCTTGGGGAGCACCTCCAGCAATGTCTATAAAGATAATAGATGGAATTATATATAATAAATACTGATTAAGCAGGTGGTTCACAACAGAAATAAAATACATAAAAAGTTCTGTGCGGCTGTTCATCAAACTGGTCTCTTATATTTCTTGTCTGTCCAGGTCAATCCGGCTCAATGGAATATAATAACTGGAGAGACTGCATTTTGCCAATCGCACCGCTCAATATAAGAGGATTTTCATCAGATGTCAGATTTTACAAATATTCCTTACGCGTTTCATTGTATAAAAATGTCTTCTTCAGAGGGAAAAATGGTTTATATCACAAAATGGACAAAACCTGTATAGTTACTCGTTACTTTTTAAGCACAACTCACACTTGTGTTAATTAGTCCACACATGAATGCAATTAGAAGATACAGAAAACTGAGTGGAAAGCCAATGTGCACCTTGCCTGCCCAGTTCGATATAGAGATGGCGGACTGGTTGTATTTTGGATTTCCCCAATAACTTGACACAACCTGGCCTCCATAGGTAGGAAACACCTGTGCATTCCAGAATGGAGAGCATCACTTTAGCACAGGACAGATATGCAGCACTTATGTGGCAAAGTGAGAGCCAGACAGATCGGAATCAAATTGGTGGACCCAGAATGTCCTTCCATATGAGGGTCAGCAGAAGACTAAGGTAAGAGGTCAAGAAATATTTTAAAGTAAATCAATCTACATACAGCAATAAAACAGGGAATTATTTACACACAACTGGTTGATAGGCATACATATTGTCTTTAATTATGGTAAATTTGTTCTGCTAAACTGCCCCCTCCCCTATAGATAAGTGTTATAATAGCTCTGCCCCTGCAGTCCACTGCCTTAATTTCTGTTGGCATTGTCTGTACTGTCCTCTCCCTGTATGGTCCTAGTAGAGGGGGTAAGGATCAGTAGAGCAGCACAGGTCTGGGAGCCCAGTAGCCAACACCATTTAGAATGAAAGCTTGAAAAGACCTAGGATCTTGTATGCTGTGTGATTGAGTGCCCATTTTGCAGGTCTATGACATGACATCATGTAAAACCACACCCAAGCTTTTGCTCAAATCTCTCAGCACCCATCATTGAGGCATCATCCCTATCCAGTGCTATTACAGACCATTAGGCTGTCAGGAGAGCAACACCAGCTGCAACTGATTCCTGCACTGAGAGTGCCACACCGTTCAGATGGAATTCCCTGAGTGAGCCAAAGAGCTCACCATCCATCTCTTCGCTTCCATGTCCTGCTGCTGTCTCACTGAAACTGACCAAGCATGTAAGTTGTATATGTCATATGGCATTGGTCAGATTGGGGGTTATCTGTATACAATATATGATTAGCGATAGAGATTATCTGCGTGCAAAATAAGTGATAGGTGTTTTAAAACTGCTAATCTCAGCATATCCTGCCAGTTATTGGCTGGCAAAGCATGCTGGGGCTTGTAGTGTCATAAAAGCTGGAGAGCCACAACTTGTCTGGGCCTGGTATAGACATTTGGGATAATTTAGGGAGAATGCTGGTGGAACATAGATAGAAAACCAAGTGAATAGAGCAGTAAACAGAGGGGCAACATGAGAGATCTGTCCAGACTACATCCCGTGTATACGCCCTATTATTAATTAATGTGCAGTGAACCTACACTTGTGGAGTGATATAAATAATGGGCCATTAATTACACTGACCATATATATCAACAGACTCAAAAAGAATTAACATATCACCCGGACCAAACGGGCTTCATCCCAGGGAGACAGGCCCCCGACAACACTAGAAGATCCATCAATTTGATCCACTCTATACATAATGGAAAATTGCCCTCCCTCATGATGGCATTAGATGCGGAAAAGGCATTTGACCGTATCTCTTGGACATTTTTGAGGGGGGTTCTCGAATCCATGGGCTTTAGCGGTAGGTTTCTAACTGGTATCTTAGCTCCCTATAGAAACCTCTCTGCTACGGTTTCGGCCAATGGCCTAACCTCCAAACCATTTACAATTTCTAATGGCACTCGCCAGGGTTGCCCCCTCTCCCCATTGATCTTCGCCTTTATAATCGAACCGTTAGCAGCCAGAATTCGTTGCAACCAATCCATTTCCAGTATAAAGGTCGGTTCTACAGAAAGCAAAATTGCTTTGTATGCAGATGATGTCCTCATTAGCATGTCTAACCCCATTAGCTCTCTTCCCCCCCCTCCTTTCGAATTAGATACTTATGGGCACTTCTCGGGCTATAAAATTAACCCTGGCAAAACTGAAACTTTGGATTTCTATATCTCTAAATCAGACAAAGCAATCCTAGATCAGACATTCCCCTTCACTTGGCATCGCCATAAAATAAAATACTTGGGGATCTTCCTTACCAAAAATCCCTCCCATCTATTCCAAGCTAATTTCCCCCATACCCTTTCCCAAATTAAGAAAGATTTCAACACCTGGTCCCTCCAATTTATCTCCTGGATAGGTCGTATAAACTCTGTTAAAATTAATATTCTTCCCAGACTGTTATACCTTTTTCAAACCTTACCTATTCGAATTCCCCCCTATGTATTTAAATTCCTCCAATTTGAGTCTTCTAAATTTATTTTGGGCAGGTAGACGCCCACGAGTACGACTCAGGGTTTTACAGAGATCCTCGCGGGGTGGTGGTCTAGGTATACCTAACTTTAAAAAATACTACCTATTGGCTCAAATCACTCAATGTGTCCTATGGAACGGTCCTGTTTCTGCTAGGGTCTGGGTGACACTAGAGGCGGAGAGTCTGTGGATGCTTACTGCTGCTTCCCTTCTGTGGATTCCAAGGGCACGTCGCCCCAAAAAAGCTTTGTCTCATCCCATAATCTCCCACTCTCTGGCTATATGGGACTCATCAATCAGACTCTATGGTCTCTCTCCGCATCCATCACCAATTATCCCCCTTTTTAATAACCCTGATTTCCCTCCTGGCCTACACCATTCCGCATTCCTTCCGAGGGATACGTTTCCTAAATGACATAACCCGCGACATAACATTTCCCCAATTTAAGGACATTCAATCTAAAATTGGCCTGCCCACATGGATATTTTATCAATTCCTGCAAATTCGCAATTTTCACTCCTTCTCCAAACTACGTCTTATTTCTCGACATCTCACAACAATAGAAACACTGTGTCTGCGCCAGGCATCGACGTCAGGTCTTATTTCTAATATCTACTCTGAACTAATTGCTCCCTCTACTCCTTCTCGAGACCCTCATGAGATGTCATGGGAACATGACCTGGGCTCTCATCTTGATGATGAGGAGTGGTCAGAAATTCGGGACAATGCTGCCTCCAGCTCAATCTACGTCTGAATAAAGGAAAATGTTTACAAACTCCTCTACCGATGGTACTATGTTCCTACTCGACTACAAAAGATACGGCCTGATTCCTCCGACAGATGTTGGCGTCTATGCTCTGGCGTGGGCTCTTTCTTACATATATGGTGGGACTGCCCGAAACTGATTCCCTTCTGGCGCGAAATTAAAGCTTTGATAGAAATGTTAATTCAAACCCCCTTACCCTTCGACCCTAAATTTTTCATTCTACCCCTTGGGTTTCCCACGGCCACTAGGCACCAAAATAAACTTGCTCGCCACATTATTTCAGCGGCCACATGCCAAATCACCATAGATTGGAGGCAGTGTCACTCACCGGACCGTGAGTGCCTCTTCCCGGACATTTAGGAACCGTGGCCGTCCACCATCCTGAGGGTCTGCGCATGCGCAGCCCTTTTCTATACTTCAGGGTATACCCCTTTAACTTAATTGGCAGATCAGGCAACCTCCCTATATTAAGCACCTGTGGTCACCACCACGTTGCCTGATCTTGGAGTCTCATTCCTCATGAGTCTCTGAAGGTGTTCCTGTATTACTTGTGTATTCAGTGCTGCTGATTCCTGTGGTTTCCAAACCACTTCTACTACTGTGGTTCCATACCACTTCTACCATCAACTGTGTCATCATGACTGTTTGCTGATTCCTATCCGCTGCCTCCGTGCACTACAGTCTTCTACACCACTTCAACGTTATTTTATATCTATGTGACTGTTTACTCATTGCTATCCGCTGCCTCCGTGCACTCCAGCCTTTACCTGACTCACCTGCTTCTCATCAAGTCTGTTTGCTGATTTCTATCCGCTGCCTCCGTGCACTACAGTCTCCTGCTTGCAACTCGCCTGTGTTCAACATCGTGACTGCCAGCTGACTACTATCCGCTGCCTCTGTGCACTACAGTCTCCTGCTTGCAACTCGCCTGTGTTCAACATCGTGACTGCCAGCTGACTACTATCCGCTGCCTCTGTGCACTACAGTCTCCTGCTTGCAACTCGCCTGTGTTCAACATCGTGACTGCCAGCTGATTACTATCCGCTGCCTCCGTGCACTACACTCTCATCTCATCTTTGCTGTGTCTTCCTCGAGACTGCCGCTTTTCATTACCATCTGCTACACTTCGTTATCTACAGCTCCTGCCCTGCGCTGCACTCCTGTTTCCCATCGCTGTTGGTTCCTGTGGTTGCTACTGGTTACCTCCGTGTGCCGCTGAGTCCTGCCGCTGTGGTCAGCGCTATCGTCCATCTCCTGCTGATCCACTCTCCACGCCTTCACGTGTTCTACTGGCCTCTACCCTCCTGTCAGCATTGGATTTGTATCTCTTCTACTACCCTCTGCTGGATCATCTCCATTCTCCTGGGTTTCCTATGAGTCCAGTTCCACGTGTTGCTGACTCCTGTGGATTCGTGTCCCTGTCGGTCTACTCACCTGTGCGCTGCACCTGCTAGACCGCTGCTTCTCCTATCCAGGGACTTCCTATCCAGTCGGCCTCCAGCCGCTCAGGTACCGCTGCAATCTCATCTGACTGCTACTGCTGAACCACGGTATGCATACTTCTCATTGACTGTGCTGTGTATTGCATATCTTGCTGGACTGTGTTTGGTTCTCTCTGGAGTCTGCTATCCGCTGAGTCTATTGCCATCATTGACTGTGTTATCATTGTGCTGGACTACTTCAAGAGACTTTCTAGATTGCAGACCTGATCAGTCATTTACATATATATATACCTATATTGTGCATATTACTGTGGATCGTGTATAAGGTGCCTGTGTATATCCTGTGTTGCAGTCTTCCCCCGTGCACCTCCTCACATATATATGCAGTGGTACAACTTGCTGATGTCAGACCACTGATCCCTGTTTCCGGTATCACCTGTTCCATTATCCTCTCACATAGCAGTGGTACAACTTGCTACCGCAGACCACTGACTACCTGGATACCTCCACTTGGATTCCATTCCTTCACTCAGACAGCGGTACAACTTGCTACCCGCAGACCGCTGACTCTCATCACCTCCTTGTTTCTGTTGGACATTCCTCCTCACTATAGCAGTGGTACAACTTGCTATCGCAGACCACTGACTACCTTCACGTGTCCTTGTCCATACAGTTCCTTGTGTATCATTACCTCATTATTACCAGTGTTGCTAGTCATAGACTTTCCTGAGCATCTCATCGGTCATCATTTCATGTTCCGTGATCACCCAGCTACCAGAGTACCCTATTACCATCTACATTGCTCTGGTAAGCCTACCATCTGGTGATCCCTGGGTAAAGACTCCTAGTGCCCGTGACAGTAAGATCAGGCCATGACAGACCCAGATGTGGAACCTACCGCCAAAGAGATGCTGCAACATCTGGTTAGCCGTGTGGAGCAACAGGATGCCCGCCAACAGCTGTTACTTCAGTGTTATCAGTCATTAACCTCCCAAGGAACATCTGGACAGACTGTGACAGCTACTACTGAAGCTCCTGTGCTTTCCTCCGTTTCCCCATTGCCATCCCAGGTGTCTATAGCTTCCACGCTTCACCTGCCTACTCCGTCAAAGTACGATGGAGACCCCAAAACTTGTAGGGGTTTCCTTAACCAATGTTCAGTCCATTTTGAGCTCCAACCTCAAAATTTTTCTACCCATCGTTCCAGAGTGGCCTATCTTATCTCTTTGTTTTCAGGACAAGCCCTGGCTTGGGCCTCCCCTCTGTGGGAGAGGAACGATCCAATATTACAAGATAGTGCCAAATTCATTTCTACATTCCGAAGTGTGTTCGATGAACCAGGTCGTGTGACCTCCGCTGCTTCCAGCATCCTCCGTCTGCGACAAGGATCTCATACTGTAGGCCAGTACGTCATTCAATTTAGGATCTTAGCCTCTGAACTTCAGTGGAACACTGAAGCCCTAGTTGCCGCCTTCTGGCAGGGGCTTTCCGATAAAATTAAAGATGCACTGACTACCCAAGAGCTTCCTTCGTCACTTGAAGATTTGATCTCTCTATGCCATCGTGTTGATATGAGATTTCGTGAAAGAGAGGCTGAGAAAACGACTTCTGCTAAAGCACCTTTTCGCTCTAACCCTCAATTTCGTCCAGTGTCACCCGCTGTGATCCCCATGGAGATTGGACGTTCCAAGTTATCTTCTGAGGAGAGGAAACGAAGAGTCAAGAATAGACTCTGTATCTATTGTGCTGATTCCACTCATGTCCTCAGCTCCTGCCCTAAGAGATCGGGAAATGCCAGGCCCTAACTAGTTCTGGAGAGGTGAAGTTAGGGTCCCTGGAGTCCTCTCCATCGTCTATGAAATCTAAAGTCTGCGCTTTTGATGTGACTATTTCCTTTGCTACCAAGACCTTTGAGTCACAGGCATTGATTGATTCCGGAGCAGCAGGAAATTTTATTTCCAAATCGTTAGTTAATCAATGGTCTCTACCAATGATTACCTTAAAAACTCCCATTACTGTGACGGCTATCGATGGATCACGTCTCATCAACGGTCTCATCACCCAGAGTACGTCTCCAGTAACCCTTCAGATTGGTGCTCTGCATCATGAAGAGATATCGTTTTTAATTCTTCCTGTTACGACAAGTCCGATTGTCCTAGGCCTTCCATGGCTTCAGTGTCACTCTCCCCAGATTGACTGGCGCACCCCTCAAGTCACGTCTTGGGGGCCTGAATGTCACCATCATTGCCTTTCCCAAGTCATTCCTCTCAAGGTACAGCAAGCTTCCATTTCAGCTATTTCACCGGGACTCCCTCCTCAATATGCTTCATTTACCGATGTTTTTGATAAAGCTCAGTCTGAACGTCTTCCTCCTCATTGTTCTTGGGATTGTCCGATTGATCTTCTTCCTGGCAAGACTCCTCCCAGAGGCCGGGTCTATCCACTCTCGTTACCTGAAACTCAAGCTACATCTGAATATATACGGGAGAACCTCCAGCGTGGGTTCATTCGACCTTCCACCTCGCCCGCTGGAGCTGGGTTCTTCTTTGTCAAAAAGAAGGATGGATCATTACGCCCTTGTATAGATTTTCGTGGACTCAATGCCATTACTATCAAGAACCGGTATCCCATTCCGTTGATCACTGAGCTATTTGACCGCATCAAGGGAGCCCGTATTTTTACTAAGTTGGATCTTCGTGGTGCTTACAATTTAATCAGAATCCGTTCCGGTGACGAATGGAAGACGGCGTTTAACACCAGAGACGGGCATTACGAATATCTGGTAATGCCTTTCGGGCTATGTAATGCCCCCGCTGTTTTTCAGGGCTTCATTAATGAGATTTTTCGGGACTTATTATATGTATGTGTCGTCGTCTACCTGGACGACATATTGATTTTTTCACAGGACCTGCCTTCTCACCACCAACATGTGGCAGAAGTCCTCTCCAGGCTACGGAAAAATTCGTTGTTCTGTAAATTAGAAAAATGTTCATTCGAATTACCCCAGATTCCATTCTTGGGGTATATTGTTTCCGGAGTTGGTCTGAAGATGGATCCTGACAAAGTAAATGCTGTACTACATTGGCCCCAGCCAACTACTCTTCGTGCCATCCAGCGTTTTTTAGGTTTTGCCAATTACTATAGACGCTTCATTCAAGATTTTTCTTCCATTGCATCTCCTATTGTGGCCCTGACTCGTAAAGGGGCTAATCCTAAGCAATGGTCTACTGAGGCTATTCAAGCCTTTCAAACATTAAAAGAGTCCTTCTCTTCGGCTCCAATCCTTCGTCAGCCTGATGTGACACTCCCTTTTTTCCTAGAAGTAGATGCCTCTAATGTGGGCTTAGGAGCTATTCTCTCCCAACGCTCGGAACAGCAAAAATTCCACCCTTGTGCCTTCTATTCTCGGGGTCTCCTACCCGCAGAGAAGAATTATACCATCGGAGACAAGGAATTACTGGCTATCAAAGCCGCATTAGAGGAATGGAGATACTTGTTGGAGGGAGCTCGCCATCCGGTGACGATCTTCACGGATCATAAGAACTTGTCATATCTCCAGTCTGCCCAATGCTTGAACCCTCGTCAAGCAAGATGGTCTCTTTTCTTTTCCCGTTTTGAATTAATAATTACCTTCAAACCAGCTGCCAAGAACAAAAAAGCTGATGCCTTATCTAGAGCCTTTGCTACGTCCTCTGATATAGAAGAGGTTTCCAACCATACCATTCTAGACCCCAAATGTATCTCACTGGCTGCTTCATCCACCAAAACGCTACCATTTGGGAAGACCCTCGTGCCTTCTACTCTAAGGAGGAAAATCCTTTCGTGGTTCCATGCCTCTCGTTTTTCTGGACACGCCGGTGAACACAAGACTTTTGAGATCCTCTCTCGAAGTTACTGGTGGCCTTCAATGAGGAGAGACGTCAAAGAGTTCATTGCTTCCTGTGAATTATGTTCGCAATTCAAATCCTCCCGCAGAACCCCAGCAGGGTTGCTGCGACCACTACCCATTCCGTCCAAACCATGGACCCATATTAGTATGGATTTCGTTACTGACTTACCACCTAGTAAGAACCATAACACTATTTGGGTGGTAGTGGACAGATTTTCGAAGATGGCTCATTTCATCCCTCTGTCTGGTTTGCCTTCCTCGTCTATCCTGGCTGAACATTTCATTAAAGAGATCTTCCGTATCCATGGATGTCCATCTGAGATTGTGTCTGATAGAGGAGTACAATTCGTGTCCAGATTCTGGCGAGCCCTTTGTAAAACCTTGGGCATACGATTAGCACTCTCATCTTCTTACCATCCACAATCCAATGGACAAACCGAACGTGTCAATCAAGATCTTGAGACTTTTATAAGGATATTTTCATCAGCCAATCAAGACAACTGGGTAGAGTTACTCCCTTGGGCTGAGTTCGCCCATAACAACATGTACCATGAGTCATCATCCAAAACTCCATTTTTTGTGGTCTACGGTCACCATCCGTCTTTTCCGGAATTTCCTGCCCTCCCGCCCACCCAAGTTCCTGCGGTGGAAACTGTTTGTCAGACTTTTAAAAATATCTGGTCTCAGGTCAGAACCTGTTTAAAGAAGACATCTGTCAAATATAAATCTTTCGCTGATAAGAAGAGGCGGGCTATTCCACCACTAAAAATTGGAGATCGTGTCTGGTTATCCACAAAAAATATTCGTTTGAAGGTTCCATCCATGAAATTCGCCCCTCGTTTTATTGGTCCATATAGGATCATTCAAGTTATCAATCCAGTATGTGTGAAACTCCTTCTTCCTAAGAGTCTTCGGATTTCTAATGCCTTCCATGTGTCTTTACTCAAACCTCTTATTATCAACCGTTTTTCAACTCCTCCCTCAGCTCCGCAGCCAGTTCAAGTCCATCAGGAGGAGGATTTTGAGATTACCGAGGTACTAGATGCAAAAATTTCGCGAGGAGTCCTCCACTTCCTCGTTCATTGGAAGGGCTTTGGTCCTGAGGAGCGCTCTTGGATCAAAGCTGAAGATCTTAATGCTCCTGCCCTTTTGAAGAAGTTTTACTCCAAAAATCCGGACAAGCCCGGTTCCAGGCGTTCTGTGCCCACCTTTAAAAGGGGGGGTACTGTCACTCACCGGACCGTGAGTGCCTCTTCCCGGACATTTAGGAACCGTGGCCGTCCACCATCCTGAGGGTCTGCGCATGCGCAGCCCTTTTCTATACTTCAGGGTATACCCCTTTAACTTAATTGGCAGATCAGGCAACCTCCCTATATTAAGCACCTGTGGTCACCACCACGTTGCCTGATCTTGGAGTCTCATTCCTCATGAGTCTCTGAAGGTGTTCCTGTATTACTTGTGTATTCAGTGCTGCTGATTCCTGTGGTTTCCAAACCACTTCTACTACTGTGGTTCCATACCACTTCTACCATCAACTGTGTCATCATGACTGTTTGCTGATTCCTATCCGCTGCCTCCGTGCACTACAGTCTTCTACACCACTTCAACGTTATTTTATATCTATGTGACTGTTTACTCATTGCTATCCGCTGCCTCCGTGCACTCCAGCCTTTACCTGACTCACCTGCTTCTCATCAAGTCTGTTTGCTGATTTCTATCCGCTGCCTCCGTGCACTACAGTCTCCTGCTTGCAACTCGCCTGTGTTCAACATCGTGACTGCCAGCTGACTACTATCCGCTGCCTCTGTGCACTACAGTCTCCTGCTTGCAACTCGCCTGTGTTCAACATCGTGACTGCCAGCTGACTACTATCCGCTGCCTCTGTGCACTACAGTCTCCTGCTTGCAACTCGCCTGTGTTCAACATCGTGACTGCCAGCTGATTACTATCCGCTGCCTCCGTGCACTACACTCTCATCTCATCTTTGCTGTGTCTTCCTCGAGACTGCCGCTTTTCATTACCATCTGCTACACTTCGTTATCTACAGCTCCTGCCCTGCGCTGCACTCCTGTTTCCCATCGCTGTTGGTTCCTGTGGTTGCTACTGGTTACCTCCGTGTGCCGCTGAGTCCTGCCGCTGTGGTCAGCGCTATCGTCCATCTCCTGCTGATCCACTCTCCACGCCTTCACGTGTTCTACTGGCCTCTACCCTCCTGTCAGCATTGGATTTGTATCTCTTCTACTACCCTCTGCTGGATCATCTCCATTCTCCTGGGTTTCCTATGAGTCCAGTTCCACGTGTTGCTGACTCCTGTGGATTCGTGTCCCTGTCGGTCTACTCACCTGTGCGCTGCACCTGCTAGACCGCTGCTTCTCCTATCCAGGGACTTCCTATCCAGTCGGCCTCCAGCCGCTCAGGTACCGCTGCAATCTCATCTGACTGCTACTGCTGAACCACGGTATGCATACTTCTCATTGACTGTGCTGTGTATTGCATATCTTGCTGGACTGTGTTTGGTTCTCTCTGGAGTCTGCTATCCGCTGAGTCTATTGCCATCATTGACTGTGTTATCATTGTGCTGGACTACTTCAAGAGACTTTCTAGATTGCAGACCTGATCAGTCATTTACATATATATATACCTATATTGTGCATATTACTGTGGATCGTGTATAAGGTGCCTGTGTATATCCTGTGTTGCAGTCTTCCCCCGTGCACCTCCTCACATATATATGCAGTGGTACAACTTGCTGATGTCAGACCACTGATCCCTGTTTCCGGTATCACCTGTTCCATTATCCTCTCACATAGCAGTGGTACAACTTGCTACCGCAGACCACTGACTACCTGGATACCTCCACTTGGATTCCATTCCTTCACTCAGACAGCGGTACAACTTGCTACCCGCAGACCGCTGACTCTCATCACCTCCTTGTTTCTGTTGGACATTCCTCCTCACTATAGCAGTGGTACAACTTGCTATCGCAGACCACTGACTACCTTCACGTGTCCTTGTCCATACAGTTCCTTGTGTATCATTACCTCATTATTACCAGTGTTGCTAGTCATAGACTTTCCTGAGCATCTCATCGGTCATCATTTCATGTTCCGTGATCACCCAGCTACCAGAGTACCCTATTACCATCTACATTGCTCTGGTAAGCCTACCATCTGGTGATCCCTGGGTAAAGACTCCTAGTGCCCGTGACAGGCAGGCTGCCCCCCCCTTCATTCTCCTCTGTGACTAATAGGATTTGGCATACGTATAAGATGGAATACATGACTAGCATTATACGAAACACGGCCAAATCTTTTAACAAGGTCTGGGACCCTTGGATGTCTCACTTCCAATACCGCTCCCCCTTTACCTAATCATAGCTCCAACCCTTACATAACCCTTTCCCCTCCCATCTCATTGCCTCTGATTCAAGAGGGATTTCCCTCGCATCTCCCCTTCCCCCCCTTCACCTCTCAGCATCTCTTTTATATTCCTCTTTCTCTTCCTTCTCCTTTTCTTTTCTTTCTTCTCTTTTAAATATAAAAATGCCGGTCTTTATTTCATAGAATTTGTGCTATTTTATCTCTGAAGCACGGAGATTTCTACTTCGCTATCCAATGTACTGAATATATTTTGTTTGATATAATATGTATGTGTTATTTCTATTTTTGACCGCTAATAAACACTTGTTTAAAAAAAAAAAAAAAGAATTAACATAAGGGATCATGTAATTTGCTGCCTTTATGTAAGTCCACACATTGTACTGGTCACATTGACAAGGGGTGGAAAGGGCAATGGGGGTTATTCCTGTGCAATATATGTATGATTGGCAATAGGGGTTTTGTCTTAGTGATATATGACAGACAATTGGTGTTATCCCTGTGTAATATATGATTGGTAATGGGAGTTATATCAATACACATGATGGGCCCCTTATCATTTTCAGCTCCAGGCCCACTAGTCCCTAAATCTGGTACAGAGACCAGTAATTACACCTGGAGTAGGCACCTTGGAGTGCCCCTCTTACCATTTGGGACCCAGGATTAGAGCCTCCAAAAGTAGTATGTGGGATAATATTTAGTGCATTAGTTATTTTTATATCACTGCCCAGCTTGCTTGATGTTTCAGCTGCTCATTTTTTAATTCTGCCAGATTTATACTTGGCACTCACCACTTCTTTTGAAGCTTATTACAGGGCTGCCAATTGCTTAACAGTTTACCAACAAAGATTAGCGATCAGCAACACAATTCAATTGCAGTAAAATGCGCAGATTGGAGTCAAACCAGCAATGTGAGGCAGTATTGCTAACCACTGTGCCACTGTGATGCCCTTTATTTATTTATTTATTTTTTAAAAAAAAGAACATAATCAAACATGTAGTACTTAACTAAACGCTATGCAGATAGTACAGTAGTGGTAGAGAATGTATGTTTAAAACAAGCACAAATTGTCATGGTTGAAGAGAATAGGTCAAATTAAATATATAAGTATATTCTGGGTTAAATATATATTAAATATATAAATATATATATATATATATATATATATATATATATAAATATACTCCTGCAACTTACACAGTGGCTGTGGTTACCAACTGCCCAGAGGAAGGAACAGGTGCTGTACCTGTAATTACCCATTTGTGGAACAGGTGCTCTGCCTGTGGTCCTAAACTTCCTGGAGCCACAAATTAGTACAGTACCTGTATCCACAAACTGTCTGGAGCCATGAATTAGTACAGTACCTGTATCCACAAACTGTCTGGAGCCATGAATTAGTACAGTACATGTATCCACAAACTGTCTGGAGCCATGAATTAGTACAGTACCTGTATCCACAAACTGTCTGGAGCCAAAAATTAGTACAGTACTTGTATCCACAAACTGTCTGGAGCCATGAATTAGTACAGTACCTGTATCCACAAACTGCCTGGAGACAGAAATTAGTTCAGTACCTGTATCCACATACTGCCTGGAGCCACGAATTAGCACAGTAGCACAGTGGCTGTATCCACAAACTGCCTGGAGCCATGAGTACAGTACCTGTATCCACATACTGCCTGGAGCCACGAATTAGCACAGTGGCTGTATCCACAAACTGCCTGGAGTCATGAATTAGTACAGTACCTGTATCCACATACTGCCTGGAGCCATGAATTAGCACAGTGGCTGTATCCACATACTGCCTGGAGCCACGAATTAGCACAGTAGCACAGTGGCTGTATCCACAAACTGCCTGGAGCCATGAGTACAGTACCTGTATCCAGATACTGCCTGGAGCCACGAATTAGCACAGTGGCTGTATCCACAAACTGCCTGGAGTCATGAATTAGTACAGTAACTGTATCCACATACTGCCTGGAGCCAGGAATTAGCACAGTGGCTGTTTCCATGCACAGCTCCAATTGTTATTCTACTACCAAACGTACCGAGTGTTTTCTGTTTTATCTCAACTTTTAGATTGTAAGTTTGCTTTGGCACGGTCACCTTTACTGTCTGTTTCATGTACAGAACTAAGTACTACATTGGCGTTTTAAAATAAAACATATTAAATCTCTGTACAGTTGTTAGTAAGTAACTATGAGTGTGCTCAGTGATTCAGTGATTAACAACGATGCTCCTCACACACACACATACACACACACACACACACACACACAAACACACACACATATATATATTAATATATATATCTATATATAAGATATAGATATATATACATATATATATATATATATATATATATATATATATATATATATATATATAAAAATATATATAGATAGATAGATATATACTAAAATAAACAATGGTGACTGTGCTTTTAAATTACCCTCAAAATTGAAGACTATATGAAAGCACCTAAAATGGTCCAGATCCAGCCAGTTCTGAAAATACAAGGTTACCGTACATTGAAATTCAAGACAGGAAACACTCCCTTCAATGTGTTTGTAATTTGTTTCCTCTAACTTGTAAAGCTAACTTTACAAAAAGAAAAAGGTCCTTTCACAATTATTTAGTTGAATAAAGACAGATAGGTTCATCCAATGCTATATCCAAGTGATTCTTTCAGATTTAGTCACAAACAGTACTTTTAATATTAACAAAGTGCAGACATTATTTAACATTATACAATAGTCTAGTTCCCAGGGGTAATTCATAATGATAATGTTTTGTATGCATGGAAAAAATATGTTGGCTTGAATTAGGAAGACAAAATTTGGATGCATATCTCTATGAATAGTCTTTTATGAACCCATATGAAAATACTGAAAATTAAACTGCTACATGAATATTGCAGTAATAACTCATTTCCATTTCTTTTAAAACTATATTGAAGAAACTTCTATATCCAAACCAAATTGTTTCTTACAATAGACAATAATTCTGCTGGGAACATAGTAACTACAGTACAGTGCAGGATGAATGTGAAAATGAAAGTATCAGTTTTGTACATTAAGTCCCTTTTCCTCCTTTTGGAGACATTTTATGATTCAGATTATTTACACTCAAGTGTAGTAGATACTCGCACTAATAATGATACTTGTGCTGAAAATATTAAACTTTTGTTTTTTACGCTGCCCATACATAGGTAGAGCTGGTCACTCAACCAAGCGTTGATTGTGATTGATTATGGTTTTGGGGCATACAGGCAGTGATTTGGGTCTAAATTAAGTTAAAATGACAAAAGAGCATGTTCAAATTATTGCATGAATGGGCAGCTTTACTGATACAATATGGCACAATGATTTGCAATAAAAAGATTTAAGCACCTTTAATGACAATTTTTTACCATTTTTTTCCTCTTAAAATAATGAGCAGTGAGACCAGATGATACGTTCTGCGGGGAAAGAATTGGGAAAAATCAATAAAGAAACCAAGATAGAATACAAGAGCGTTTCCATGTTCATTTTTGTTTTTTTGAAATACAGTTTTTTTCCTTTGGCCAATGATTTTTTATACATATTTCTTTGGTTGTTGAAACGGCCACTAGTCCCTTACTGCTGTCTGCTGGTTTTCCTTGGGGTGTGCCATCATATCAGACTTTACACCATTGGGGCAGTTGAAAAGTTAATTAACAAAGGACTTCACAAAGGACTTTAATGATTGCGATCAATAATGCTGGAATGATTGCGATCAATAATGCTGGAAAGACTTTTAGTAAAAATGCTACAATTTAGTGTAGGGAGAATTTTCATAAATAGGCATCTCCCAATCCCTTAAACATATTCCTAATGTTACTTATGCAATGACCCAGTTCATCTTGATATTTGAGCAAATTATTGTTATTAATGTCAGAAATAAAATCTAATTTAGATCACTTTGGTCAATTTGGATATATATTGTCTGCTGATAATTTCTCCTCATCGATCGAAACTATGCTATTCATTAGACTATTAGTTGGGTTACAGAATAACAGAACCATTGCTTACTGGATGAGTGTATATGAAATGCAGTTGATTGGATATCTGTACACTATACTATTTAAGTGACTTATGGTAGTCATTGGCTACAGGTAGGGGGCCAGCAAAGGTGGATAATGATGATTTTGTCATTTAGGCTTTGCATTGTGTATTGGTTTATATGAACAGAAAATGTAAACCTAAGTGTAATAGGATCCTGAGATCCCCCATAATAATGATATAATGCCTTTGATCTTATTAGAAACTAATCTCATGAATTATTGGGATATAATGCAATTTGCATCTTTTTTGCTATTTTAGTCACATCAAATAATACGCATCTCAGATGTACTTTAGAGGCATTATTTCATACAACCTTTTGAACTTTCACCTAATACCATGCCAACCATAAACAAGGTATCCCAGTTGTTATGCTTGCGCATCCCAACTAGAAATCTGTTAGAGCGACTTACGCGATCCCTGTGTTTGACAAGGCTATATATATATATCGCCTAAATATTACACACATCTATTGACCTCCACCATCAAATAGCCCACCATTATGTGTTAATCGCTAAATAAATACCAATCTATAATTTACCTCACTATGCTGCATTATCTTTATAAACATCCATTCATCCTATTAATTCCAGTTATCTAAACAAACAAAACAGGCATAAAGATACAAGTCTTTTACTTTACAAAGATAATCAAATATACAGTACATAAATGCATACATACAATACAGATAATACATTATAGATTAAATAGACAATGCTAAAACTTCAGAAGTATATAATATCCTATTCTGTTGTATGTGTATATATATTTATATGTACTAGTGTATATGCTGTAAGACAGAAATGTATAGGAGTGTATGGTCAGTATTGCTCTTTTTTATAGTGTGTATAGATGTAACAAGAGAGAGAAAGAATGTGTTTTAAGCAAGCAGATGTTAGTGTATGCTTAAATGTGTTCAAATGTGTTTAAGTGGTAGATAAAGAAAGATTAAATGAAAGAGGAAAGATATGAGATAAATGAGAGAGTGCATAATGCATGTGTGTGTACCATGTGGTCCTTCCTAGATAGAAATATGGGGGATGGGGATCCATTGTAGTGTAGATAGCAAGCATTCCTGAGAAGCCAGCCTTTGTAAAGTATGTGTGAAAAGGTTACTTATAGATTCAAAAAGCTAATAGAAAATGGATATAAACTTTACATATATGTGCAAGCAAAGTATATTATAAGTTGCAGGCAGAATACATATAAGGTAAATAAACAGATAAAGATTCAAAGAAAAGTAAATAGAAATACATGCAAGCAAGGAAAGTTATACAGATAGATATACGAAGACAAAAGTTACAGACAGATAAGGTATAAGCTTACTGTGGAGTGTGTGTGTCCTGTGGGCTCCAGGTGTAAGAGAAGTCTCCAACTTCCAAGTGTGTATGTGGTGTGATCGAAAGAGAATGATTTGTATGCCTCACTGGCTTATAAACCTTTACCCAGAATGCATTGCTTCAGGTGGGAGTTGTTGACCCCTGCCTGCAATGATGACTCACTGCTCTGTGTTACTTAGCTATGACTTCTTGTCCTGTGAGCACATGTTTTTCCTTTGTTTGAACTTAACTTACTGTGGAGCCATATATGAGAGACAATTTCTTTGGTTGAAATGCTCTGGCTTTCAGCCAGTTCATATCTTAATCTGCGCCTAAGTTCGGCGCATGTAAACAGCAGTGGAATGCTAGTGGCCATTATGCGTGGCTCAAGCTCCGCCCACCGCAACTGCATCATCAGCAGCTATATAGGAGCTCCTTCACACTAAGTGTATAGTTGTTTTCTTTTGTTGTGCCTAGAATACATTTTTGTTTTAAAGTACAGGTTTGCATGGGATTTGGGGTTTCCAGCATTAGAGGTGTGTTCATAAGTTGGAAACCTATGTATAAAAATATCAAAAACAAAGTTAAAAAGAATCCTTGGGTCTGAGTCATTATCTTCTGATTTTGTGATTATCATCCGCAAAATCAGTCTGCGCATGCTCAGAACTGAAAGATACGCAACATAACGCAGCCATGTCCAAGTCATCTGGGAGCACAAATGTCACTTAGTACAGCCTACGATTTCAGGGAGGGAACGGGGTGGGGAATGGGTGGATGCACGTAGGTAATATACAGTAAGGGTGTTCCTGTGTAGCCACGGCCAAGTTTGACTCGAGCACACAAAGAACTACACTGGTTTCTTGCACCAGCTAGATGTCTAGTCTGTCTTGAGTCCTAGATATGTCAGTCACATATGCATGCTATAGCATGTGTTTCCAGTCAGGAGCAGCTGTAAAAATGTCTGTTATGCACAGTAAACATTAAGTACACCCTAATAAAAGTTTTTCAAGGGAAAGAAAATCCCCAAAAAACATTTTTTTAAGAAATGTCCATGTATAATTATAAATGACTATAATATTGACATATAACATCAGTGGGAATATATCTTTTTTTCTCTATGTGTTCTATCTATTTTATACTCCACATAGGTATTGTACGTATCCTGCAGTGTCTGGTCTAGTAGAGCAGAGTAACCTTATAGCCGTAGTTATCACCACGCGTATCTTGAGATCCGTTCCTTGTTGACTTCGGAGTATGCAGAGCTGTGTTACGTGCTGTTTAAAGCAAACACATGCTGCGCTCAGTAGGCATGCCTTAATGACTCAAGCCCCCTATCTTTCCCTATACTGCTTTGGACATTTAGTAACAGTGCTCCTCACAGTGACAGGAGGAGGCATGTAGTGATCACATCTGTGTCTGTGAAATCATTATCATGCATCAGCAATGATTTACTTTATTCTCTTTTAGTTTTCTGAATGTGAAGGTTGCAAGGACTCCAGATGAAAAATCACTTACCTACATATTTGTTTGTGATCCGGTGATGGTAGTAGTGGGATTATAGGCCAGGAAACGACAGGTAAAAACTGGTACTGGTAGTGTTTTGGAGTGCCAACTTTTATTTTGAAGGATAATGACATTTTCGAACATTATCTTGACACATATGGAAAAATTAGACTTGCAGGTTACTAAATGCATATTGGAAGTGGGCTAATGACGGATTATACTTAATTTTATTCTATTTAATATATTTACATCAATTTACTTGTTGTTATAACTGCATTGTTACAAAAGGTTTATCCTTGATCTACATACCTTGAGCTGACATATCAGCTATTATTAGATCAAGATTATACTGGAAATGATGATACTTGCATCAGAGTAAACCTGATCTGAGACAGGGAAAATATACTGTCACAGATTAATGCTGCTCGATACAGACAGAAGTAGGACCAAATAGGCAAAGGTAGGGACTAAAATAATAAGCCTGGAAATTCTGTCCTGTCTGATGATCTGGGAAGTAGATCCAGACAGAAGAAGCTGTAAAGATTAATTGAGACCAGGGACTGAAGATGGTAGGATAAATGAGGACACAATCATATGTCAGGATTGAAGAGAGCAGAATGGTCAAGGTCATTAGCTGAGGTCAAGGGTTGGAATAAACAGGATGGTTAAGCAGGCCAATGTTCAGAAACAGAGTAACCACAGGTAAAAGAGTCCTCACAGTTAATACTGTTTACTAATAACTTGCTCACGCAAGCAGAGCTGATAACAGGCATCACAAATAGGAGGACGTGTGATTACATTATCCTGTGCCAATTACACAAAGCTCTTAGAGAAATAGTTATGGACTATTGCATGACATCATTGTATACTGATGTCATTGCAGATGCTGGGACCGCTCACTTCAGCTGAGTGATTCACTAGTTGCCCACTGATAAACTTAGTATTCATTAAGCTTTAGACATTTTATTTGATGTAAATTTTTTATAGGGATAGCATGTACTGTATTTTAATATATATATATATATATGTGCATTTGAATAGATAAATAGTTTTGGTTCATGTTATGCATCATAAAGAGTGTGATCTTTTGCTGATAAATTTGGTAATAATGCTAGTGATGAACAACTACAGGTATCCATATAACAATACATGGAATATAATTACATCTGCATCTGTGACAACCCTCTTGCCAACAATGATAGTGTACTATCAATATACAATATAAATAGTACATATAAATACTATCTTTTATTTGTAAGATATCAAAACACTCTGCAGCACCAAACACTTGTTATGTCTTAAAGAGGCCACATGGTGCGACCCTCTAACCTTCAAAAGGGCTACACATTCCCCTTAATCTCAGTAATAACTTAATACAGTGTCAAGGCAAGAGACACCTCTACATTAGTCTGTGTGTGTCTATCTGTGTGTTAGGGATATTAAGACTGTAAGCCCTAATGGGGCAAGGACTGATATGAGTGAGTTCTCTGTACAGCACTACGGAATTAGTGGCGCTATATAAATAAATGGTAATAATAATAATAAGGCTCAAAAAGCTGCATGCGGCCCCAGGGCCACCTGTTGCCAGTCACAGCCTTATAGGCTAATCAGCAGTCAACAGTTAATTATGCCATTTATTTCACTATCTTGGACCACAAGGGTTCCATACCTTAAACAGAATTCAGTAGACAATATTATTTAATAAGTCTTTGTACTATTACCTATTCTTTTTATGTACATGCTCATTTGCTTAATTGTTTCATGCTCATTTGCTTAATTTGCTTAATATAAATTTACATATTTAAGGAAATGCTAGTCCGCAACACATACATAGCCAGGTATGCTGCAAATAAGTAAAAAAATCAGCTATTTAGGAACATAGTTGCTTAGTGACATTTTGTTTTTATTGACACCCTACTCAATTAAGGGAGGTGTGACATGTTATTCCTACATTATATACTATCTAAGTCACTCTACATGTGGTTGCCCTGTTTATTTTGTGTTATTGATAAGTACAATACAATCTGCAACTGTCTTTTTTCACCTTATATGTTAACAGATGTTTGCTTGCTCCCCCTTCCTTTTTGGTCCTATTACTTTTGAAAACTACCCTGACAGTACTTGCTATAGACCTGCACTCACCTCCCTGGAACTTGGAAGTAAAAAGTAAGCATTGTAGCAGATGTTAATTGGTCTCAAGAGACAATTACTTAACCCCATGCTGAGTGGAAATTGGGCTTTGAAGAAGTCTCTGTGTGAGAAAGAGGATGTTATTCAGTTTGTTACTTTGTACACTCATAAACGTTTATGTAGAGCTTCTGTTCTTGCTTGGTAAAAGTATAAATTAGAATTCCATACCTTTATTTGATTTAAAAAGAAAACTTAATGCACACATTACACTATACTCATATTTTTTAATGAAACATTACATTGAAGGCATTTAATAGAATATTAGTACTAAGAGTTTATTAGATAATAATTATGCTATATTGTTTTGCCATAGTCATTTATTAGTTATGTTTGCAATGTTAATTTATTAACTTTTTATATGCCCTATTTATAATTAGAATTTTTCTTCCAATAAAAAAAAGAATCTAATTCATGTCTCATGGGTATTAATAATAGTATAAAGTCATTAGATATTCATTTAACGTAAGTTATATATAATTATAAAAAGCAAACATTAACACACTATTTCCATTGCATTCGTCATCATCACTAGCACTGCACTAAGCCGCTATTTAATTTTGGTGACAATGGGCCTGATTTATTAAGGCACTCAAAACTAACGTACATTTGTTTTTAAAAGAATGCAGGTAAAACAGGCATACACATGTTCATATTCAACTAGGAGTGGATCTAAAGATACGGCTGCTGTTGAATATAGATCTAGTGTAAAATATAAGAAAAATAGTGAAATCCCAAACAGCGCTTCACTTTTAACAGCTGCCCGCTGGAGTTCAAGGGGAATATACACAAAATTCCCAACAGATCATAAAATGTCAACAATAATATTTAGAAAACCTACAGGCGCTATTAAATATTCTCTATAAAGTAACAAAATAGAATGGAAGAATACTTAAATTGTATGCTGGTAATCCTTCAATTCTTATTTCTCACAGGTTGTTCATATAATCATAGAACAAAGAGAAAAGAGCAAAATAGTGTAATACAGTCAAAATGATACATATATCAAAAGGACTATAAAGTGTTAATTTAAAAACAAAAGATCTTCTTTAATGGGTAGACGCCCCCTTTGGTGGGGTACTCACGAGAGTTAGATGAAATATAGGCCCATCAAATTGTGGTTTTTCTTTACTTTTCACAGGACATTGGTCCGTGAGTCAATTCCATTGATAATCATCATATGTGTTTCACCAAAAAGAATGATAAATAAAAATATATCTAGTGTGATATTGCTTTGATAAAATGTATTCATATATTCACAAAGATATAATATAAAACAATAAAACAATGTATATCTACTCCTACCAGACAGAGTATTCAGGCAGTTGGTATAGGTTCACAGGGCTTCCAAATAGGTCACAATGTGGAACAGCCAGAACTAAACATCCATTGAATGGAGGAGATAAAATCATCAGTCAACAAGCTCCAACATGTTTCGACCTGGAATGGTCTTTCTCAAGGTGCATATATATATATATATATATATATATATATATATATATATATATATATATATGCTGAGAGGAAGCAGCTTTTAAATCATGTAAGTAAATCAATTTTAAACTATACATATGTTTTTACCTGGTTTAATCTCCACCTAAGTACATAACTGTGCCAATGTTTTACTCTACTTCCCTGCTTTCTCTGCATATTGCCAGCTAAATGCCTCCTTTTGTTACATATCCCTTCCCCCTAGCGTCTCCAAGTAGGGGGACGCGGACTTCACGAGGAGCGCATATTTTCCTGACAACGCATCTGCATTTTTGTGTAGAATCCCAGGCCTATGTTCTACTGAGAACTTGAAAGGTTGTAGTGCCAAGAACCAGCGGGTTACCTTGGCATTTACCTACCGGTTGTTCTGCATCCATCTTAATGGTGCATGGTCTGTTATTAGGGTGAACTCTCTGCCTAGGAGATAATAGCGCAGAGCTTCTGTAGCCCATTTTATGGCGAGACATTCTTTCTCCACAGTGGCATATTTTTTTTCTCTTGGAAGCAACTTATGACTTAGGTACAGGACAGGATTTTCTACTCCATTCTTCTCCTGTGACAAGACTGCACCTAAACCAACACCAGAAGCATCAGTTTGGAGGAAGAACCTCCGGGTAAAATCTGGTGCTTGTAGAACTGGAGAGGAACAAAGAGCTAACCGAAGATCAGACCAGGCAGTTTCTGCAGAGTCAGACCAGGTTAATCTATCTGGACAACTTTTATTTAACATGTCCGTAAGTGGAGCAGCTCTAGTGGCGAAGTGGCTTACAAACTGCCTGTAGTAACCTACTAAGCCTAAAAAGGTTCTTAACTGTGACTTTTTCTCTGGTCTTGTCCAATTTTTGACTGCCTCCACTTTGTCTAGCTGGGGTTTTACATGCCCTCGACCAACAATGTACCCCAAATATTTGGCTTCTCTCATGGCTATGGCACATTTCTCTGGGTTAGCTGTTAACCCTGCGGACCGTAATGAAGCTAAGACCGCCTCAACTTTGGCTAAATGTGATCTCCAGTCTGGGGTATAAATCACTATATCGTCCAAGTAAGCAGCTGCATAAGCTGTGTGAGGTCGTAGCAATTTATTCATAGCCAACACTGGGTGGAAAATGGAGTCTTTGGCTTGGCCGTGGAAGTCAGGGGAACTTGCCAATAACCCTTTGTTAGATCAAGGGCTGTCAAATAATTGCTACCAGCAAGATTTTTCACTAGTTCATCCACACGTGGCATCGGATAGGCATCAAACTGCGACATACTGTTTAGGCGCCTAAAGTCATTGCAGAACCTAATTGTCCCATTGGGTTTTGGGACAAGCACAATTGGACTATTCCATTCACTAGTGGACTCTTCAATTACATCTAACTGGAGCATCTTCTCGACCTCCTTTCTCACGTCCACCCGTCTGGCTTCTGGAATACGATATGGCTTCTGCTTGACAATGACTCCTGGAGCAGTGACAATGTCGTGTTCGATTAAGGTAGTGCGCCCAGGAATGGAAGAGAAGACATCCCTGTTCCGGCGAATCATTTCTTCAGCCTGTTGTCTCTGCTGAATGGACAAAGCTGGTTCTATGGGCACTTCAGACTTTTCAATGGCAGTACTCACTACCTGAGGAGAGGTTTCCTCATCATGCCAGGGTTTAAGGAGGTTAACATGATATATTTGCTCCTCCCTTCTCCTACCTAACTGGTGGACTCTGTAATTGACAGGACCGACAGCCTCTAGAACTTCATATGGACCCTACCAATGGGCGAAAAGTTTGCTTTCCTGGGTGGGAACCAGGACTAGGACCTTGTCCCCAGGCTTGAAAGATCGAACAACAGCACTTTTGTCATAACTTTTCTTCTGTCATTTATGAGCCTCTTTTACATGTTGCTGCACAATGGGCCCTATCTTTCCTAGCCTCTTATACATTTAGGACACAAATTGGACCAGATTTGGCTCCCTGGGACCTTGCTGCTCCCACCCTTCTTTTAACATATCCAAGATACCCCTGGGCTGTCTCCCAAACAATAACTCAAAGGGACTAAACCCTGTTGAAGCTTGAGGTACCTCAAGGATGGCAAACATCAAATAGGAAATAAGAGTGTCCCTATCTTTTTTCTCTTGAGCCACTGCTTTCCTGAGCATGTGCTTTAATGTGCGGTTAAAGCGTTCCACCAAGCCATCTGTTTGTGGATGGTATACAGAGGTGTGAAGCGCCGTAACCCCTAGCAACTGGCACATGTCCTTCATCAGTTTAGACATGAATGGAGTACCCTGATCTGTGAGAATTTCTTTGGGTATTCCCAAGCATGTAAACATCAATACAAGTTCTTTAGCTATGGTGCTGAACTTTATGTTTCATAGGGGAATTGCCTCTGGATACCTGGTTGCATAGTCAAGCACCACTAGTATATATTGGTGCCCACGTGCGGATTTTTCCAGGGGCCCCACAAGGTCCATAGCTATCCGTTCAAAGGGAACTTGTACTATTGGTATTGGAATGAGAGGTGCCCTGTAAATGGGTTTGGGACAGGTTCTCTGACAAATGGGACAGGACCGGCAATACTTTTAACTGCCATGTGTACACCGGCCAGTAAAACCTAAGCAAAACTCGTTCCCGTGTTTTATCCTCCCCTAGGTGTCCCCCACAGACATGTGTATGTGCTGCTTTTAACACTAGGGTTACATGGACCTGAGAAACCATTAATTGTTCTACTTTTTCCCCCTGTACATTATCAACTCTATACAGGAAATTATTTTTAACAATAAAATATGGTATACCTTCTGCAGGCTGGGCAGCTTTCGCTACCTCATTTACCTCAGTCACACTTTTAAAGGCATGTTCCAAAGTGGCATCATTAAGTTGGTCTCGAGCAAAGTACTGCAAAGGAAACAAAATTGGTATTGCGGACCAGTTCGTATCCTCACTGACAGGCGGGGTGGGCTCATCTGCGACATCACCGACCAATGCTAGTTTGGACTGTCCATGTTTCCCCACAGTTGGATGCTTTTGTGGAACTCCTGCTGTGACTCCCAGGATGGCATTCCGGTTTGGCGGTTCCCAAAGATCGATGTCCAGATGTTGTGGATTCTTAAGCGGTTCCTTTAAGACCGGGCTTCCGACCGTTGCATCAGTTGCTGGCATGTCCGGCCATATCCGCTCACCGAGGACATCATTAAACAGTGGGAAGTCTCGTCCCAAAATGAGTGGATATGGGAGTTTAGGTGCTATGGCAGCTACCACCATAACAGTTTTGTCTTTGAGTGTGACTGGTAGTATTGTTCACTCATACTCCTCTGTTGTGCCATGTATGCAAAGAACTTTCACTTTGGGCAACCGAGAAGTTATGGTTTCGGGTAAAGCAGAGCTGGAAATCAATGAGAGTTCACTCCCCGAGTCAACCAAGGCCAGAACAAGGTTTTGGTTGATTAGCACAGTCACCCGGAACAAACAAGGACTTCCTGATGTGGGACTCATGGTAAAACAGCTTGGAAATGCAGGTCCAATATGTGCTACAGAACAGTCCATGCGTTCCAGTAGTTTAGGACACTCTGCTTTAAAGTGGCCTGGCTCACCACATTCAAAACACTTCAGATTAGACAGCTTTGCACCTGGCCCTCTGTCCATAGCAGTTTTGCCATTGGGCCCTGTGGAAAGGATTGTCAAACCTGGCTTTTGGCGTGGCAGCGGCTTTGGCACAAATGCAGGTTCTTTAGTCATTTGCTGTAGCGCACAAAACCTTTCTACCACGGTGGCAAGCTCTTCATAAGTTTGTGGGTCTGATTGCAGAACCCACCTTTGCAAATTGTGGTTCAGCCCCCGGATGCAGTGATCTATTGCCAGAACTTCAATAATCCGAGAAGGCGAATTCTCCTCAGGCTGCAGCCATTTCTTTAAAATTTTAGAAAGCTCAGCCACTTGCGCTCTGACCGGTTTTTCTTTATCATAGCGCCATTGCTGATAGCGCTGGGCTCTGCCTGGCCCGGAAACTCCAATGCGAGCCAGTATCTCAGACTTTAGACACAGATAATCAGAGGCCCTTCCTCATCTAGATCCATATAAGCTCGCTGATCTTCACCAGTCAGATATGGCGCCAGTCTCTCAGCCCAATCTTTAGGAGGCCATTTTGCCCTTTTTGCAAGTCTCTCGAAAGACACCAGATATGCTTCTACGTCATCAGCTGGTGACATTTTCTGGAGAACAGGACCAGGTTAATTTCTGTCATGCCTCTACCCAGTACCTTCTAGGATTCGTATAGTCACTCAGGCAAAATGCAGTTATAAAAATACAACAGTATATTTATTTTATTTATATTCCAATTGGCATTTTTCAGTATTCACTCGATAACACTGATCCTGCCACATTTCAGTGTCCGTAAATCCTTGTCGCCATACCTCATTCTTCAAAACTCTGTTGCAGACATTGCATTTGTTCCCAGAGAGGTATGTGGGGAAATAAAGTGAGCATCCATTTCCTATAGACACTGAAGGCATTAATGGGATTCTCCTGATCTTTTAAAAGACGTTTGAGGATATCCCTGTGCGTGCAGTACAGGTAAGGTACACCCCGGATCTGGCATTCCACTATCAGCTCCTCCATACTCATTGTCTCTAGTGGATCTGTAGAATCTGCTAATGGGACAGATTGTATTAATGCATTTGTAGGGGATTCATCAGGCATGTCCCTGTGCTGTAATAGTCCATTGCCATCTTGTTTGTACTGCTGATTATTGTTGTATCTGGATTCTCCCTTGGCCAGATTCTGCATAGTACAAATAACTTCAAGTGTAAAATCATCCCATTCTGGTTCATCCCGAAAATGACAGGCACTTGCTTCCTCTTTCAACTTTAGGAAATCATCCAACAGGTTCTCCAATTTCTCCTGTAGACTGGCTCCTTCCCACATAATAATCTTTGGGCACTCCTCTTCCCAATAATCCAAAATGTGCTGCATTGTGGTGGGGTGGTGCAACACATCCATATCCCCATCCTGCAGACTCTGCCACAGTCCTTCATCCCAGTACACCTTTCTCCTGGTTGTACTGGACTGCTTCATCCCTTCCTTTGGGAACTTTTTCAACACTGGGCTGTGATCTTCTCTATTGTTCCTAGAGCTCACACCCATTTTACTTCCAGGGATCACCTCACTGTGATTTCCCCTCTTTGAGACACGGATCCATCTTCCGCTCTCCTCTGGCGTGGTGCGCCTTCCCTTATCAAATCGGCACTGAGGCGGCATCTTCCCTCGCCTAAAGCCCACAACGCATTTCGTGACACTTTCTACCTTAAAGTCTTTAGGAGTAAATTCAGGATAATGTGGTAACTGGTTTCTAGTGCTAACTGCTTTGCAGAGCCCTGGAATGTATCACGATACAGTTCCCCTGCAGCTGTACCCAGAGAGGACCTGGGAGTGAGTGACCCCACTGCTTGCCACCAAAAATGTGAAGATACCGGATGTATCTCGCCCAATGCTACCCACTTCACGCTGGCTGGCCACCCACGGGTGCCTTCCTATGCCAGGGAAGTCTACCCAGTACCTTCTAGGATTCGTATAGTCACTCAGGCAAAATGCAGTTATAAAAATACAACAGTATATTTATTGTCATACAAACAACACTAGAATATTATGTACACACCAGGGCCGGACTAGGGCTAAAAATCAGCCCTGGCATTTAAAGCACACAGGCCCACGTGTTGTGAGCTGCATGCACTATATTGTTGCACACTGATGTTGGCGCAGTGCGCGTTGCTGGTGCAGTACAACATGATGTAGTATGAGTGTGTGTGTGTGTGGGGGGGTATTTATTTTTCCTAATGACCCTCAACATTACATTGTTAGCACCCATATTACATCAATAAATACCATAACAATACATTATTAGTACCCAAATTACAGCAATAAATAACCCCCCACACACACTCCTACTACATCGTTACCCACCCACATTACAGCAACCCGCATCACCCCCACATTACAGCAATCAGCATCATCCCCCACATTACAGTATCCAGCATCACCCCCATTCCAGCAACCAGCATCAACCCCACATTGCAGCAACCGGCATCACCCCCCCCCACATTACAGCAACCAGCATCACCCCCCCACATTACAGCAACCAGCATCACCCCCACATTCCAGCAACCAGCATCACCCCCCACATTACAGCAACCGACATCATCCTCACATTACAGCAACCGACATCATCCTCACATTACAGCAATACCCTATCATACTTATTAGCTATACTAAGCCCCAAACACACTACAACATTGCCACCACCACGCCACACCATACTACAGCAATACCACCAATTATACAGGCGGCACTGTAGGAAACCAATGTTTTGCTTTTTTTCAAATCTCCCACAAAATAGCAACAACAGAATACTTACACACATATAGGTAACAGGTATCCTTTTCCCTCAATTAAATAGTAATGGCAGAATTTTCATGAATCATTCCACATGAAATAAAACTCTAACAAATATATAAGAAAAAACATAACTATTGAATGATCATTTGAACCCACGCGGCCGCATTAAAAGTATTTCCATCTACAGAAAAATGTCAGAGAAAAATATTTTTTTTATACTACAGTAACTGGTTATGCGTCCTTTCTATTCATTTTAAATAACACAGTATATTATTTAAATATAGAGGAGAGATAGAGGAGGTAGGTGAGAGATAATTGGATGTGATCCATCAGTTTGATTAGATAGGAAACATTTAGATTATTTACCTGGAGACATCTACCCCCTTGACTCACAGGCAGGGCTGACAAGAGGAATTTTGGGACCCAGTACAGAAACTTCTTTGGGCCCCCGTCATATTCAACAATGAGAGACTTGCCTTTGGCAGAAGTTTATATTATGCCACACCATAGTGCCCCCAGGTGATATTATGCCACATAATATTACCCTCAATTCATATTTGCCCATGCAGTAGTGCCCACAAACCATATACCATACAGTATTATGCCACAATAGTGCCCCCAAATAACATTATGCCATACTGTAGTGCCCCCAAATAACATTATGCCATACAGAAGTGCCCCCAAATAACATTATGCCATACAGTAGTGCCCCCAAATAACATTATGCCATACAGTAGTGCCCAGACAAAAAACTCCTTCACAAATAAAAATTGGTACAGCATATCAGATACTAGAGTGTGAGTCCCAGGGGCAGCAACATATACCATTTACAATGCAAACAAAAATAGATATATTGACACAATCACAGATAAAATTTATGCCAAGCAGTGTTTTTTTCTCTTAATTAAAATCTGTACAGATAAATATGCAAGAAAATTACAGCGCAATAATGAGCAACGCATAGTGTTTTAAACATCATTGGATACACAGTAGTGCCCCCAGTTCAACAAAGGATGGTTAAAAACACATTGCACATGAGAAAATATATGAACTTATCTGATTATGGCATCCTGTGTTCTGTATTCCTAATGGGCGCGCTGGGCAATGAGGGATCTGCAGCTGTCAGCTCACACAGCCAGTCGGGAGCAGGGACCGAGGGCAGTGGTCAAAGTGGAAATTTAGAACTGGGGGTATGGAAAATATAATTGAATGGAGTATGAAGGCTTGATTTTTTATTTTCTTTTAACACTTGTCCCCTCTGTGCATTCCCATTCCTCATTACTACTTGTGTTTTATGATGGCTGCTTGCCTGACATTCCCATTCTTAAGATGTCTCTCCCTTTTCACTTTCTTTTACCTATGCCCCTGCACCATCTTCTCCTTTGTCCCTCTCACTTTACTCTCTGCACCCCCTTCCCCCCTGGCTCTCACCCCTCTTCCTGCACACCCTTCCCCCCTGGCTCTCTCACACCTATTACAGCACCCCTTCCATCCTGGCTCTCTCACCCCTCTTCCAGCATCCCCTTCCCCCCGGCTCTCTCACCCCTCTTCCAGCACCCACTTCCCCCCTGGCTCTCTCACCCCTCTTCCAGCACCCACTTCCCCCCTGGCTCTCTCACCCCTCTTCCAGCACCCCCTTCCCCTCTCACCCTGCTTCCAGCACCCCCTTCCCTCCTGGCTCTCACCCCTCTTCCAACACTCCCTTCCCCCCTGGCTCTCACACCTCTTCCAGCACCACCTCCCCCCTGGCTCTCTCTCACCCCTCTTCCAGCACCCACCTCCCCCTTGCTCTCACACCTCTTCCAGCACCACCTCCCCCTGGCTCTCTCTCATCCCTATTCCAGCACCCACTTCCCCCGTTTCTCTCACACCTCTTCCAGCACCACCATCCCCTGGCTCTCTCATCCCTCTTCCAGCACCCCCCTTCAGTCCTGGCTCTCACCCCTCTTCCAACATTCCCTTCCCCCCTGGTTCTCACACCTCTTCCAGCACCTCTTCCTTTCCCCCTGGCTCTCACCCTCTTCCAGCACCCCCTTCCTCCATGGTTCTCACCCTCTTCCTTCCCCCTGGCTCTCACCCTCTTCCAGCACCCCCTTCCTCCCTGGTTCTCACCCTCTTCCTTCCCACCTGACTCTCACCCTCTTCCAGCACCCCCTTCCTCCCTGGTTCTCACCCTCTTCCTTCCCCCCTGGCTCTCACCCTCTCCCAGCACCCCCTTCCTCCATGGTTCTCACCATCTTCCAGCACCCGCTCCCCCCCTGGCTCTCCCACACTGGTGAAAACCCTGCCCCCCGCGAGAGTCGCGGCGACCCCCGTGCAAAAATCAGCATACCCTTGCGAAAAATCACAGCACTCCTGCAACCCATGTGTAAAAATCTGCGTACCCCCTCCCGCGAAAATCACGGCACCCCCCCTCCCCGCAATCCTCTCCCTAGTAAGAAAAAAAATAAAAACTGTAAAACCTGTGTCCACATTGCAGGGCACAATGCACAAGATAAGGGGGAGGGAGCAGAAGAGCCCTCGTCCCTCGCGCAGAGGTGCAGGAATCCAAGAAGTGTCAGCCGGCCCATCTAGCAATCGGCCCTTCTGGCATTTGCCAGAAGTGCCAGATGGCCAGTCCGGCCCTGGTACACACAGTAAATAAATGCCAGGCAGATTTACCACATTATCTGTCCCTTACCCCAATAACTTAAGGAGATATAGTCACCTGCTGTCCAGACTTCACGACCCATTAATCCCTCTCAGCTGCATATAAAGCCGCTAAATAGAAAACGACAATTTAAAGCTAGATGCACCTTTATTAATGAAATCCCAGCATGAACACCCTTCCCCCTGGAGTTGTTCCTTATATCACAGGTCTAATTTCCAGTCTTTCCCCTCCCTGGGCAAACCCCTGGGTCTATTCTCCTTCACCATTGGTCAGTGCTGGACTAGGGCGGTTTCGACAGGGGAGTGAAGATGAGCTGTCCTTCCAGAGAACCTCCCCTGTTAGATGGCCTGTCTGGACTAGCCTGGTGAGAACAATGGACACTAATTAGTTTTCCTACTCTAGCACATGGCAACCTGATCCCTACCCACAATCCCCCGGCTTCACTTTACAGACAATGGATAGCAACCTTACTGCAAGTCATCAATATACAATACACAATATACATATTTACACTGAACTACAATGCCCCCTTAGCCACATGTTATTGGACAATGCAATTGTAGTCTGGTGAGCTTGGGAACAAAAGAAGGGCTATAAAATGTATTTGCTATAATCCACTTTATGTGACAAACGAGAAACAGAATGATTAGCGTATCGCATTTGTTTCGTCACAGGGCCCAATGGCAAAACTGCTATGGACAGACGGCCAGGTGCAAAGCTGTCTAATCTAAAGTGTTTTGAATGTGGTGAGCCAGGCCACTTTAAGGCAGAGTGTCCTAAACTACAGGAACCCATAGACTGTTCCGTGGCACATATTGGGCCTGCATTTCCAAGCTGTTTTACCATGAGTCCCACATCAGGAAGTCCTTGTTTGTTACGGGTGACTGTGCTAATCAACCAAAACCTTGTTCTGGCCTTGGTTGACTCGGGGAGTGAACTCTCATTGGTTTCCAGCATTGCCTTGCCCGAAACCATAACTTCTCGGTTGCCCAAGGTGAAGGTTCTTTGCGTACATGGCACAACAGAGGAGTATGAAAGAACAATACTACCAGTCACACTCAAAGACAAAACTGTTATGGTGGTAGCTGCCATAGCACCTAAACTCCCATATCCACTCATTTTGGGGCGAGACTTCCCACTGTTTAATGATGTCCTCGGTGAACGGATATGGCCGGACATGCCGGCAACTGATGCAACTGTCGGAAGCCCGGTCTTAAAGGTACCCCCTAAGAATCCAAAACATCTGGACATCGATCTTTGGGAACCGCCAAACCGGAATGCCATCCTGGGAGTCACAGCAGGATTTCCACAAAAGCATCCACCTGTGGGGAAACATGGACAGTCCAAACTAGCATTGGTCGGTGATGTCGCAGATGAGCCCACCCCGCCTGTCAGTGAGGATACGGACTGGTCCGCAATACCAATTTTGTTTCCTCTGCAGGACTTTGCTCGAGACCAACTTAATGATGCCACTTTGGAACATGCCTTTAAAAGTGTGACTGAGGTAAATGGGGTAGCGAAAGCCGCCCAGCCTGCAGAAGGTATACCATATTTTATTGTTAAAAATAATTTCCTGTATAGAGTTGATAATGTACAGGGGGAAAAAGTAGAACAATTAATGGTTCCTCAGGTCCATGTACCCCTAGTGTTAAAAGCAGGACACACACATGTCTGTGGGGGACACCTAGGGGAGGATAAAAGACAGGAACGAGTTCTGCTTAGGTTTTACTGGCCTGGTGTACACACGGCAGGGAAAAAGTATTGCCGGTCCTGTCCCATTTGTCAGAGAACCTGTCCCAAACCCATGTACAGGGCACCTCTCATTCCAATACCAATAGCACAAGTTCCCTTTGAACGGATAGCTATGGACCTTGTGGGGCCCCTGGAAAAATCCGCACGTGGGAACCAATATATACTAGTGGTGCTTGACTATGCAACCAGGTATCCAGAGGCAATTTCCCTACGAAACATAACGTCCAGTACCATAGCTAGAGAACTTGTATTGATGTTTACACACTTGGGAATACCCAAAGAAATTCTCAAAGACCAGGGTACTCCATTCATGTCTAAACTGATGAAGGACATGTGCCAGTTGCTAGGGGTTACGGCGCTTCACACCTCTGTATACCATCCACAAACAGATGGCTTGGTGGAACACTTTAACCGCACATTAAAGCACATGCTCAGGAAAGCAGTGGCTCAAGAGAGAAAAGATTGGGAAACTCTTATTCCCTATTTGATGTTTGCCATCCGTGAGGTACCTCAAGCTTCAACAGGGTTTAGTCCCTTTGAGTTATTGTTTGGGAGACAGCCCAGGGATATCATGGATATGTTAAAAGAAGGGTGGGAGCAGCAAGGTCCCAGGGAGCCAAATCTGGTCCAATTTGTGTCCCAAATGTATGAGAGGCTAGGAAAGATAGGGCCCATTGTGTAGCAACATGTAAAAGAGGCTCAGGAACGACAGACAAAAAGTTATGACAAAAGAGCTGTTGTTCGATCTTTCAAGCCTGATGACAAGGTCCTAGTTCTGGTTCCCAGCCAGGAAAGCAAACTTTTCGCCCATTGGCAGGGTCCATATGAAGTTCTAGAGGCTGTCGGTCCTGTCAATTACAGAGTCCACCAGTTAGGTAGGAGAAGGTAGGAGCAAATATATCATGTTAACCTCCTGAAACCTTGACATGATGAGGAAACCTCTCCTCAGGTAGTGAGGACTGCCATTGAGCGCACTACCTTAATCGAACACGACAATGTAACTGCGCCAGGAGTCATTGTAAAGCAGAAGCCGTATCGTATTCCAGAAGCCAGACGGGTGGACGTGAGAAAGGAGATCGAGAAGATGCTCCAGTTAGATTTGATTGAAGAGTCCACTAGCGAGTAGAATAGTCCCATTGTGCTTGTCCCGAAACCCAATGGGACAATTAGGTTCTGCAATGACTTTAGGCGCCTAAACAGTATGTCCTAGTTTGATGCCTATCCGATGCCACGTGTGGATGAACTAGTGGAAAATCTTGCTGGTAGCAATTATTTGACAGCCCTTGATCTAACAAAGGGTTATTGGCAAGTTCCCCTGACTTCCACGGCCAAGCCAAAGACTCCATTTTCCACCCCTGATGGTCTCTATCAATATAAAGTCCTACCCTTTGGGTTGCATGGGGCACCTGCCACCTTCCAAAGGGCCATGAATAAATTGCTACGACCTCACACAGCTTACTTGGACGATATAGTGATTTATACCCCAGACTGGGGATCACATTTAGCCAAAGTTGAGGCGGTGTTAGCTTCATCAAGGTCAGAAGGGTTAACAACTAACCCAGAGAAATGTGCCAAAGCCATGAGAGAAGCCAAATATTTGGGGTACGTTTTTGGTCGAGGGCATATAAAACCCCAGCTAGACAAAGTGGAGGCAGTCAAGAATTGGGCAAGACCTGAGAAAAAGTCGCAGTTAAGAACCTTTTTAGGCTTAGTAGGTTACTACAGGCAGTTTGTAAGCCACTTCGGCACTAGAGCTGCTCCACTTACGGACATGTTAAAAAAAAGTTGTCCAGATAGATTAACCTGGTCTGATTTTGCAGAAACCACCTGGTCTGATCTTCGGTTAGCTCTTTGTTCCTCCCCAGTTCTACAAGCACCGGATTTTACCCGAAGGTTCTTCCTCCAAACTGATGCTTCTGGTGTTGGCTTAGGTGCAGTCTTGTCACAGGAAAGAATGGAGTAGAAAATCCTGTCGTGTACCTAAGTCGTAAGTTGCTTCCAAGAGAACAAAAGTATGCCACTGTGGAGAAAGAATGTCTCGCCATAAAATGGGCTACAGAAGCTCTGCGCTATTATCTCCTAGGCAGAGAGTTCACCTTAATAACAGACCATGCACCATTCAGATGGATGCAGAACAACCGGGAGGTAAATGCCAAGGTAACCCGCTGGTTCTTGGCACTGCAACCTTTCAAGTTCTCAGTAGAACATAGACCTGGGATTCTACACAAAAATGCAGATGCCTTGTCACGAAAATATGCGCTCCTCGCGAAGTCCGCGTCCCCCTACTTGGAGACGCTAGGGGGAAGGGATATGTAACATCCATGCCCTCATCATCTCCCGTCTCGACTACTGCAACCTCCTCCTTACTGGCCTCCCCCACTCCCGTCTCTCCCCCCTCCGCTCTATACTCAATGCGGCTGCAAGACTCATCTTCCTCTCACGCCGCTCCTCCTCTGCCTCCCCTCTCTGTCTTTCCTTACACTGGCTCCCCTTCCCCTACAGAATCCTTTTCAAACTCCTCACCACCACTTACAAGGCTCTCTCTCAGTCTACTGCCCCTTACATCTCTAGCCTCCTCTCCATTCACACTCCTGCCCGCTCCCTGCGCTCGGCCAATGATCGCCGCCTCTCCTCCACTCTGATCACCTCTTCCCACTCTAGAATCCAAGACTTCTCCCGTGCTGCACCCCTTCACTGGAACGACCTCCCTCGCTCCATTCGTCTCTCACCCAATCTGTGCTCCTTCAAGCGGGCACTTAAAACTCACCTGTTCCTTAAGGCCTACCAACCATCCACTTAACCACTCACCCTTCTGTTTCTCCCCTGGCTCCTTTCCTCTCTCCCCGTTGCTTCACTGGCTCCCTTTTGTGCCTGACTTTGTTTACCCTCCCTTAGGATGTAAGCTCGAATGAGCAGGGCCCTCTTCCCTCCTGTCTCCATACCTGTTCTTCTGCTCCGTCTCTACTGTATCTGCCTGCTTGGAGTTTCTGAAGTACTGGTACTTTGTGTTTATTGTCCTGTACTGTTTTACCCTGTATAGTCTACTGTTTGTACCATGTTCGGCGCTGCAGAAACCTTGTGGCGCCTAACAAATAAACGATAATAATAATAATAATAATAACAAAAGGAGGCATTTAGCTGGCAATATGCAGAGAAAGCAGGGAAGTAGAGTAAAACATTTGTGCAGTAATGCACTTAGATTGAATGTAAAGACTTATGTATGAAAAGCAATAGTTTAAGTTTGGTTAAACTTACATGATTTTAAATCCTTCCTCTCAGAAAACAGACAGGGTGTGTCTGTTAGTGCAAACAGAGCCAGAGATGGGCGTTTCCTCTTAAAGAGAAGGTGGGTGTGTCACCTGTCCATCAAGCTAAGGCTGGGGGAGGAGTATCAGGTATAAAAGCTTGTTTGTATCAGTTGTGCACTGAGACCAACACTGGGGAAGCTGGCTGGTCTTGAGAGAGCTGAGCTATGTCTAGCTAGCGTTTAGGGTCTCCAAGAATTGCTGTGAAATCTGTACGGTGTCAAAACATTTACCATCCTGACAATAGAACGACATAAAAAGGAAGAAGTTGTTTGTGTGTGCTTCAGCAGTAGCGGGCTCTTGCCACAATATATATATATATATATATATATATATATATATAAATCAGCTGAGCTTATTAATATTAGATATATTAAAAGCTTTCATTGCAAAGGCTTAGATTCCCAGTTAGAGTTAGGCCTCCCCTTAACAGATATCATTCATTGTTGGTCGGGGGGGAGCCTTCCTATCTTGGCCAAGTTAGTACTGCAAAACTGTATATTCATTTGAATTATAGAACACAGGTAGATTAAAAGCACAGGACATATTTCTTCTTTTGTGCATCACTATTTTTATGCACTTTGCAACTTTGCAAAGCAATGTAAATGAAATATCTGAATCTCACCTATAAAGTTTTTTTTACTATAGCAAAATTACATATATACTTATATGTAATTTTTTCTCATTATTTTTGTTATTGTTGCTTGTGCGACGCTGTGGATTCTGTGGCGCCATATAAATTAAGATGATGATGAGATATATAAATCATAGATGGATGGAAAGCAATCTTATCTAAAGCATTGCTATAAATGACAAAAACACTGGCATATCTACCATAGATGCAGGGGCAGGCTGGACTGGGGGCAGAGGGGCTGGTCCTATTGATAGAAAATAAGTCCAATTAAAATCTCCAAACAGCTAGTCTTCTGTGACCAGAAGCTGTAACTGAAATGCTTCTATTCTCATCCAATACAATTATTATAACCATTTGTACTACCAAATCATACATGTATACATATAACAGACAGAAAAGTTATTTATCTTCCTTATTTTTATAATTTCTAACAAGAAACTACCAATCTAGACTTTTCAATCAAGAAGAGGTGTTTTTTTTTTTAAATTAATTCCCAGTATTTTGCTCCTCTAAAGCTGGGTACACACTAGACAGTTTTCATCCAATAATCGGCTAAATCAGCCGACATACAACCGCTCATTCAAAAGTCGGGTCAGTGCGCGTAGTGACACGATGGTCGAAAGTCTGCCCAAATGGACGATTGTTGCCTCATTTGGTTGGTCGTACAGTTTAATATTTTCGTTCCAATCTTGTTTCTGTTGTGTAGTGTGTATAAACTTCCGACCGATCCACAACAGTGAGTACGAAATTATAGTCATTGCTCATGACAACATGGCTGTAAAAAGTCGCTAAAGGGACGTCCGCTCTTCCCTTTATCGTCCTAAACAAGGCTAGTGTGTATGCAGTCCATGGACCGAGCGATCGGTCCATCGATCGCATGTAAAATCGATCGGCATAAAAAGTTGGTTGAAATTTCTGTAGTGTGTACCTAGCTTAAGGATTTTCTGCCAGACATCTGACTGTTTTATCTCATTATCAGCAAATCCCTTCTATATCTAATCTATTAGTAGTACCTAACCAGAGGTTGGTTCAAATGAACTAGAGAGTGGAGTAGCATAAAGCTATATCATGAATTTACCATATTATTGTTATTTTATTTTGCCTTCTAGTGAACCCAGGGTGTTCATGTTACTAATAAAACAGAGGGAATGGGCAATATGCAGAAAGGCACAGTCGTTGGGCTGTGGGAAATTTAAAATCGACTTCTATTTGTCAGCTGTTAAGCTTGGCAATCGATCTTATTGCATATGCAGTTTATTCTGGTGAATGTATAATGAAAAGAAGCCTATATACTGCCCAGATAACACAGCACACATTCAGGAAATATGCCATATGCCAAACTACTCTTTAATGGTAACCAGGAGAATTTTCGATTCCTTGTAACCTAGATCTCAGCAGGGAGAGCAGAGATACTTAGTCAAGTCAAATTTACCACCTTTTGCCACTAAATAAAAAATGTATGCTACCATGCAGGTGGTGTATCAATTGTGAAATTAATTCCAGCATGAGTTTTGTACATATTCATGTAACATTGGATCCGATATAACAGTCATTCAATCAAGTTTTATGACAATACTCTTTAAATTCTAAACTTTAGCACAGCTGTCCTCCACTGACTAAAATGTATTTTTCCTGGTTTAGAAAATGAAAGGAAAAAATATACAGCAAAAAAAACTTGCTTTAAAAAAACTTTTTATGTGAAATTCACAATCATATATATATAAAAATATGGACCACTATGTTTTTTCACACTCATTGTGTGAAAAGACTGCTCAGAAAGCAAAGAAAACGTAAATATTGGGTGTCAGCTACAACTTTTTAAAATAATTTGGAAAACACACAGGCAAGTGCAAGGGGCTGGTAGTTAGAGGTGCTCTGATTCCCCCTTTAAACCAAAATTACTGTTCAAAATTAGGGATGAGCGCACTCGGATTTATGAAATCCGAGCCCACCCGAACGTTGCGGATCCGAGTCGGATCCGAGACAGATCCGGGTATTGGCGCCAAATTCAAATGTGAAACTGAGGCTCTGACTCATAATCCCGTTGTCGGATCTCGCGATACTCGGATCCTATAAATTCCCCGCTAGTCGCCGCCATCTTCACTCGGGCATTGATCAGGGTAGAGGGAGGGTGTGTTAGGTGGTCCTCTGTCCTGGTAGATCTCGTGCTGTGCTGTTTAGTTCTGTGCTGTGCTGTGCTGTGCTGTGTTCTGCAGTATCAGTCCAGTGGTGCTGTGTGCTGTGCTCTGTCCTTCTGAGGTCAGTGGTGCTGCTGGGTCCTGTGCTGTGTCCTGTTCAGTCCAGTGGTGCTGTGTCCTGTGCTCTGTGCTTCTAAGGGCATAGTTATTTCCCCAATATTCCCCTGTGTTTAAAAAAATAAAAAAAAGTTTTTTAAAAAAATACCAAAAACTACTTTAATTTTTTTTAATTACCACAAAATTTGCACAACCAATCCTGCAGTATAAGCCCATTGGTACTGCAATATTACCAAGTTCACACATTCAGCAGTAAAAGTCCAGTGGTACTGCAATATTACAAAGTTCACACATTCTGCAGTATCAGTCCAGTGGTGCTGTGTCCTGTGCTCTGTCCTGCTGAGTTCCGTAGTGCTGCTGGGTCCTGTGCCGTGTCCTGTTCAGTCCAGTGGTGCTGTGTCCTGTGCTCTGTGCTTCTAAGGGCATAGTTATTTCCCCATTATTCCCAAGTTTTTAAAAAATAAAAAAAAAGTAAAAAAATATAAAAAATTAAAAAAAAAAAATATATATATAATAATTATAACCAAATTTGCAAAACCAATCCAGCAGTATAAGTCCATTGGTACTGCAATATTACAAAGTTCACTCATTCTGCAGTATCAGTCCAGTGGTGCTGTGTCCTGTGCTCTGTCCTGCTGAGTTCCGTAGTGCTGCTGGGTCCTGTGCCGTGTCCTGTTCAGTCCAGTGGTACTGTGTCCTGTGCTCTGTGCTTCTAAGGGCATAGTTATTTCCCCATTATTCCCAAGTTTTTAAAAAATAAAAAAAAAGTAAAAAAAAAATTAAAAATTAAAAAAAAAAAAAATATATATAATAATTATAACCAAATTTGCAAAACCAATCCAGCAGTATAAGTCCATTGGTACTGCAATATTACAAAGTTCACACATTCTGCAGTATCAGTCCAGTGGTGCTGTGTCCTGTGCTCTGTCCTGCTGAGTTCCGTAGTGCTGCTGGGTCCTGTGCCGTGTCCTGTTCAGTCCAGTGGTGCTGTGTCCTGTGCTCTGTGCTTCTAAGGGCATAGTTATTTCCCCATTATTCCCAAGTTTTTAAAAAATAAAAAAAAAGTAAAAAAAAATAAAAAATTTAAAAAAAAAAATATATATAATAATTATAACCAAATTTGCAAAACCAATACAGCAGTATAAGTCCATTGGTACTGCAATATTACCAAGTTCACACATTCTGCAGTATCTTGTGCTACATATAATGGAGACCAAAAATTTGGAGGATAAAGTAGGGAAAGATCAAGACCCACTTCCTCCTAATGCTGAAGCTGCTGCCACTAGTCATGACATAGACGATGAAATGCCATCAACGTCGTCTTCCAAGCCCGATGCCCAATCTCGTAGTACCGGGCATGTAAAATCCAAAAAGCCCAAGTTAAGAAAAAGTAGCAAAAAGAGAAACTTAAAATCATCTGAGGAGAAACGTAAAGTTGCCAATATGCCATTTACGACACGGAGTGGCAAGGAACGGCTTAGGCCCTGGCCCGTGTTCATGACTAGTGGTTCGCTTCACCCACGGATCTTAGCCCTCCTCCTCCTCTCCCCCCCTACAAAAAATTGAAGAGAGTTATGCTGTCAGCAACAAAACAGCAAACAACTCTGCCTTCTAAAGAGAAATTATCACAAATCCACAAGGCGAGTCCAAGGATGTTGGTGGTTGTCAAGCCTGACCTTCCCATCACTGTACGGGAAGAGGTGGCTCGGGAGGAGGCTATTGATGATGTAGCTGGCGCTGTGGAGGAACTTGATGATGAGGATGGTGATGTGGTTATTGTAAATGAGGCACCAGGGGGGGAAACAGCTGATGTCCATGGGATGAAAAAGCCCATTGTCATGCCTGGTCAGAAGACCAAAAAATGCACCTCTTCGGTCTGGAGTTATTTTTATCCAAATCCAGACAACCAATGTATGGCCATATGTAGCTTATGTAAAGCTCAAATAAGCAGGGATAAGGATCTTGCCCACCTAGGAACATCCTCCCTTATACGTCACCTGAATAACCTTCATAGTTCAGTGGTTAGTTCAGGAACTGGGGCTAGGACCCTCATCGGTACAGGGACACCTAAATCCCGTGGTCCAGTTGGAAACACACCAGCAACACCCTCCTCGTCAACTTCCTCCACAATCTCCATCAGATTCAGTCCTGCAGCCCAAGTCAGCAGCCAGACTGAGTCCTCCTCAATACGGGATTCATCCGAGGAATCCTGCAGCGGTACGCCTACTACTGCCACTGCTGCTGTTGCTGCTGTTAGTCGGTCATCTTCCCAGAGGGGAAGTCGTAAGACCGCTAAGTCTTTCACAAAACAATTGACCGTCCAACAGTCGTTTGCCATGACCACAAAATACGATAGTAGTCACCCTATTGCAAAGCGTATAACTGCGGCTGTAACTGCAATGTTGGTGTTAGACGTGCGCCCGGTGTCCGCCATCAGTGGAGTGGGATTTAGAGGGTTGATGGAGGTATTGTGGCCCCGGCACCAAATTTACTACCGGGGCCACTCCACTGTGCAGTCCATATTTAGGTGTATCAGATATTAAACAACGGTGACAGTTGATGCCCAATTTTTTAATTATATTGTGGCCTCGGTACCAAATTGTGTACCGGGGCCACCACACTACGCAGTCCAGATACTTGTTTGGTGGAATTCAGACCAGTTGAGGGTTTTATTATTATATTGTGGGGACCACTCTATCTATACCACACTACAACTCTATACCACTCTATTTAATACTTTAATTCTATTTAATACTTTAATTCTATTTCATACTTTAATTCTATTTCATACTTTAATTCTATTTAATACTTTAATTCTAATACTAATTACCATAAAGAGGAACTGCCGCTTCTATTTAATACTTTAATTCTATTAGTAGTTACCATAAAGAGGAACAAAATAAACCAATTTTACCAAAAGTATAATATGACTTAGACTTACAAACACTACACTTGAAAGATGGTGCCTTTAAATGAAAAAGTCAGTCTTCATTGCACGACTATGTGCAACAGGGACAGTTTTTTGGTTTACAAAGTCAATCAATAACACTTGGACCCTGTCTGTCTTTAACATACTTGATGGGATCTCAATGACGAATTGTCTGTACCATGTTTGGAGGAGGTATTGTGGCCCCGGTATCAAATTGTGTACCGGGGCCACCACACTACGCAGTCCATACCCTTTTTTGGTGGAATTCTGACACGTGGAGGGTTTTTTAATTATATTGTGGCCTCGGTACCAAATTGTGTACCGGGGCCACCACACTACGCAGTCAAGATAGATAGATGCGTATCATAGATAAAGTACATTCAGTGGTGTGGGGCAAATTGAAAAATATTCAAAATGCACTGACATTATCAAAAACAAGAGGTTGTCACACGCTAAAACTCAAACATGTATATGATGGAGAGGATGGAGGAGCAGCCGTATGTGTAGTGTAATGCAGACCTGTTGAAGGTTTTTTATATATTTTATTGTGGTGCCCAGTGCCCACTCCTCTAGGCAGTCCAGGTACATTTATTGGTGCGAATCATAAAAGTTCAGGGTTTTTAATATATATTGTGGTGACCCACTCCTCTACGCAGTCCAGGTACATTTATTGGTGCGAATCATAAAAGTTCAGGGTTTTTAATATATATTGTGGTGACCCACTCCTCTACGCAGTCCAGGTACATTTATTGGTGCGAATCAAACAAGTTGATGGTTTTCTTATTATATATATTGTGGTGACCCACTCCTCTACGCAGTCCAGGTACATTTATTGGTGCGAATCATAAAAGTTCAGGGTTTTTAATATATATTGTGGTGACCCACTCCTCTACGCAGTCCAGGTACATTTATTGGTGCGAATCAAACAAGTTGATGGTTTTCTTATTATATATATATTGTGGTGACCCACTCCTCTACGCAGTCCAGGTACATTTATTGGTGCGAATCATACAAGTTGATGGTTTTCTTATTATATATCTTGTGGTGACCCACTCCTCTACGCAGTCCAGGTACATTTATTGGTGCGAATCATAAAAGTTCAGGGTTTTTAATATATATTGTGGTGACCCACTCCTCTACGCAGTCCAGGTACATTTATTGGTGCGAATCATAAAAGTTCAGGGTTTTTAATATATATTGTGGTGACCCACTCCTCTACGCAGTCCAGGTACATTTATTGGTGCGATTCATAAAAGTTCAGGGTTTTTAATATATTGTGGTGACCCACTCCTCTACGCAGTCCAGGTACATTTATTGGTGCGATTCATAAAAGTTCAGGGTTTTTAATATATTGTGGTGACCCACTCCTCTACGCAGTCCAGGTACATTTATTGGTGCGAATCAAACAAGTTGATGGTTTTCTTATTATATATATTGTGGTGACCCACTCTTTTTACGCAGTCCAGGTACATTTATTGGTGTGATTCATAAAAGTTCAGGGTTTTTAATATATATTGTGGTGACCCACTCCTCTAAGCAGTCCAGGTGCCTTTATTGGTGCGAATCATAAAAGTTCAGGGTTTTTAATATATATTGTGGTGACCCACTCCTCTACGCAGTCCAGGTACATTTATTGGTGCGAATCATAAAAGTTCAGGGTTTTTAATATATATTGTGGTGACCCACTCCTCTACGCAGTCCAGAAAGATACCTTGTTGCAACGTTTTGGACTAATAACTATATTGTGAGGTGTTCAGAATACACTGTAAATTAGTGGAAATGCTTGTTATTGAATGTTATTGAGGTTAATAATAGCCTAGGAGTGAAAATAAGCCCAAAAACTTGATTTTTAAACTTTTTATGTTTTTTTCAAAAAAAATCCGAATCCAAAACCTTAAATCCGAACCGAGACCTTTCGTCAAGTGTTTTGCGAGACAAATCCGAACCCCAAAAATAACGAAAATCCGGATCCAAAACACAAAACACGAGACCTCAAAAGTCGCCGGTGCACATCCCTATTCAAAATAAAAAAAAACTGAGCAAAGCACCAAATGAAACTATATATATAAATTTAGGCTACATATTCACAAGTGATAATATAAAGAAACTGGTGGAAACCATTAAAGACAGTGGTGTTTAAAAATAAACTTGAGTGACTGGTATACATGTTTCCTTTTGATGTCAGTTTCAGTAAAAAAAGAGCCTCTTTTGTTAAAGAAATAAATACTTTTTGGTGATGGCAAGTTACAAAAGACTCCTCCCCCTGATCATCTAGCGTAGGCTTCCTATAATTTCATAAAGCAGAGAATAAGACTAACAGGTGCAGTAGGGTCCTGCATCATGTGATCTCCACTGCACACTGCAGGCTCCTGTCTAAAGGCAACTAACTTTTAGGTTGCAGTTAAATTACAAGATTAGCCAGTGAGTGACAGCATGTGTGGATGTCTGAATGGCATGTGAGGACCTCTGACTGGCATGTGTGGGAGGATGTGGGGAGGACAGAGTGGCATGTTGGGATGTCTGAGTGGCCTGTGGGGGAATTGTGGAGTACATGTTGGAACTTTGGGCATGTGGGGGTCTGAGGGCATGTGGGAGGCCTTAGTGTCATTTTATGGCAAGAGGGGGTCTGAGGGCAAATAGGGGCATTTTTGTGTTAAGTGGGATTTTAGGACATGTGGTAGAATTAGGCATTTTTGCACATGCGGCCTATGAAGTGCATCATGTTGCTCATCACTGTATTAGAGGGTGATGCTAGACAAAGTGTTCTAGCAAGAAATGGATAGAGCTTAAGGGGCATAGTTAAGCTTTCAGAATATATTTATGAGAGTACATCATCAGTGACAATGTTATGCAAATTAAATTTCTAAATGAAACCATACCTCAAGCACAATTGTACCTCATTTCAAAAATTCCCTTAAAGAATTGACACTTCCAAAAGAAGGATGATAATAAAAAAAGCTGCATGCATTGAGGGAGGTGGATAATTTGTATTTAGTCTTTATTTTTAAGTGACTAAACAATTTCCATATGAACAGCACCATCAGATCTGTAACTCTTAGCACATTTACTTTTATACCAAACATAATTGGACTTTATTAAAGTGCCTGGTACGTTTTTGTCAGTTTCTTAAGCACAAAAGCATGTGTAAGCACTGCCAAGTATATGTTATGTATATGTTTTAAACATTTAACTTAGTACATTTTTGGCACATATCTGCAGTTAAACCACATTACATGCACAAAGGTGCATGAATGGTTTTGGATCTTGTTTTAACAACACCTATGGACAAGTAGTAATAAATAAACACATTTGAACTTCTGATAAGTTTTGCCAACCTTGCATATAAACGGAATCCGATTAAATGGACTGTTTTAGTTACTTTAAATATTAGGCCTATGCATCCATCGTGCTGGCTTTGTGCATAACCAGTAAAATCTACACATTGTACAAACAACTCCTGTTTACAAATGTATCTATTTTTACTAACAAGCAGGATCATTTCTAAGTTCTCCAAAGACCTGGGCACAACCCTGGAACAAAGTTCACTGATTTGAAAGTCCTGCTATGCATAAGAAGGCTGTACAAAGTCACAGATGACACAGATAACAAAGGACATTTCTGTTTATTACAGCAGTTCTAGTGTTGAGGTCACAGCAGTGTAAGTATGTAAGTATATAAAAAATGCTGCTAGAAAATACGTTCGATTTTAAGGTTTAATGACCAAGACAATGATATTCCCTGGAGATGTTACATATGTAGATAGGTAGACATCTTCTTTTAGAAGCTCTCCGAACTGAACTTGAACTCAAAACCAGCAATTGGAACTTAACACCACCTAAGTGTACAACCTCATTTAAAATAATAATAATAATAATAATAATAATAGTAAAGCAGAGAACATTTTTAAACTTTTTCTTATTGAGTTTTTCCACAAATGCAGCAGCTCACATGAAAAGAAAACAGATTACAGTGTACAGAAGCATAAAGGGAATGGGATGCAGAGGGAGTCATACAAAATGGTCTTGTAAAAACACTCAATTTTCATAAATCTGAACTCCCATTCCCATACAACAAGATTTTAAACACAGGCAATGATCCTTCCACGTTTTAGGTATGATAGTGATTTGTGCCTCAAAAGATTGGTTGGATAACTATTCTTCCTCTGAAATCACATTGTAGGCCTGAAGCAGTAGGGGGTATGTTATTATTATTGCGAAACCATCGGCTGAGGCTTTTGCCAGTAGGGGAAGACATTGCCTCGGTAAGGGTGTCTCGTTCTGTCATCTGCAGAAAGTCTCAGGAAACAAATTCCATACAAACATCTATTGTATAGTTTAGAGTACTAGCAGCAAACAATATGTGTCTTGTAGCAGTGATTCATTTAATTTCCAAGAATAGTGTTCAGAGTGGGCTTAAGTTATGGAGAGCATAACATGGACAGGTGTGTGGTCAGACATCTTGCAATTAATGTAGGTGTCTGTGAAGATTAAAAACCAGTTCTGGAGTAGGTCTTATGGAGGTGGGCGCAGAAAGTATAGTCCCAGTTGTGTGGATGGAAAATTTTACAATGACAGCCAGTTGATGGTCATGAAAAGTGCATCTTAACTTGCTCATGACCATCCTAGAGTGATTGGATGTTCCATCAAAGGTGTTTTGTTAAGTATCAAGTGTCCAGTTGAAATCCAAGCCGACTTCCGCTAAAGTATCTTGTAAGGATTTAATCCACTCCAACATCCTGTTATAGAAAGCCAGCTGAAAGATACTACTAAAATAAATATGAGGGAAGTATGTGTTACACTATGCTTAAACTGATTATCCTGAACAAGGTCTATATCAATTCTATCAACCTGCAAGGTTCCTTCCTTCTTTTTCATGAGTGTTTAGACTTTCAGTGTTAATTGTAACTATATGTACACTATTTATCATGTGGTTCTAGTGTGGCTGGTAAAGAAAAATCTGCATTATGTGGTGGACCAGTTAGCCAAGCCCTTTTCCCATTGTGTACCACCTGTTAGTTGATTTTATTGAAGATCATGTTTACAACGCTCCTCTGTCCAGGGTCTCAGCAGCTTACACTGTTGTATCGTGCATTATGAAAGATCCAGAAAAAAATGTATTTTGTTACTGTCAAAATCAATCCCATCAAGGCTCCTTCTTTTCATAAGGATTCCCTCTTTCTGTATAAAATACTGCAGGCTACACATAATGCCTTGTGGTCACTCTCAAAATTTTACTAGTCTATTTCGCAGGACCCTACATTTCAGGAGATATTCAGGAGATCCAACCTCACCCAACCTGGGGCCTCACTAAAGGTTGTTAATTTTGAAATTCTGTATTTCTGACACATTGGGACTTGTCATATGCCCAGATTACTGACCAATTTAGATACATGACAAGTTGCTATGTGTCTAAGGCATGTTATTAACAAATATTCCAGGCCAATGGTGGCAGGGAAACCAACCATTAGAGAGGTGTCAGGATTGGGAACACCCCCGGACTGCAAGAGTCTCTGACATCGGACATCGGCCATAATGGTAGCTGGGGAGCTTATCCATCACAACAGATGCTTTTAAAAAAAACCAATATGTATATATATATATATATATACATATATATACATATAGATATATATATATATATATATATATATATATATATATATATATATCTATACATATATATATATATATATATATATATATATGTATATATATGTATATATATATATATATATATATATATATATATATGTATATATATGTATATATATATGTATATATATATATATATATATATATATATATATATATATATATAAAATTTGGGTGACATTTAGGCACCTCAATTTGGCAACTTAAGCATTTAAAAACTGCAATCAACTTTTTTCATACTCTGTTAGACTCTTGACTCAGAAATGAAATGAAAAATGTGAAAAATGAAAAAATAGGCCCAGTTGACCTGCTTAATTTACGATTGTCATTCTTTGTTTAGAAAACAGTTGTAGTAATTTCAGACAACCTACAGCTCTTCAGAAGAAAGATTGAGTAATTTCCCACAAACTCCAGATGACCTTATAAAATATTGGCTATTTTACATGCAGCATAGTATAAATGTGACCTCCATTTATCTTTGATATTATAAATATTTTTAGTGATTTAATGTATTCATTGCTTCCGCTGCTGTCAAGGAAATGAAGGAATACATTTCAGTAGCACTTCTCACAGTGCACTTATCTTCAGTCACTGCATTTAATATGAGCTGATGGTATTCACCCCATGCTAAATAAATCACCAAGTTTCCCCAGTCATTTCACCCATGGCTTAACTTCATAATTATGACAAATATTGCTGGTGTTTTTCTAACCACAAAAAAACAGTGTGCTTTCTTGGCTGGTCCTGTTATTAGTGTTTTTATATCACCCACATCAATAGTAAAATAAAGCAAAACAGTTGCCATAATAGCTCCTTTGGGAACATTGGATGTTGAATACAGGATAATTGTGCATCTCACAATGTCACATGACAAGTTTGAAACAAGGTAATCATATTGTATGCCATGCCCTTTGTGGGATCTAATAGGTTCTATTTTTGTGATGACTAAACAAAGAAACACAGTATTTCTGGTGTATAGGTCATAGGTGCTTTACAAATGTAATGTTTTATCCATACATTTTGCTTGTGTATTCATAAATAATGGGTATTAATTGCTAATTCAGCTTTAATATATGTATTATTAGATAGCAGCTTTTGAATAGTGAAAAGGGAGACAGACACGCACATACACACACACACATGTATACACACGAACACACACACACTTGTTTTTATTGCATCGGGAGGACCCATGTCTGGGACATGGTGCATAAGGACACCCCTTTCCTAATGCCCTGTCGACAGAACAATCATATGGGTATGTGTGACAGGATGGACCGCCTATGCCACCATGTTTGATGTTGCTGGAAACCGGCTGGGCTTACTTTGCCATCATTCCCTTTCTTTATCCCAAATTCGTCCTCTAACCGCAGTAGGAGGGGCTTAAGCTGCTGCCACCACTGGACTCCTTCATGGCATCCAGAACCAGGTTCCTTCTGGGTAACTGTCATTACTAGTATACCCCTGTGCTGTTGCACCTGGGCTGGTACCCCTGACCACTTCCTATAGATCAAGGTTGCTGTGAATGGATCTCCCCTGGCCTGTCCCACTGGCCAGAACTGCTGGGTAGCAGAGCGGTGGTACTGGAAAGCTCTGTCCAAACCTCAGAACAGCCAGAAATAGATTAGATTTGAGTCTAATCTGTAGGTCACAGAAAATTACAGCAGGGCAGAAGTTGTCAAGCTGGTCTTGAAGCAAGTGATATTTTTACGCTCAAGTGCCCTGATAAGGACAGTTCACACTGGTTGTAGGTACCAGTGATCAGAAAGTCAGATGGAACAATAATGATACATTTCAGTACAAACCAGTGCTGTTTTATATAGTTTTGGACTCAGCCTACCTGAACTCTTTGCTGGCCCCAAGAAGTCTGAGTTATGTTTAGTATCAGGATGCAATATGTTTCCCCAAATATGGGTTTAAATGCAATTTATACGTAACAGAGTTTACACTTATCTGTGATATCCTACATCATGTGATGTTTACAATATTCAGACAGCTTCTAACATTCTGGACAAAAGGCCACTCAGGAACAACAGTAACAACCTCCTGTGGTACATTTAGACTAAAAAGGACATGTTGGTTACTTAATAGACTTAATTATACTTAATATGGACTTCCTCTTGAAGCTACACAACAGGCTCCTCAAACAAATGCTTATTGCATCAGACATATACTTCAGAAAAGAACGCATTTCCTATACAAAGTGCCACACGATACAACAAAATCAGTACATCTGCAATTAAATAAATAAGTGCTCTGTGCTATTTCCTTTAAATAAATTCATACAATAAGTTATTAATAAGTGATCCAACCACAGTATGTGTAGGAGTTGTTTGTCACCAAAGTTACAACATGAGATTTACACTTTGACTTTGCATAAAATTCTGACACGGACTGCAAGGTGAGGAAAGTTTCATGTATTTTGACCGTCTGAGGACATCCACATTCCTGCATACATAAATTAATGAATTAGAACAATGGTGGGGAAAGTTTCATGCCTAGCAACGGGACGCACTTCGGGCTATGCTGCGTGCATGCGCAGTAAGTCCTTTTTTCTTTCACTGGCTAGTCAGTGCTTAGGTGCATCTGACCGCCAAAATCATACTCACCAATCAGGACCCACATTAATGTACATAAAGCACCTCCTCCCTACAGTCTGTGCCAGATTATTGGTTCTCCAGTCTCCAGCGTTCCTGTGTCCTTATCCTAGTTCCTGTGTATTGCTTATCATTCCTGACCTTTGGCTTGTTTCTTGACCACCCCTTGGCTTTGTGATTCAGTACCTCATTGTACAGCAGTTCCTGACCTCGGCTTACTCTGACCATTCTTCTGGAATTTCCCCTCATACCACGCCTCGGCTGTCTTGCACCCGCTAATCTTGTGTATACTCCATTGCACTGGTGACTAGTTTTGAAAGCCTCGACCTGCGCACCTCACATAGCCAAGCCCATACCTCCTTACGGGGGTGTCTGGTGAATAACGGGGGTGTGTTAGACTCTGCACCTCTCAATCTAGTTGTGTCAATACAAGTCAGTAGCTACTTCAGTACTACAAACATGACAAGGTGTTTCTTCACAGCCTGGACCTTATCTCTGTCTCAGGTTTTCCTCCGCACTTCTTTGCAACCAGAAAGGAAGTACAATTACGGCTCTGCAAAACACAGAGAAGGAAAAGTGTTTTTGCTTAGCGAAACTGTTTGCTACACTTACCTGTGGAAGCCATGGCTGAGCACTGGTCCCCTTTTGCCAGGTTCATACACTGCCTCTCTTCTGATGTGGAGGTGGCAACTGAATGCTTGACCACTTGTCCCTCATGGTGGATTGCTGATCATCCAACATGTCGCTCTGTAGCTGGACCAGTTCTGAAAAGAAACAGATATGTAAATGACAGAGGTAAAGGTCAAAAGCATACATCAGACACGAGATTTCCTAATTATCATCGGGATCAATGTGCATCTCGTCTGAACAGTTTGTTGATCTTGGCGAGTTGGAGAATACCGTCTGGGAGGCGATAATACTGCCAGTGCACCCTGATGTCACGCCCAGGGAAGTATTCCAACTGATCCAGATCTGTGTTGTTTAAGTTGAGGACCTTCGAGAGAGTGCCAATTTGCTTTTGAAGCTTCGTGGAAGACAGCGTGTGGGGATGTTTGACCCCACAATCTCAGCAAACAGTTATATGCAATCGGAGCCTCTAAAATGTGACAAGGCAGCTGGTCTGGCAAACATGTAGACATTTTGGATATCCACTCCACACTCTTCACGCTTCTCTGCAAAAAGCTCCATTGCAGCTTGCATGGCTGCTGTCAGTAGGATGGAGACTTTCTTCTTCAGATTTCAATGCAAGTGCATGCAGAGTTTCCTCTCAACCTCGGAAAGCGCTAGTGCCACATCTTCGTGGAGATTCAAAGTATCTCTTGAGTAGAAGGTAGTCAGCAACATTTTGGAAACTTCCCCTTCTTCTATTGTGCAAGATCACCTGTGACAGGTTGAATTTTGCAAGCAGTGCCCAGTGGTTAACCGTAGGCTCAGTGGATAGACCACTTCGGTAGGCTTGCTGCTTCTCATCGAGGAGCATGTGCATCTTTTTCACATCTTCTGTGAAAGGTAAGAGCTGAGGCATGAGGCACTTGGACTCCTTAAAAGTTTTCAGGGCAGCCAATGAGATCAACTCGTTTCATCTCGCCTCATATATCTCCCTGAAGTTTCATATGTTTTCAACTGCAGCAGTACAGACCTCCATCATGGCTCGGCACTCCACAATGATCTCTATCTTTTGCAGGCCGTGACTGACCTTGAGTGCCAGTGAGGGCATCTTAAATGTACCTGTCTCCTTGTCATAGCCAGCTACCAGCTTCACAGCATCTCCTACGTGCACAAAGTTTGATGGTGTGGTAAAGTCTTTCATCCTCTCCAAAGGGGTAGCTCTTCTGGTCTATAGCAGTAGCCTGCCCATTTTTCTAAGCTTCTGACGGATGTACTCATGCCTGCCAACATCTGAACTGACGGTTGAAGAGATGATGCCCCATTTGCATGATGCATCGGTCATTTTTGACTGCGAGTAAGACTTCATCCTGGGTAATGTTGCTCATGAAATTCTAAAAGCCACTACTGATGTCTGGTGGAACAGGCTTAGCAAAGGCACACAGTGACTGGACTCTGTTTTTTGTCTCTTCCTGTATCACCACAGGTATTTCCTTACAAACAAACCTTGGCAGGCGACACACTGCATGAAGCCTTCGGCATCCACCTCATTGTCTCAGCGTTGTGTGCAAAGTTGCCCCTATTGCGAAGATGTTCCAGTTCCATGCACCTTTCTTTCGAGTGCTTGGGGAATTTTATGGCCTAGGCTAGTTCAGTTTCATTGGGGTGAACATGCTTCATGTCCTGGGTTATTTTTGAGAGGGGCTTCTCCCAGTACAGACAGTACTGCCTTTTGTTTTACGCTCTGGAGCCATCACTGTTTCTGCATACTGTTTGGGCAGACACTGTGTCGTCTCTCCGACCCTCTATGTTTAAAACACAGCTACCAGGAGGTTGAGAATGGTCGTACATAGAACTCATCTCTGGAAACTTGCACTTTTCTCTATTGTTGGGCAATGGGGCATCACCGTTGGTGTCTGAACCACTTCCCCTAAGTGTCAGGGGTTTACTCCTCTCCACTGGTCTCCAGGCTATAGTCAGAGCCACCAATGGGCTCTGTTATGCTCCACTGTCCCCGATTTACCTTCAGCAGCAGACGGATGCGACTGTGTCTTGACCCGTTTGGTGTATAAAGCACCGGATGGCGCCAGTCACTTCCTCTTACTGCTCCTGCTATACATATATACACTCTGGCAGTGGGATGCACATACACACTCTCCCTTCCACATTGGACACATGCACACTTTTGGTCTGACAAAAATGACTCGCGGGGACATGCCAGATTTTTATGCTGAGTATATCAGCAAGGTCTCCTGCATTGATTAGCCTTGGGAAGCTTTGTGGGGACCTCAATTTTTGTGCCTACTATGACTCAAGTCCCCACAGTGTTAGTGTGTATACAGGTCAATGTCCCAACAAGCATATGAATGCATGTACACACACACACACACACACACACACACACACACACACACACACACAAAACAGAGATTGACTCACTTTAGCTGTCTGTGTCAAGAGATGCATTCTGAGCATGGAATGTGGAACAAATAAACCAGAGAACTCTAGGTTCTGCTAAGAAGTTCTTAAGTAGACCTTTCTCCAGAACAGTTTCAGGTGAAGTAACAATTATCTTACAGTGTGTCTATATTACGGACTGAATTATATCATCATCATCATCATTTATTTATATAGCGCCACTGATTCCGCAGCGCTGTACAGAGAATTATATCAAGCAGCAGCCATTTTTCTGGAGACCAAAATGCACTGATGCATATGTAAATAGCTCACACACTTTGGCTTCTGCATTGGAGACAAATTTGTTCGTAGCAATTGATTACCAATTGATGAGCATTTTAGAGAGTTACCAGTATGGGTATTATGTACAGTGATCAGTCACATCATTCAAACCACATGCCTAATATTGTGTAGGTCCTCCTCGTGCTACCAAAACAGCTCTGACCTGTTGAGGCATGGTCTCAACAAGACCTATGAAGGTGTTCTGTGGAATCTTGCACCAAGACATTAGCCCTGTTGCAAGATTGGGTCTCCATGGCTCGGATTTGCTTTTCCAGCCCATCTCACAGATCTGGGGAATTTGGAGGCCAAGCAACATTTGGACTCTTTGTCATGTGCCTCAAAACCATTCCTGAAAGATGTTTGTAGTATGGCAAGGCCAATTATCCTGCTGACAGAGGCCACTGCCATCAGGGGATACTGTTGACATGAAAGGGCGTACTTGGTTTGCAATAATGGTGGTAAGTGGTATGTGTCAAAGTAACACCCACATGAATGCCACGGTTTCCCAGCAGAACATTGCCCAGAGCAACACACTGCCTCCGTCAGCTTACCTTCTTCCCATAGTGCATATTGGTGCTATTTCTTCCCAAGGAAAACAACGCACTCAGCCATCCACATGATGTAAAAGAAAATGTGATGCATCAGATTAGGCCACATTCTTCCATTGCTCCATGGACCAGTTCTGGCACTCACATACCCATTGTAGACACTTTCAGTGGTGGACAGTGGTCAACATGGGCACTCTGATCAGTATGCGGTTATGCAGTCCCATACGCAGCAAGCTGCGATGCACTGTGTGTTCTGACACATTTCTATCATAATATTTAAGACAAAGAGAAGAAAAGAGAAATGTGTTTTGCTGGGACACTCTTGGATGCTATGTATAATAAAATATATTTAATCTTTATTAAATCTCATTAACACATTCAGAAATCCTGATTACTAAGAGACTAGCGAATTATTAAAAGTTTTTTGTCAGACCCAACATTAAGACTTACAGATCATGGTGGGAAGTGATCTGTAGGGTTTTTTTTAACCCCTTAAATGCAGAGGACAAGTGGAACTCATCTCTAGCTTTTTAGGGCGTCCTGTACAGAATGAGTCATCCTTAGTACTCAAGGGGTCAAAATCATAGTTTATGTTAACCTCTAGATGTAGCAAATATCAACTTTCATCGACACACAAACTTTGAAACACGCAATGGCACATCCTCTCAGAAACTGGAAGTGATTACAGACCTCGTCACTTGTTTCCCATAGCAACTGAATAAAGTATGCACATTCATAACAGCATATACGTCAGTGTAACCTGAAGACAAAAAAAAAGTATATGAGCAATAGACTTCCATAACAACCTAAGTAAACAATAATAATAATAATAATAATAATAGCATATGCTTCTGTCTAACCAGAAATAATGTATGCAATCTAAAGGAAAAACTAGCATTTACGCAATGTGTAAATGGAGAATAACTATGAATTCCATGACTGCAATCAGGAGACATAGTATAGCCTACATTAATAAAGGCTGAACTAATGAGGATTGCTTATTGATTAAATCTTACAAAATCCAAGATATAATAACCCAATTGGATGTTCAGTGTAAAAACAAAAATATAAAAAGGAAAGTATAAACTAACATAATTTCGATTAATTATTTAATTAAATCTGAAATCCTTTTTGGTGACCAGTCCTTAGACATACATTTAGAACCCAAATTATTTAATGTTTTATTCAGTTTGAAATTGTCACTGATAAACCCGCAAGCTTTGAAAAACTGCTAACGTGGTAGGTCATTTTTTAGGGGTGCTGGGTTTAAATTTTAAATGTGTAAAACAAATATTGGCATCAGTGGATTTAGAATTAATTTGCACAAACTATGCCATCATGCAAAAATAACAGAACATCAAGAAAATTGACTTCATTGGCACTAATACACATAGTAGGTTTCACAGGATTCTGAATCATTGAGAAGTTATTCTTCTCTAGTCCAAAACAACAAAATATAATCAATTTAAAGTCTGTAGAACAAAATATGAGCCTTGATATTAATCTTATCAAAAAATTGCTTACACACACTATGAAACATGTAACAGCTGGCATACAAAGGAGCTAGCAACGATCTCATCGCTGTGCTGGTGTGTTGCAAAAAATAATCTCCCTCAAAAACAATATAATTACAGCTCAGGGCAAGCTTCAGCATTTCCAAAACAAATGTTATTTTAAGGTCATCATACATCTCACATGATCCTAATAACAAATTTACAAATTCATGCTTTCATAGTATGGGATGTATGTATAAAGGCTAGTCACATATAGCTTCACTAACAGGTAATGATGTTAACACATGTAAATAATTTAACAGGTCCATGGTATCACATACGTAAATATCTTGATGTTGAACACTCAGTTGCATGAATCAATCAATATATATTGCCACAGGTTGTAGTAGTGATCCACAAGTTAAAATAATGGGATGACCTGGAGGTTTAGATACACTTTTGTGCACCTTGGGCAATGTGTAAATATATGGTATTTTCGGATATGTCACAGTCAAAAAAATGAAAGTCAATTAAAGTCAGATTTAATCAACTTTTGATTAAAACCAACTTTCAGATGGAAGTCTACCTTGCACTTAGAATCAAATGTGGGACCTTTATCAAGCATTGAGAGACAACAGTGATATACCCTATTTGCTGGCGTATAAGACTACTTTTTTGACCTGAAAAACATGCCTCCAAGTGGGGGGGTCGTCTTATACACCAGGTCCAGTATCGCGCGGTACCCAGTGCGGCCGTGGCGGGTCATCAGCGTGGCTGCGGCGAGCATCAGCAGCGATACAGGGGTGCCAGCCTTTTCGCCGTGACCAGCCTGTTCTGCTGACAGGGAGGGCAGACAGGGAGCAGGGACCAATCCAATCAGGCTTTGTATACAGCCAACAGCCAACCACAGTACTGCACCATTGTACAGTACAATACAGCATAGAAAATGTCCAGCAGTCAAACTACTATCAACCCTATCATGGCACCAGCAAAAAGAAAGAAATAGGATGCAAGTTTTAAACTTAAAGTTGTAAACTTTGCCATGGAACATAATAATTGTGCTGCTGCAAGACAATATGGAGTAACAGAAAAGATGGTTCGGGACTGGAAATCAAATGAAAAAGCATTAAAGATTATGCCAAGGGGTAAGTGTGCACTTGCTCTGTCCCTCTATTTGTTATCTTCCTTCTATCATTGACTAGTGAATTACGTTTAATAAACTTGCACTTTTTTATGTTTACTGTACATGTTTGATAACATACAGCCTTGTGACAGTTTTCCTGCATGTCATAGGCATTCGAATATAAATTAACATGTTGAAATCAAATCTGATGTTCTTTTACGTTTTATTTGGTGTGTGGAAGGTGTGCGGAAGAGGGGGTAGTCTTATACGGCGAGTATATAACAAACTCTATATTTTGAGTGGAAATGTTGGGGGTCGTCTTATACGCCCAGTCGTCTTATACGCCGGCAAATACGGTATATTGTTTTTGTAAACAGCCTTATTCTGCAAAACCATTGTGTGTGACTATATATATATATATATATATATATATATATATATATATGTAAATACAAATAGACCCAGAGAGTGCTCGCAGTGTAGTATTACTAAACACCATGACTGAAAAATTTTCCAATAGAAATTGCGTACAATTAGGCAATAGAGTAAGGCTTATCTGTAATCCTCACAGGCCAATTTCCAAATAGAGCCAAATGGATAAATAATATATAGATCCTTCTAGATGGATACCAGCTAGTAGTGTGAGTTCTTCAGCATTGATGGTTACGTCTCAAACCTGGGAGGTGCAATAGGCAGCGTATTTGGTGGTAAATGCAAATCCTGGGCTCAGGATCCAATCTGTTTGAGGGTATCTTCCAAGTGAATAACAACTACCAGTGTAAGTTCTCCAGCAGTACTGGTCACTTCTGAATCCTGGGACGTTCAGTTAGTGGCCTGCGTATTGAGTGGTAGGTGCCAATCCTGGACTGAGGAACCAATCTGTTTGAGGGTGCTTACTTCAAAGAGAAAAAAAATATATACTGTATATTTTTTTAAAAAAACAAACAAAAATCAAATGATATTACACCCACAGCTTCCAATTGGAATATAACAAGTTATTAAGAATAGACCTGATGCGTTTTTTCACCAATCGGCTATTTCATAAGAGGAATATAACTTACAAAGTGTCAGCTCCAGCAGCATATACTGTTTTATATGTTTTACTGCATTATTATGCTGTGTACCTACAGGGTAATGCAGTTACATGCCCAAGAGAGAATAATGTCTCGTTAATCAATGCAAAAGTTGCATTTACCATCTATAAAATAATTAAATAATTACATACACATCATGTTTAGGGCACACTATAAGCACTAAAATCATATTTATACATGATTAAAAACAGATATGTGTTAAGCTCTACAGTCACATAAATCCTATAATAGAACTTCCAAAATAATCATGTGGTACTTTGATTTGTCTGTGAATGCTTATCTACCATTATATTATATGTATGTATATTATATGCATTAGATAGATAGATAGATAGATAGATAGATAGATAGATAGATAGATAGATAGATAGATAGATAGGCAGACAGACAGATAGAAAGATAGATACAAATTTTTCTATTATTAATTATGAATTAAAATGATCCAAAGTGACTTATTTGGAAATGGCTTAAACGATATGTAAAGGATTCAACATTAATATCATTCCTCGCACACACTGGAGAGATTAGAAGCAATAACTATACCGCTATATAATTCAGTACAATGTTGTATCCTTCAGATATTGCTTAAGCTAATTCATACCGTCTGATGTGCAAATAAGTCTCTTTGGATTATTTTAATACTTAAAGGTCATTTCAGTATATGTTAAATATACCTATTAAAAGTTACAGCAAAGTTGACAGCAATCATAAATGATGTGGGAAGTCCAGGAGCAGAGCCTCTTGTACCTGGTGGAACGGGTCATGTTGGAAGGTCTGCTGTCTTATGGTTTGCTTAAATTGCAGTAATTAGGTACTTTATTGCAATTCTGTTTATATTTTACATGTTAATTTTAGTTGTTCTATAAAATACTTAAGCTATTTTTGGTTTGATGCTGTGGCTTATATATAATATATTATGGTTCAATAAATTACTATGGCCATTGCATGTAAAAAAATTACTGTCTTATATGGAGCAGTGGGAAATAGCATAGACATATTATACATTGTATTTTAACTGTATATAATTTGTTAAAAAAACAAACGCTGTGGTTTTTTTGCATTTTCCGGGTGCTTTGCACAAAAAGGGGAATTAATCAGAGTGGCAAGAAGAAAAAGCATGATAAATACGTTTGTGCTGATGCTTCATATTGCACTGCACCAGAAACGCCACAGCAGCGTGCAACAATATCGTGCATGGAGCCCACAGCAAGTGGGTCTGTGTGCTTTAAATGCCAGGGCTGATTTATAGTCCCAGTCCTGCCCTGGATAGGTAGGAAGATAGATAGACAGACAAACAGACAGATAGATAGATAGATAGATAGATAGATAGATAGATAGATAGATAGATAGATAGATAGATAGATATGTGTGATATATCAAGATAAAGCCAGAATTGTCACAGAATTCTGCCTATGCAGACCTATGGACTTTAGGGGAGCTTATATAAAAGAATTAACTTAGCATTGGATAGATACATGCTGTATTAAAGCATGGTTCATCATTTTACATTTTAGACACAAATTAATGAAATATTGAATTAAAACGGTAGCATAGATAACTGAAAATGAATAGATTAAAACAGCTTAAATTTATAGATGCAAATTTATACGGAAATGTTAAAAATAAAAGTAATTGTTTATGGCTTAGATGTGAAAGAAATAGCTATAATTATGGCATGGTGTTGAAAAGACGGAAAATAGCTGGAAATTTTGTAGAACCTTAGATATAACCCTCAAAAATGTGTATGCATTACTTCTAAACGTGAGCAATTAACTCCCAGTGCTGTCTAGGAAATCCAGTTAGTAGAACGAACGCTTGACCTGTTCCCCTTGCTAAGAACTCTGCAGTTTGATGAATAGCCTCTATAGGATTGACTGCTGCTTAAAGATAATGTAGGGACAAAAAACAACTAGTGGAAGGAAGAAAGGTGAGAAATGGGACAGACAGGGGAATAAATTTTACTTTTACATATAATCGGTTTTTTTGAGTTCTTGATTTTTTTTGGCAGCAATATTTTCAGAAAAGGTTTCAGTTTCTAAAATTGTTGATAACGCTGAAATACTTTCCAGAGAGCTGTTAAATGATATACACCATTTAAGTACAACAGAGGATCGAATTATGCTGAATTGCTTTTTCTAATGGCGTTTCCTGCAAGTGTCACAGGTGCTTTGGGTCACTCTCAAGCACACTATATCCATTTGGTTTGAAAAGTGGTTATTAATCATTGGGTTTAAAGCAAGTCTAAACAAACACCCAGCATACTCCACTTATCTTCACTAACCTACAGTGAACCAAAAATAAAGACACCTATGAAATGGTTATCACACAAAAGAAATATGCAGTGGTCAAATGATATATGCTTCTGATCAGTGTAACATAAACTATTTCTGTAACATTTCATAATTCTTGTTGCCGAGTTTTTAGAGCTCTAGTACTCAAAATATCTGTTGAATATACTGAGCTGGCTGCTTAGTGAATGAAAATAAGTGTATGGGACTATTTTCAAGATAAATTTGTTTTAAAATACCAAACTGGGTTATTCAAAGGTGTGACAAGATTTGGCCTGTGCGTTGCCAGCAGTACACATAGAAAGTGCATGTGTAAAATAATATTTAGACCTTTGTGGTTGTGTGTACCCAGCAGAGCCAGAGCGGTTCTATTTATTACTGACAGAATATGTCTCATCTAGATGGGATATAACGGCACACTGGCACCTAAGATTTTCATATAATCCTTGAGTGGTTTAAACAGTATAACAGCTGAGAATATACCCTTTCTTTGAAAACCTCTGACATCACTAGTGGTTACAGATAATATCTTTCACTATGTTGGCCTTGTTAGGACATTCCTTTTCCATACCAGAGTGACTTTACATTTTTCCATTCACCCTCTTTGGGGGGTATTCAATTGTCGGCGGGATGGGCGAAAATCCTGCGGTCCGCGCACGATTACCGATATTATGGTAATCGTGCGCGGAAAAACATGTAATACGGTAATTTACTCGCTGGATTTCAGTTCGCAGCTCCCTGAGCCGCGAGCTGAAATCCAGCTACAAATTACCGTATTCCATGTATTAGGTTTTCCGTGGCAGGATTTTCGGTGATCCCGCCGACAATTGAATATGCCCCTTTGAACAATACTTACAGATTTTTTCCTGCATTTATGTTTTTCTTCTACAAATTTATTCCAGTCAGGCATTACACTAATGCACTCAGCATTAATCCTGCACCAGGCCCTTCACCTGCCCTTTGGTTTGAACACTGGTTTCTCTTGTACCTGCATTTGTTTAGTGTTTCTACTGCAATGTTAATATTTTGGAATGTTGTGTAATAGATTTGTGCCATATCAATACTGGAACTAATACTACAACTTATAATAATAATAATCATCATCATCATCATCATCACAAAGTAATTAAAAACAGGTTAATATCATATTTTTGCTCTGTACAGTTTAGTAAACAGGTAAGACACAAATGTTGTCCTAGCTTCCTTTTCTGGCTACTTATGTATCCAAATATTTGTTTTTTCAACTGACATTTAGGGGGGTATTCAATTGTTCGTCCGGACCGCCAAAAAACTCACGCTCTAAAACTATTACCGTTAATACGGTAATATTGCGCGTAAAAACCGTTCATACGGTAATTTATTCGCTGAATTTCAGCGAGTAATTACCGTATTAACGGTAATAGTTTTAGAGCACAAGTTTTTCGGCAGTCCGGACGAACAATTGAATACCCCCCTTAGTGTAAGCATTGTGAATAAAGAAATTAGCAAAGTATGAGGAAAGATTAGAAAGAGTCTGTAGAAAAGAAGAATAAAAAAGAAGCATTGGAATAATATGGGGTGATAATAAAAATGCTGCTGTCGCAATATGATTAGCTAATTCATTTGTTACTAGAGTCTACTGAAATAAGAATCAAGCAATACTGGAAGGATTACTGTTAGGATGTTACTTCTGTTCAGTGTCGGACTGGGGCATGAAGGGCCCACCGGGGGACTGCAACACTAGGGGCCCACCAGACGGGGTGTGGACAGTCATCATAGAGGCGGGACCAGACACTAGAGGGGGAGTGGTCAGTCCACGAAGGACAGCTAGCACCTTAGTGTAGTATATAAAGAATACAGTGTGTGTATAAAGAATACACAGTGTTGACCTGCCCCTTAGATTGGGCAGAGCAGTCACAAAAAATCAGGATTGTCCCACTAGATCAGAGTTGGCTATCCTGTGACACTCCAGGTGTTGTGAAACTACAAGCCTCAGCATGCTTTGCCAATACATGGCAGCTTATTGCTGTAAGGGTATGCTGGGACTTGTAGTTTCAAGACACCTGGAGTACCACAGGTTAGCCAAGCCTGCACTAGACTCAGAACATTTGACAGACTGTCCTACCTGTTGTTGTCACTTTTACCACCTGTGGCTGCTGGTTTCTTTAGTTGCGGCTTGTCTGGATCCTGGAATGTTGAGGGCTCTATTTGGAAAAAATAATGGGTACATTTAGAAACGCCAACCATCCCTGCCATTAAATCAACAGCACCCACATTTAATAATTAGGCCTCTCTCCAGCCTCAACATTAAAGTAATAGTGCTCACATGTGATAAATAGATCTATTTCCCTCCAACCAACCCCAACATTAAATTAATAGTATTCCCATTTAATTAATAAACCTATTACCCTCTCTCCAAACAGCCCCAGCAATAAATTAATAGCATTTAAGTTTAAAACATCCATTTCCCACGACCATTCCTAGCATTAAATAATTAATATTCACATTTAATAGATAGCCCTCCTCCCCACACTCAGCCCCACATTCAATTATAGACCCAAACCACCTCAGCATTAAAGGTCCCATCACCCCCTCCCTATAGTGTTCTCTGTGTAGCCCCCCTCCCTATAGTTTAGTATAGTCAGCCCCCTATAGTTTAGTATAGATAGGCAGCCTCCCTATGCCACATAGTAGTGCCCCCAAAACAATGTTATGCCACACAGTAGTGCCCCAAATGTTATGCCACACAGTAATGCCCCAAATGTTATGCTGCACAGTAGTGCCCCAATATTATGCCACACAGTAATGCCCCAATATTATGCCACACAGTAATGCCCCAATATTATGCTACACAGTAGTGCCCCAATGGTATGCCACACAGTAGTGCCCCAATATTATGCCACACAGTAGTGCCCCAATGGTATGCCACACAGTAATGCCCCAATATTATGCCACACAGTAGACACAGTAGTGCCCCAATATTATGCCACATAGTAGTGCCCCAATGTTATGCCACACAGTAATGCCCCAATATTATGCCACACAGTAGTGCCCCAATGGTATGCCACACAGTAGTGCCCCAATATTATGCCACACAGTAATGCCCCAATATTATGCCACACAGTAGTGCCCCAATGGTATGCCACACAGTAGTGCCCCAATATTATGCCACATAGTAGTGCCCCAATGGTATGCCACACAGTAATGCCCCAATATTATGCCACACAGTAGACACAGTAGTGCCCCAATATTATGCCACACAGTAGTACCCCAATGGTATGCCACACAGTAATGCCCCAATATTATGCCACACAGTAGTGCCCCAATGGTATGCCACACAGTAGTGCCCCAATATTATGCCACACAGTAGTGCCCCAATGGTATGCCCCACAGTAATGCCCCAATATTATGCCACACAGTAATGCCCCAATGGTATGACACGCAAGTGTCCCCAATTCACACACACACACACACATTATAGTTTTGTGTTTGAAAAAAACAAAAAACAAAAAAAAGGTCTGTCTGGCAATGAGTCTCTTACCTGTGAAATTCTCCGGCATGCTGCTCCTCTGGGCGGCCGCGACAGGCAAACAACTCCTCCTCCCCCCTGCTGAAGTGTAAAACACACTACCGCGCAGGTGCAGAGAGCCCAGACACAGCTCTCTGCACCTGCGCGGTAGTGTGTTTGTTACACTGCCGCTGCAGACGTCCGGGACCATCAAAAAAGTGCTCTCTGCAAGCTCCGCCCCAAAGTTGGAGGGGCGTGGCTTATTAGAGTCCGGGCTGCTTCTGTTATTTGTTTCTGTTTCTGTTCCCCTGTGTGTGAGAGCAGCTTGTTTTTTATCAGATTTATTTGCAGTGTGTTAGGATTCTGTTGTCAGATGTCAGGTTCTGATATTTTTGAGAACTCTCTGCTTTCAATTTGGCTGAGCTGCATTGCATGTGTAGTACTTGCATTATCCTGATTGGTTGCCTGGACTATTTAAGGCCTGTCCTGACACTCCATGTTTGCCAATGACAATGCTTTGCTTATTGCTGTAGTATCCTGGTTCCTGCGCTGTATTACCCTGTGTCTCCTTTCTAATTCTAATTCCTGGATACATCTGACTACCATTCTAGTTCTGATCTCTGGGAACTTCTGACTATGATTCTGGTTCGGATCCCAGGCTATGTTTGACTATGATTCTGGTTCTGATTCCTAGCTCTGTCTAACCATTCATGTTCCTGTTAACTGCCTGGCTGCCATATAATCAGCAATCCATACCTCCCTGAAGTGGTGGTGTCCTGAATCACGACAATGGTACCATTGCCATTTATATAACCTGTTCTGTTTGCTGACATCTAGTGGAATATCTCTCTGATGTTCAGCTACTCCACATTCATTCTGGCCTGTATACTGACCATCAGTTGTGCAGCTTCAATTAATACAATTGAATTGGTAAAAATGTGCATTGACTTTTGTACTGCTTCAAGTGCTACTGTTCTGAGGGATCAGATTCAGAATACTTTGGATTGTCTGCACTTTATTATATACTGCTGATAAGTAAACTGTGACATTATGCTGTACTACGTCTGCTGATTTGGGTTAATCTCCTGCTCTGGTATTGGGACTTTCTGTAACTTGCATTTTTGCCTGTTGATAGCAGATCCATCCACATATTATTCTGAACCTGATTTCTACATATGATTCTGAACCTAATAACCTGCATATGATTCATTTCTGCTGCTAACCTAAAATTATCACTGGCAAAAAAGTCTGTTGTGTTGACAATATGACTACCAAACCGGGACCAGCAGAGATTTTGGGAAAACAGATCCTAGAGTTACAATAAGCAGTACAGATTCTGACTGACTGACAAGCAGCAAGTATACACACACAGGCTGTTGTACACAGTTCACCTTCTGAGTCTAAAATGAATTTACCTGATCATTTTGATGGTAATAGACTTTCATACAGTAACTTTATGAACAGTTGCAAGTTACATTTAAAGCTCTGTCCTGTTTCCTGTGGTGCACAAGTACAACGTGTTGGACTGATTATCTCATTGCTACACAGTAATCTGCAGTCTTGGGCCTTTTCCTTACCTTCTGATAAACCTGCATTCAAGTTTGTAGAAGCCTTTTTTCACCTTGTCTGTCTTGTAGGATGGTCCTGACAGAAGAGCATCGGTCAACTCTTATTTATGCCTAGTGACACAAGGTAACCAACCAGTAAAAGAGTTTTGCTCTCCATAGATAGGTATCAGATTTTGCCTTGTATAATCCAGCCCTGTGCAGTCAATTTTGGGTTGGGCTGATGGATGCCTTGTTACAATTCCCACCCGCAGAGACTTTAGACCTCCAGATGAAGCTTGTTACTGAAGTAGGTCGACGCAATCAGGGGAGGCATTTGGAGAAAGGACAATCTGAATCTGCCTGTACCTGTACATGTATCTGCAAGTATGCCTCCTGTGATCCCAGAGGTTTCTGAACTGATGAAACTTGGTTTCTCCCGTTTGACCCCTGGAGAGAAGTCTCGGAGATGGCATCACAATCTCTGTTTATACTGCAGAGCTAGTGGACATTATGCCACCTTCTGCTCACAGAAGAAAAATTTCCCTGGTAGGATGCAGGGAAATGACAGAGCCTAGGGTTTGATGAAGTGATTTGCCTAGGTTTACAGTTGGACAGCCAGTCAAACTCCCTTAGGATACTCATAGTGGAATCTTACCTGCACTCTGATATTCATGGCTCTGCCTTCAATGACTGTGGGGTTACTTTCTTGATTTCCAATTTGTTATAAAACTTGGGGTGCCTTGCATTCCTTTGACCTCTGGTTCTGAAAGGAATAGGTTGTACACTTCTAATCAGCAGTCCTAATAAGTTTTCAAATGCACCAATCACCTTAAAATTGGGTATGTTTCACGCAAAGTGGCTCTGATCAACAGCTCTCAATTGTCGTAATCCTAGCTTGAGGCTCATAATCCTAGGATTAATTGAAGATTTAAAGAAATTGAACAGTTGATTGATTCTGGTTACAAGAATATCTTCCCATTTCAGTATGCACATCTGCAGCTGAAACTATTGATTTACCTGAACCCTATGTCCATGTTTCTGATGTTTTTAGTAAAACTGCAGCTGATGTGGTGCCTCCTTATAAAGACTATGACTGTGCAATAGATGACCAGGCTTTATTCTCTCTCAGCTGCCGAGGCCCAGTCCATGGAGGAATACATTCAAGAAAATCTTGAGAACGATATCTAAATCACTAGTAGGGACTGGGTTCTTTTTTGCTGCCAAGAAAACTGTAGGACCCTAGCTCTGCATAGGTTTCTGAGAGCTTAATAAAATTACCATTAAAAAAACAGTATCCCTTACCTCTGATCTCTTCAACCAATTGTGGCGCTCTAAGATATTCTCCAAGATTGATTTGAAGGGTGCCGATAAATTGATTAGAATTAAGGAGGGTGATGAGTGGAAGACAGCATATAAAACTCGCCATTACGAGTATCTGGTGTTGTTGTTTAGTCTCGGTAATGCTCCTGCTGTTTTTCAAGATTTGATTAATGATGCCTTGCGTGATTTCCTGGGTCAGTTTGTAGTAGTTTATCTAGTTAATATTTTGATTTACTCTAAGTCTCTGGCCAAGCACAGGTTTCAGGTGTGTCTAGTACTGGAATGTCTCCATAAGAGAAAATTATATGCCAAGAGAGAGAAATATGTTTTGGATGTGTCCAAAATATATATTACATAATTTCAGACCAAAGCTTTAAAATGGACTTTGTTAAAGGTAAAGTTATTATTGATTGGAAGCATCCTATCAATCTCGAGTCTGTTCAAATATGTAAATTATTACAGGTGGCTCATTCTTGCATTTTCCTGTATTATAACTAGAGATGGATGGGTTCAGTTCCCCGAGATCCGAATTCATCCGAATTTAGCCTATCCGAGTACCGAGCCGAGCACGCTCGGTACTCTCCCGCCCATTGGGATTCGAAATCGAGGCAAAACGTCATTGTGACGTATTCGTATTTCTGAGCCCAGTTCTCGTGAGATTTGAAAAGCATAAATACCAGCCTCCACAGCAATCCATCTCCATTTGACAGAGGGAGAAAGCAGGGTTAGGTCACACTGGCTATATCAGCGCAGGGAAAGAGCAGTAATTGGACACATTATTGTTTGTATGCAATACCATTGTAATCTTAATACCAGTTGTTACAGCAGTAAGAGGAGGATAGAGGAGGGTTTTTTTGTGCAGGTTCTGGCACACCAAGTGCTTTTGGGGTGTCCCCCATTCTTTTGCATTAATATTTCTGGCTATCAAAAGTCCTGTTTGTCAGCAGTCTCAAAAAATATTATTTAGCGCTCCCAAGTGCTTTTGGGGTGTCCCCCATTCTTTTGCATACATTTTTCTGGCTGTCCAAAAAAAAAGTCCTATTTGGCAGCAGTGTCACAAAAATATATTTAGCACTCCCAAGTGCTTTTGGGGTGTCCCCCATTCTTTTGCATTAATATTTCTGGCTATTAAAAGTCCTGTTTGTCAGCAGTCTCAAAAAATAATATTTAGCGCTCCCAAGTGCTTTTGGGGTGTCCCCCATTCTTTTACATTAATATTTCTGGCTATCAAAAGTCCTGTTTGTCAGCAGTCTCAAAAAATAATATTTAGCGCTCCCAAGTGCTTTTGGGGTGTCCCCCATTCTTTTGCATACATTTTTCTGGCTGTCCAAAAAAAAAGTCCTATTTGGCAGCAGTGTCACAAAAATATATTTAGCGCTCCCAAGTGCTTTTGGGGTGTCCCCCATTCTTTTGCATAAATTTTTCTGGCTGTCCAAAAAAAAAGTCCTATTTGGCAGCAGTGTCACAAAAATATATTTAGCACTCCCAAGTGCTTTTGGGGTGTCCTCCATTCTTTTGCATTAATATTTCTGGCTGTCAAAAGTCCTGTTTGTCAGCAGACTCCAAAAATATTTTTTAGCACTCCAAGTGCTTTTGGGCTGTCCCCCATTCTTTTGCATTAATATTTCTGGCTGTCAAAAGTTCTGTTTGTCAGCAGTCTCAAAAAATAATATTTAGCGCTCCCAAGTGCTTTTGGGGTGTCCCCCATTCTTTTGCATTAATATTTCTGGCTGTCAAAAGTCCTGTTTGTCAGCAGTCTCAAAAAATAATATTTAGCGCTCCCAAGTGCTTTTGGGGTGTCCCCCATTCTTTTGCATTAATATTTCTGGCTGTCAAAGTCCTGTTTGTCAGCAGTCTCAAAAAATAATATTTAGCGCTCCCAAGTGCTTTTGGGGTGTCCCCCATTCTTTTGCATACATTTTTCTGGCTGTCCAAAAAAAAAGTCCTATTTGGCAGCAGTGTCACAAAAATATATTTAGCACTCCCAAGTGCTTTTGGGGTGTCCTCCATTCTTTTGCATTAATATTTCTGGCTGTCAAAAGTCATGTTTGTCAGCAGACGCCAAAAATATTTTTTAGCACTCCAAGTGCTTTTGGGCTGTCCTCCATTCTTTTGCATTAATATTTCTGGCTGTCAAAACTCCTGTTTGTCAGCAGTCTAAAAAAATTATATTTAGCACTCCAAAATGCTTTTGGGGTGTCCCCCATTCTTTTGCATTAATATTTCTGGCTGTCAAAAGTCCTGTTTGTCAGCAGTCTAAAAAAATAATATTTAGCACTCCTAAGTGCTTTTGGGGTTTCCCCCATTCTTTTGAATTAATTTTTCTGGCTGTCAAAAGTCATATTTGTCAGCATTATCTAAAACAATTTGTAGCACTACAAGTGCTTTGGGCTCATAATGGATTCAAAGCAGTCCACATAGGAGCAGAATCAGCAACCAGGTTCTGTCACCAGTCCTGATGGTAGTGTTCCCAGTACGTCATCTGGGAAAGGCGATGTCAAACTACACAGTCTTTTGAAATCAGTCCAAAAAACACCACCTAAAAAAAATTTACTGTGTTAAAGCGAAAATGAAGTGTAACTGAGGAAAGGTTAAGTGCCGATAAAAAAAAAATTGCCAACATGCCATTCTACACATGCAGTGGCAAAGAGAGAATGAGGCCTTCACATTTGTCTATTAATGGCAGATCAAAAAATGTTACTGAACCTACAAGTGGTGCACAAGTACTGTTACGCGTCAAAGCCGAGCTGCAAGATAACAGTAAGGCAGTAGAGGATAATGTTTGCTCTGAATCACAAATGACACCAATCCCTGTGGAGAGTCCATCCAACAGTGGGATGTCTAATTGTGAGCATTCTGTTAGTGTACCCATAAAGAGGGACCCTTTCAGCAGTTCTGCTGATGTGTGCCTGAACAGCCCGAGTGTAGCCGGTGATACACTAATTGAGGATGCCACTTTGGAAATAGAAGAGGATGAGGGGGAGATTTGTGTAGGCGACGAGGGCGCTAATGAGGATGTTGATGAGGATGAGGTTGTTTGTGTAAGTCCTGCACCAGTAAGTCCTGCACCAGCAGTTCTGGCACGTGACAAGAAAAGGCCATTGTCATGCCTGGGCATAAAACAAAAAAATCCACTTCTTATGTGTGGAATTATTTCTACCCCAATCCAGACAACAACGATATAGCCATTTGTAGTGTATGTCAAGCCACAGTCAGTCGAGGGAGGGACCTTAACCATCTTGGAACCTCGTCTATGTTATGCCCTTTGACGAGAGTTTGGGAAAAGCTGAAAGTTCTTCCAAAAAAATTACAAGCACTTCATCATCAGCTAGGACCCTCCGCTCACCGACATCCCGACAGCTACAAAATACACCCACCACACCATCCTCATAAATATCCTCAGTAGCACTCGGAGTTAGCCCTGCATCAAACTTTATAAGGCTGGATAACTCCTGCAATATTATTGATTCCTCTAAAGAAAGCGTTAGTCCCACTGCTGCTATATAACTAACTGATGATGATGATGATGATGCTGCTGCTGTTGCTGCTGCTGGGGGTGAATTGTCAGCCCAGAGGAAGGCCAAGAAAAAGAGCAGTCCTACATTTTAACAATTAACTGTGAAACAATCATTTGCTAGTGGAAGCAAATATGACAGCAGTCACCCAGTCGCCATGCGAATCACAGACGCCATGGCTGCCATGTTAGTGTTAGATCTGCATCTAATATCCACAATAAACGCAGCTGGCTTTTCACAATTAATTGAGGTTTTGTGTCCGCGTTACAGAATTCCATTGCGACACCATTTTTCACGTACAGCTATTCCACAACTCTACCAAAAAGTGTGTACAAATGTAGAGATTGCGCTGAAAAATGCCATTCTGCCCACTGTCCACTTAACCACAGATATGTGGACAAGTGGAAGTGGTCAAACCAAAGACTATATGACTGTGACAGCCCACTGGGTTGGTCATTCACCTTCACCAGCAGGAACAGCAGCAGCATGTACACCACTACGTAACATTTGTCACAGGCAGGCCACTCTTTGTATCACCGGCTTCACTAACAGGCATACAGCTGACAATTTGTTACGCAAACTAAGAGATGTGATTGATACATGGCTTATACCACTTGGACTCTCCCCAGGATATGTAATTTCTGATAATGTCAACAATATAGTGCGAGCAATACAGCTGGGTGATTTCCAGCACATACCCTGTTTTGCTAACACCATCAACTTGGTGGTGCAGAGCTTCCTAAGAAATAACCATGAGATGCCGGAGATGCTTTCGGTGGCCCACAAGATTTCAGGCCATTTCAGGCATTCTGCCACAGCATGTAGGAGATTGCAGCAGCTCCAAAAGCAGTTTAACTTGCGCTGCCACCAACTTAAGCAAGAGATGGTAACTAGGTGGAATTCCACCCTTTACATGCTGCAGAGGATGGAGGAACAGCGCAAAGCCATCCAAGCGTATTGCACAAGCCATGACATTGGGAAAGGAGGGGGCATGTATTTCACTCTTGCACAGTGGGGAATCCTTTCAGTGCTGTGCAAGGTGCTGAAACCATTTGAAGTTGTGACATGTGAAGTGAGTGCAGATTGTGCCAGTTTGAGCCAAGTTATTTCTTTAATTAGACTATTGGAAAAGCAGCTTGAGAAACTGAAGGAGGAGATGAAAGCAAGCAATTCCGCAAAGTATGTTGGCCTTGTCGATCAAGTACTTAATTCGCTTCACAATGATCCTCGAGTTATTAAGATCTTGAACTCGGATCAGTACGTTTTGGCCACAGTGCTTGATCCAAGGTTTAAGACCTACATTGAGTCTTTGCTTCAAAATTGACGAGATGTGAACTTTTGCAAGGAGCTGTTGCTCAGCTAGTTGTCCGCTGAACTGGGCCTTGGCTTGCCGACGTGTCCTCCTTCAGTTTCTCAAGCAGCTGCTGCTCGTAAAAAATTAAATTTTCAAAAAAGAAGCAGGGAAGACGCAGAGGGCAGACCAGAACAGTTTAACATCTGGGCTGGTTTGAAGGATTTTTCTAAAAAATGTGTGACCTTGCCCATAACTCCATCCAATATGAGTATTAACATGCAAAGGATGGTGGAGGATTATTTTCAAGAAGTAATTGATATGGAAATGTCAGACAGTCCCTTTCCTTACTGGGAAGAAAAGCAGGCAATTTGGAAACCCATGTACAAACTTGCTTTGCAATACTTAAGCTGCCCACCCTCCAGTGTGTACTCTGAACGAGTGTTCAGCACAGCAGGGGACTTAGTCAGTGATCGCCGTAGAAGGTTACTTCCCAAAAATGTGGAGAAAATTATGTTTATAAAAATGAACTACATCTTCCACGAGGAAGGCCTTCACCATCCAAGACATCCAAGCACTGACTGTTCTCTAATGGCAGATTCAAGCGGCAATGAGTTGATAGTCTGTGATGATGACGTACACACTGATGAGGGTGAGGATGAAGCTCCAGATGATGATGATAACATCTTTTTAAAACTTTCTATGTAAGTGTAGGGTGCAATCTACCCCCAAAGATGAAAGGGACTTGGGGCATTTCCATATCACGTACCATCTTGAAAGGCTGCTGTTTGGGCAATTTCTTCTTAAGGGTAGGGTGTCATACACAGAATGACCCCAAACTGTCTTTGTCCATTTCTCTTAATATTGTACAGTCTATAAAGGCTGAATTTTTGGTATTTTATACCAGTGGAGGGGGGCCTATAGAGACAGAAACCAAACTGCCTTTGTCCATTTCTCTTAATATTGTACAGTCTATAACGGCTGAATTTTTGGTATTTTATACCAGTGGAGGGGGGCCTATAGAGACAGAAACCAAACTGCCTTTGTCCATTTCAATTAATATTGTACAGTCTATAACGGCTGAATTTTTGGTATTTTATACCAGTGGAGGGGGGCCTATAGAGACAAAAACCAAACTGCCTTTGTCCATTTCTTTACATATTTAACTATAAGTGTAGGGTGTAATATACATCCAAAGACGTTGGCTGCATTGCCAATATGCATAGATGGAGAGGAAGACAATCTGGTTTGTGTGTTGAATTAATGAAGGCCTACCAGGAATTAAACAGTTTTTTTGATAATTTATTAGCTTTACAACTACATTACTTATCCAAAAAACAGGTGGAGCACTAAATTTGGTTCTTTTATGACCAAAAACGCTGATTTTTGAACAAAATAGCAAAACAAAACCAAACAAAACCAAAACCAAAACCAAAACACGCAATGACGGTTTGGCAAAACCAAAACCAAAACCAAAACACAACGGTAATCCAGATCCAAAACCAAAACCAAAACACGGGGTCAGTGAGCATCTCTAATTATAACACCCATCACACATAACAAGGTCTGGGATGTATGTAATTCCCTGAAATCTGTTTGGAGATGAGTCAATAGGGCTTTGACACAAGCTGCAGGTAGGGCCAAAGAAGGTTCAGTTTCGGGGTAGGAGATTTTGTCTTGCTCTCTACAAAAAATATTAACATTTGTCAAAGAACCACGAAGTTGGATCCTAGATATAGCAGTCCTTGCATATTCATCAAAAAAATAAATGCAGTTACTGTATGGCTTGCTTTTCAATGTTCCTTGTTGAAACCTATGTTCCGATCTAGGATTTTTTGTTAAAGAGCAAGTTCGAAGTCTCTCGACCCAGTGATTATCGATAATTCCCCAGAGTATACTGTGGGGAGAAATTTAGATTACAGTATTTGTTGCATTGGCAGGGTTATGGTCAATGGGAAAGGTTGTGGGACTGAGACATACTTGCTGATAGACTCAAGACTAGGTTCCATCAGAAGTTTCTCAGCAAGCCACATTAGAGATCTCTAGGATGTTAGTTTTAGGGAGGGCTATATTAGGGTCAGAGTTAGGGTAAAAATTAGGGATAGAGTTTGTGTGAGGGTCAGAGATAGGGTGAGAATTAGGAGAGCTAGATTTTGGGTCTGAGTTAGGGTTGGATTTAGAGATACAGTTAGTGTAAAGGTCAAAGGGTTCTATATAGAGTTCTGGAGAGTTTGGAATGTGTTCAATGTACATTGAACAACATCTAAAGACATCCAGAAATAATCTACATCTGCTGCAATATAAGTCTGCACTATTTTTCTGATTGCCAGGACATTTCAACTAGGTGTTAGGACTGCGGCTATTAGATAAGCTTTTAGAACTGGGCATTTTCTATAGAACTGATGTTGTTCAGAGGTACTCGGATGCCCCCAGGAGTTAGGCTCTAAAGTATTAAAAACTTATCAAAGTAACCGCAGAGTAACCAGAATACTGGAGGCGAGTAACAGGAACATGCCAGAGGTTGTGGGTCAGTAGCAAGCAGTGAAGGTCGAGGAACAGACCAAAGGTCATGACAGGTTGCAGGCAAGAATAATCCAGAAAACAGGCAGAGGTCAGGGACAATCAGCTCCAAGCAAGGTCAGTGTCAAAGATAAAGGTCACAACGTAAATCAGATCAAGCAGAGTATTCACAGAACAAGAACAGGATAGAGCTAGTTAGCAAATGTGTAGCACATGGACACTATAACCGGCAAGGAGGCTATGCACTCCCTGACTTAAATACAAACATTGCCCAATCACAAAGCAGGCAGCAAAAGGGCCACAGGAGGCTGTAATTAAATGTACACTGGGGCTGCCTAATAAATCTAAGGAGAGGGAGCTGCCTCACACTAAAAGCCTAAATGCACCCACGCCCAGTTGCCACACACGGTGTCCTCCATTTCTACTCCATACCTAAAAGCAGACAAGGAGGTGAGATTGGACTACTTTTTTTCCCCACATTCTCAGCTCTATCAACTATCCCGTTACTCATGTTCACATCTATTGAAGTACATACTGTTAGGATTTTTAACCAATTCTCTGATAATCTGAGTTGCTGTGATCTATCACCCCTAAACCACAACAACAATTTCTTGAAGACTTCACTGCATGGCTCCCTCATTTCTAATCTTCTGACATCCCCACCATCATCATGGGTGACTTCAACATTCCCATTGCTAATCCACTGCTGTTTCAATGCTGTCTCAGCACTCGTTTCCACCTCTTGGATCACACTCACCTCCACTACTTTAATATCTCTGCTGTCAAACTCTACCAAGACTCTTCATACTCACAGGAACCTTAACTCTTTTGATTTTCATCATCACCATTTATTTTATCATCACCATTTATTTATATAGCGCCACTGATTCCGCAGTGCCGTACAGTTTTCCACCTCTACAACATTCTCTCCCCAATCTCTACATTCTCCTCCCCTGATATGGCAGTACCTCATTTTCACCAAAACCTTACCAACTGCCCTTGATCTGCATACGCTGCGTCGACTTCGTTGTCAACAGTGGCACAATAAACTATCGCTAAATCTTTAAAAACTTTCTTGTAAAACAGAACATCACTGACAAACGCTTGTACTTTTAATGATTTCCACCCATATACTGCTATATACCTATCGAAATGCTATGGACACTGCTAAACAAACATGCTTACAATCTCTCATCCCTACTAAGGCTTGTAACCCCAAACACTTATTAACACATGTAAATCTCTTCTTAACCCTTCCACCACAAGCCTTCCAACTATTATCAGTGCCCACGATCTTGTTTCCTACTTCAAGGACAAGATTGAAAAGATCCAACTTGAAATGGTATCATCTCCTTCAACAAGCAATCAGCTTAATTCCATCGCAGCATCCTCTGATATCTCTCTTCATTTGATCCCACAAATAAAGAGGAAGTATCTACTATCTTCTTATCTCTTATCTAACTCTCTCTCATATTACCGCCCCATCTCTCAGCTCCCATGCCCCTCAAAGCTACTCAAGAGATTTGCTTACAGTCACCTCACACACTTTCTTACCCCAAACAACCGATTGGTTTCTCTCAAGTCAGGCTTTCACTGTCAACACTCCACAGAGACTGTGTTGAACATAGTTGCCAATGATTTTATCACAGCTAAAATGAAAGACCATTATTCTGTTCTAATTCTCCTGCTGCATTTGACAAAGTTGGCAACTCTCTTCTCATACAAGCGCTACAATCCCTAGGCCTTCAAGATACTGTCCTATTCAGGTTCTCATCCTACCTATCTAATCGCTCTTTCAGTGTGGATTTCTCTGGATCCACCTCTGCTCCCCTTCCTTTATCAGTAGGAGTACCACAAGGCTCAGTCCTATGTCCTCTGCTATTCTCTATCTACACCACTTCTCTTGGACATCTAATAAGCTTTTTTGAATTTCTGTCACGGTATCTAATATTAGAGTAGACCTCGAACCCTGATTAGGTGATGACTAACCTCCAACAGGTGTCAAGTCTATCGTAAAGAGAGGTATTCACCAGGAATTATGGGCTTGGCTGCTCTCTAACCGCAGGTCGCAGTCCTCTAGGAGGCACAGAGCAAGGTACAGGAACCAGGATACATAGGAGACGAGAAGCTGAGCTGAAGCCCCGGAAGGTAAGTACGTAGATAGATGGATTCGAGAAACGAGGTAGGATGAGCAGCAGAGCACTGGAGCTCTGAGATCCTAATTGGTAGTAGCGTGTAGGTTGAGGATCGATGAAGATGTACAGTGTTCTGCGGAACAGGCCACAATCTGGATTGAGGAGTAGATGACACAGGCTAGGTGGTGAGCTTCAGATTACAGGAGCACTGAGATGCTGGTGGGCAATATAGAATCAATGATGATATGCAATTTTCTGCAGAATAGCCAAAGGTCTTGATCGTGGAACAGGTAACGGAGTTCAACAGAGAAGGGATAACTGCAGAGAAGAGAAGCACTGAGGTCCTGATGGGCATTATAGCCTGGAAGCAGGGTCGATGATGATGCACAATTGTCTACAGATAGCCACAGGTCTTGCTCGTGGAACCGGTAGCACGGGATCTAAGAATACGAAATAGAAGATGACAGGAGTCAGAGAGAACTGCATCCTCGCAGGAGGAGAAACCTGAATATCGGACTACGGAAGATAGTAGGAAGTGCCTTAAATAGAGAACTGACCTACTGTCAGGCAATGTGAATCCAGGAGAAGTTTAAAAGGGCCGGACTTGAACATGTGCAGCATATGCCGGCCAAATGGAGTCAGAGAGAAGAGGAACATCGTGCTGTCCAAAAGGTATTGGTAGTCAAGGGAAACCACAATATTGGTCACCCGGGACAGAACAGCAGGTGAGATGTGTGATAATTTCACTATCACCTCTATGAGGATGATACACAAATGTATCTATCCTCTCTTGATCTTTCACCATCTGTGTTGACACAAGTTACAGACTGTCTTTCTGCAATTTCATCTTGGATGACTTATCACAGACACAAACTCAATCTTTCAAAAACAGAGCTAATATTATTCCCACCCACCAACAGAAGCCTCTCCTACCTGACATTTTTATTTCTGTTGACAACATGATCATACACCCCACCCTGCAAGCTTGCTACCTAGGTGTGATCCTTGACTCACATCTGTTCTTTGTTCCCCACATTGACTTTATATATTTATATCATGTTGCATACATCTAAAAAACATTTCTAGAATACTTACATATCTCTCAGAGGACACTGCAAAATCTTTAATTCATGCACTCATCATCTCCTGCATCGAATATTGTAATTCCCTACTTACTGGTCTTCCCTAAATCAGACTCTTACCCCTCCAATCTATTTTGCACGCTAGATTGATTTTCCTTGCAAATTGTTCTTTCTCTGCTGAGACACTCAGTCAGTCTGTACATTGGTTGCCTGTTTTTCAATGAATCCAATATAAAATTCTTCTACTACCATATAAGACCATAAACAAAATTGCACCAACATGCATCTCCTCATTGCCTCAAAATATCTCCCAACTCGACACCTCCATTTTGCACAAGACCTGAGTCTCTCTTTCATTCTCATTACATGATCCCATTCCTGGTTAAATGACTTTTTTGGCCTGCACCCACTTTGTGGAATTCTCTCCCTCGCACAATAAGACTTTCCTCTTGTCTTCAAACCTTCAAGCATTCTCTGAAAGCCCACCTCTTCAGACAAACTTATAATATTCCTCAACCACCCTCTTAATCTCAGTAGGTTACTCTATTACCATACTCTACACAGTTAACACAAAACAACATCCCTATGTGACTGGATCATATACCCCACTAAGTACTTTTTACCTTTGCATTCTAGCTGGACCAATATGCAACATGTAGCACTCCTATTGTCTCATAGATTGTAAGCTTGCAGGCAAGACAATCTTACCTCTCTGTCTGTATTTCTTACCCAGTATTGTTTTATTGCTGTGTTTGTGGCACTATATAAATAAATGTTGTTGTTGTTGATGATGATGATGATGACAATGTATTAGGATTCTGTTATTAAATTTCAGGTTCTGCTGTATTTCCCTGTGTATGAAAGCCCTCTGCTTTCAATTAGGCTGCGCTGCATTGCAGGTCTAGTACCTGCCCTATCCTCATTGGGTGCCTGTACTATTTAAGGCCTGTCCTGCCACTCCATCTTTACCAGTGATAGTGTTTTGCTTCTAGTGGCAGCGTCATGGTTCCTGTGCTGTATTATCATGTGTGTGCTTTCTGGTTCTGGCTTCACAGATATCTGTGGAAGGCCTGATTTCTTCTTTTTTGAGATTTCTCAATTCAAAGTCTGTTTGTGAATACTGGATCAGACAAAGATTTTCACTTTATTGTGCACACTTTAATATTTGGAATTGTCAATTTGTATTTATGTATTTATTGTGCATTTTTACGTAGTGCTTAGAGCCATTTCCAGATATATTTGGGTATATTTTCTATTTCATGTAGAGAAAGTGCTATTTCTAGTAAGCCAGGTTTCCACTAATGTGCCTAGGGATACCATATTTTTGTGAAATATTTTGCTTACCATGAGTGTATTTTCAGACTGGTAAAACTTAATAACATTTTAGCACCCAAGATTTACACTTTTAAGTAACAATGTATTGTTTGAAAGCAAACCAAAAGAAAAAGCCAATGTAATTTGTAATGAACTTGATTTGTACTATTGCATTGGTAGAAAATATTATGGACTGCATTATTGGGGTGATTAATCCAGGGAATTAATCATATTGTCATTTATGCGGTTAGGAATTTAATTTTATCTCCTTTATGTGAAAAATTAGCTATTGCCTCTTTGGGGTTTTGTTTTGATTTTCACTGGATCAACACAGCTTGAATTTATAACAGGTTGAACATGATGAAATTTTGTCTCTTTCAAACTAACCAGCGGTGAGACATTTATTTATTTATTATAATTTCTTTGTATAGTATCAAACTATATAACTATTTAATAAGAACTTGTTGCAAGCGTGGGGAAATGAAAAACAAAATGTATATGAGTTTGGGGATGGTTTGCGATTTTAAACCAGGTGTTTGATTCTCCAATATTTCAACTACATTTTATGTCTTACAGTTTATAATTATAGTATGAAATGAAACAGTACTGTGTCAGTAAGATATGTATAATGTAATTTCCCAAGACTCAGTTACCTGCTTTTAGTAGTTCTGAAATCCTAGCCTGACTAGCATAGCATATGACACCAGCTCCTTTATATTGACATTATGCAGCGAGATTTATCCAGGGTTCTGTACTGCTTCAGATACTTACTTTACATGCCAAACAGTTGAGCAATGGAACATCTTTACCCTCTGCAAACTAAGTGGCTGAGTTTAGAATGGGTCAGTAATCATATACTTATTGTGTCAGGCCAGTTATTAAACATTTTCAGAATGTAATGAGAATGGCTCTGCCATGTCAGATAACAGTATACCATTATAACTAATGTGTGGCTAAGTGGTTAGCACTTCTGCCTTACAGCAGTGGGGTCATGGGTTCAATTCTCAACCATGGCCTTATCTGTGAGGAGTTTGTATATTCTCCCTGTGTTTGCGTGGGTTTCCTCCTGGTGCTCTGGTTTCCTCCCACACTCCAAAAACATACTGGTAGGTTAATTGGCTGCTAACAAATTGACCCTAGTCTGTCTGTGTCTGTGTGTGTGTGTGTGTGTGTGTGTGTATATGTTAGGGAATTTAGACTGTAAGACCCAATGGGGCAGGGACTGATGTGAGTAAGTTCTCTGTACAGCATTGCAGAATTAGTGGTTATATATAAATAAATGGTCATAATAATAATAATAATAATAACTATTACTCAATATTTTATGACCACAGCCATTCCCCTAAAATCTCCCAATTTCTGATGGCTAATGATCAATGGTTGAAACAGCAGTATACTAAGAAATGTTCTATGACTTAGCTTTAATATCAAATGTACTGTTTGTAAAAATTCTACCCCATGGTTTTTCATTTAGATAGATTGGATATAGCTACTTTTAGCAGAGAAGGCTAGACAAATCTGAATTAACAGAAATTCCAGTAACTGGCTGACTACATTTGTAAATGAACAAATGGTTTATAGTGATGTATAGCTACAAACCACCTTATCAGATTTGTAGGTATACATTCTTTAATATCTATTAAAAACTTATGTGGGAAATAGTTTTTGAAATAGTTCTAGAAATATTTTGATTCTTTATATTTGCTGCATTTGTTTTTATTAAGAAGTACTGTGTCATGTATTAAGCATGTAGGGGCAGCATGGTGGCTTAGTGGCTAGCACTTCTGCCTTACAGCACTGGGGTCATGAGTTCAATTCCCAACCATGGCCTTATCTGTGAGGAGTTTGTATGTTCTCCCTGTGTTTGCGTGGGTTTCCTCCGGGTGCTCCGGTTTCCTCCCACACTCCAAAAACCTACTAGTAGGTTAATTGGCTGCTAACAAATTGACACTATTCTGTGTGTGTCTGTGTGTCTGTGTGTGTGTGTGTGTGTGTGTGTGTATATGTTAGGGAATTTAGACTGTAAGCCCCAATGGGGCAGGGACTGATGTGAGTGAGTTCTCTCTACAGCGCTGTGGAATTAGTGGCACTATCTATATTTAGACTTCACTATAAGCCTGTGCCATATTTCATATGCCTTATCGTAATTGTGTTGGAAGAAAAAGTCTACAAGAAAAGGAATGCCTAGTGTTGTCAAGTTGGAGACCCAATTGTTGCAATCATTGAATTGGAGGCCCAAGTGTTTCAATCATTTTAAGCTTATTAACAGTCAGTGATGATTGCTAAGAGTGGAATACTTTTGCATATAAAGCTAGTAAAATTAAGTTAAAGGAGAACCTTCTAAGGGCTACATACAGTATATTGGAAATCATTACAAATCAAGGCTCTGAGTTCATCTGTCAAAAATTACTTTTGTTACTTTCATTTGCAAAAGTACTTCTCTCTCTCATCTATTTTATGGCTACCCGGATACCACTCTCTACCTTTGACTGTTAGAAATAATGCAATGAAGAGCTCACCTTGGCAGGGTTAGACTGCACAAAAACTTGACACACCTTTAGTTGTATATGTTCGTGTTTATATTTTTTTTCAAAGCATTCAAGAGTAACATATGCATACATTTGCTTTTTTCATGACATATAATAAAAACGTATTATCTCTTGCCCTGCCTTTTCTTTTGTATAGACTAAATGTTACAATGTTGAACAATACATAGTAATATGTTTGCCTTCTCTAATAACTTGTAGCATATAAAATAATTTTATCGATGAAGTGCACCTGTCAAGGTTCAATGTCCTTTCTACAGAATCTGTTGGGCTGGTGCCAAATATTTTTTAAGAGATACTTGCCCGCCACTTTAAGACTGGCTCTTTCCCTCGCTTGTATTTTAAATGATTCTCCTAGCTATCAGTCGTTCTGAACTGCTCACAGCAAAGTCCATCAGAGCTGTCAAGTATCTAATATATATGTTACAGATAAACAGATTGGTGCATACATTGCATGATATGTGCCCTTTAAGTTTCTGTACCTGTTCATGTCTTTTTAACTAAATGTGCAAAATGCATGTATGTAATAAGAACCACTAAATATCTATTGTATTCAAAACTCATTGAACATTTATATAAAAGTATAGAAACATTTTATGTACTAGAAATGTAAATGGCACAATGAATATACACAAAAAAGTTGTTTCAACCGTATGGCTAAAAATATTACACTAATTAAAAACAGTTTTTACTCCTCTTAAAAAGGTGAACAATATAGCAGCTGCCCCTCATATTGTATTTATGCATGCACACACACCTATCTAACAAAATACCTGACTACACATATGTGTTCTGTATGGTTTAGGTCAGGGCAGGGAGGTATAAGTCTGCAGTTCTTATGCTCAAAGTAGGAAAACGATCCTAATTGATACCTGGGCGCCTGTGTATATTTGTTATTATAACCATTTTACAAGTGGTATTTGAATATTATATATGAATACTTTTGACATACACTGGCTTTGTCCACATGCATTGCACTCTATGGCCCAGAATGTCTAAATTACAATACTGAAATTAAGGTTGATAATCCTCCCTAACACAAGAGGTTATGCTCTAAGATATGAATGTTCCCTGTAACTTCTGTCTTGTAGCATTTTGGTCTTAAAACGTATGAGTATTTAAAAATAACAGGATACAAATGTCATGCAATTATAAGTACTTACACATAAGTAGCTATTCTCTAAACCAGGGGTGTCCAACCTTTTAGCTTCCCTGGGCCACATTGGAAGACGACGAGTTGGTTTGGGCCGCACATAAGATACACTAACAATAACGATAGCTGATCATCCAAAAAACCATAGAAAACATAGTTAGCATATATATATATATATATATATATATATATATATGAGAAAAAAAGTGATATATAAATATATATATATATATATATATATATATATATATATATATATATATATATATCACTTTTTTTTCAAATCCCCCCATACTTACCTTTCAATCGCCCTGTTCAAAAAATCCTCTCTAGTTATTATACTATAATCACTTTTTGTATTGTTTCGTTGCAATATCAATAAAGTGCATTTAAGCCAGGCATTGTATATCAGGGTGCCCTGACCAGGCCTGCGGTACCTGACATATACATCACTGTGACCCTTAAATTGTCACCTGTTTTGATAATTACACCACTATGTTAGTTAAGGGATAACAACTTATAATGGGCCAAAGAGAATAATATATAATGCCCCATTAGTATTACAAGTAGAAGTATGTAGCAGGGAGATAAGGTCCATGATGCTTCAGGACCAGGTGACTTTTATTCACTGGTCAGCGTCCCTTGAAATAATAAAAAAAATCCCCCTTAACTTACCTTTTAATCGGCTTGTTCTCCTGTCCTCTTCTCTTCTTTTCTCCAATTCTGTGCTGCTGATTGTTCTTCTCGCGCGGGTGACTCCTCTGTGCTGCGCTCCGCAATGGATGTTGGGCGTGATGATATCACGCCCGACATTCACTGTGAACACCGCACGGAGGAAGAGACAAGGGAGGGAGCCGGAGTACCAGCTGACGTGACTGCGTGACCGCAAGGTAAGTATTTTATTTTGGAGTTTTTTTGCAGGATTTTTTTTTTCCATTAAAAGTGCTGCCCCCTTGCCAAAACCAAAACTCCTTCTGGGCCACATTTACAGGCGTGCTGGGCTGCATGCGGCCCGCGGGCCATGGGTTGGACAACCCTGCTCTAAACGTTGCTAAGCTTAATGCAAGGTCGAAAATGTTGAACCTTTAAGTAGCACCTAAACCTTTCATTGTAACTCACAATCTTACAATGACACCTTATTGTGTCATTAGGTGAGATTATTTCTCTATGGCATGTATAATATATCCCATATTTATGCATGAATATCAAATATCAATACATAAAACTAATTGTTGATGGGATTTTTATCTTGCTCATTTTCTCTCCACATGTGCCCTCTCAGAATAAAAGTATGCATGTATTTCATATACATGTGTATATATGGGTTGAATGTGTACATAAGTAACAAACATGCATTATGTAAGGTGTAATTAAGATATGTTACTTTGGGTAGCTAATTTGCATGAAGCATAGCTACTTACCTACGAAAGGTAATATTCCTGCTGGTGTATAAACCAGATCGCAGAATTCACATGGCAGAAATGATGAACTGTCTGAAAAATGCATTTTGTAACATTGTTGATCTTCACTCACCTTAGCAAGATTATTTTGTCATTGAGAACATTATTTAAAGCGGAGACATATTGTGATTTTCTGACACAATGAAGATAAATGGAACAAATGTTTCCAGTCTCATTGCAGGTAAACACACTCTCTTCTAGAGGTGATGTTATTTGCCTGTTCCCTCTCCTGTTTGCTTTGCTATTTCAACATACCATGAAAAGCCCAGCTTGCTTTCCTACCTTTTTTTTTTATTTTTATTTTTTTATTGTTGGTCAAAGAAGTATTTTACAAAACCAAATACCAAAGCAAATGATTCATTTGCTGACAAGTTTCTGCTTCATTGCAAGCCAGTAAAATGCTACACAAAAGAGCTTGTCATTTTATGATGTACTTTGCTCTGCACTACGAAATATGAGTGATGTTTGAGAAGCTTTTTTATCAGTTACACCAACAAGAAATTTGTGTTAAGTACATTTTACATTTATATTGTGGGAATTGGTTAAATAATAGACTTACCCTTCCAGCCATCTAGATGCTGCATGGAGCTGACTTACGGGTTTACAGTATCATTATGGTATAGTGATAGGGTAACAGTAGTAGTAACGTATAGCTAGCGATAACAGATCTGGTTCAGATAATTTTATATTTCATACATATATTGCTGATTAACTAGGTCCAATTTGTAAAGTGAAACGTGCAAGATGCAAGATTTAAATAAACTGAACACATTAGGCCTGATTCATTAAATAACATATCTGCCGATATGGGGTGTATCAAACGCATACCCAGAACTGGGAGATACGGCAGTGAACGCAGTCGTGTCCGTAAGGACACTAACTTCAGCCTACGATTTCGGAGAGTGAACGGAGTGGGGAAGGGGTGTTTTGCCATAGTCAATTACAATAGGAAATTGGGGTCGTTACAGCAACTTTCTGAGCCTCCTTCCATACACAGACGGAGAAGGGATGCGTGATGCTACGCAGCGGCAGTGCTGTCGAAAGGGAGTGTGGTCACATAGTGATGGGGGTGTGGCCAACATGGGCTGTGACTGCGCCTCTTTACAAATGACATTATGGGGGGGAATTCAATTAGCCACAATGTGTCTGTGGAACATCGTTGAGACACTTTGCAGCGCAGCTTTTGACAGAAATTTATACTGTAATTGCCGGCAATATGTGCGGCACGATGTCCGGACTCCACATCACCGGCAATTGAATTCCCCCCATTCTGTATTAAAATGGTGTTGCTCTCACCTACCTGTTATTGCGGCTTTCCAATCTGGTACTGGATTCTTGTCTGGATCCTGGAATGTTGGGACCTGTTTGGAAAATGTACATGAATGTGGAAAATAATTAGTGAACATAGTACACAGCACAGATCACGCAGTATATAATTATATAACAAGCACAAAATGTGTGATAAAAATCATAGATACCTATATGTTTGGAATAATGAAACGTGTAACTGTATAAGAGAAATGGCTGCCTCTAGGGGCTCTGCAACCACATGCAAAGATAAATACACAATAAAAATTAGGTGGCGCTCAAAAACCCCTAAACATAAACTCAATAATGATGAGAGTAAATTACATAAAATGTTAAACTCCAAATTAATTTATTCATGAAGTAACATGGGGGAAATTCAATTGCCGACGATGTGGCACACAGACATGCTGTGCACACTGCCAGCAATTACAGTAGAAATCTCCACCTTCAATTAAAAAAAAAATAATTATATATATATATATATATATACACATATATATATTGTGGCAAGAGCCCGCTACTGCTGAAGCACACGCAAACAACTTCTTCCTTTTAATGTAGTTTTATTGTTAGGATGGTAAATGTTTTGACACCGTACCGATTTCACAGCAATACTTGAAGACCCTAAACGCTGGCTAAACATAGCTCAGACCAGCCAGCTTCCCCAGCGTTGATCTCAGTGCACAAATGATACAAACAAGCTTTTATACCTGATACTCCTCCCTCAGCCTTAGCTTGATGGATAGGTGACACACCCATATCAAAACTTAAACTATTGTTTGTTACACATAGGTCTTCACATTCAATCTAGGTGCATTGCTGCACAAATGTTTTACTTTACTTCCCTGCTTTCTCTGCATATTGCGATCTAAATGCCTCCTTTTGTTATATATCCCTCCCCCTAGCGTCTCCAAGTAGGGGGACGCGGACTTCGAGAGGAGGACATATTTTCATGACAACACATCTGCGTTTTTGTGTAGAATTCCAGGTCTATGTTCTACTGAGAACTTGAAAGGTTGCAGTGCCAAGAACCAGCGGGTTACCTTGGCATTTACCTCCCGGTTGTTCTGCATCCATCTCAATGGTGCATGGTCTGTTATTAAGGTGAACTCTCTGCCTAGGAGATAATAGCGCAGAGCTTCTGTAGCCCATTTTATGGCGAGACATTCTTTCTCCACAGTGGCATATTTTAGTTCCCATGGAAGCAACTTACGACTTAGGTACAGGACAGGATTTTCTACTCCATTCTTCTCCTGTGACAAGACTGAACCTAAACCAACACCAGAAGCATCAGTTTGGAGGAAGAACCTCCGGGTAAAATCCGGTGCTTGTAGCACTGGGGAGGAACAAAGAGCTAACCGAAGATCAGACCAAGCGGTTTCTGCAGAGTCAGACCAGGTTAATCTATCTGGACAACTTTTTTTTAACATGTCCGTTAGTGGAGCAGCTCTAGTGGCGAAGTGGCTTACAAACCGCCTGTAGTAACCGACTAAGCCTAAAAAGGTTCTTAACTGCGACTTTGTTTCTGGTCTTGCCCAATTTTTGACTGCCTCCACTTTATCTAGCTGGGGTTTTACACGCCCTCGACCAACAACGTACCCCAAATATTTGGCTTCTCTCATGGCTATGGCACATTTCTCTGGATTAGCTGTTAACCCTGCTGACCTTAATGAAGCTAAGACCGCCTCAACTTTGGCTAAATGTGATCCCTAGTCTGGGGTATAAATCACTATATCGTCCAGGTAAGTGGCTGCATAAGCTGTGTGAGGTCGTAGCAATTTATTCATGGCCCTTTGGAAGGTGGCAGGTGCCCCATGCAACCCAAAGGGTAGGACTTTATATTGATAGAGACCATCAGGGGTGGAAAATGCAGTCTTTGGCTTGGCCGTGGAAGTCAGGGGAACTTGCCAATAACCCTTTGTTAGATCAAGGGTTGTCAAATAATTGCTACCAGCAAGATTTTCCACTAGTTCATCCACACGTGGCATCGGATAGGCATCAAACTGTGACATACTGTTTAGGCGCCTAAAGTCATTGCAGAACCTAATTGTCCCATTGGGTTTTGGGACAAGCACAATGGGACTATTCCACTCACTAGTGGACTCTTCAATCACATCTAACTGGAGCATCTTCTCAACCTCCTTTCTCACGTCCACCCGTCTGGCTTCGGGAATACGATACGGCTTCTGCTTTACAATGACTCCTGGCGCAGTGACAATGTCGTGTTCGATTAAGGTAGTGCGCCCAGGAATGGAAGAGAAGATATCCCTGTTCCGGCGAATCATTTCTTCAGTCTGTTGTCTCTGTTGAATGGACAAAGCTGGCTCTGTGGGCACTTCAGACTTTTAAATGGCAGTACTCACTACCTGAGGAGAGGTTTCCTCATCATGCCAAGGTTTAAGGAGGTTTACATGGTATATTTGCTCCTCCCTTCTCCTACCTAACTGGCGGACTCTGTAATTGACAGGACCGACAGCCTCTAGAACTTCATATGGACCCTGCCAATGGGGGAAAAGTTTGCCTTCCTGGGTGGGAACCAGGACTAGGACCTTGTCCCCAGGCTTGAAAGATCGAACAACAGCACTTTTATCATAACTTTTTCTCTGTCGTTCCTGAGCCTCTTTTACATGTTGCTGCACAATAGGCCCTATCTTTCCTAGCCTCTCATACATTTGTTACACAAATTGTACCAGATTTGGCTCCCTGGGACCTTGCTGCTCCCACCCTTCTTTTAACATATCCAAGATACCCCTGGGCTGTCTCCCAAACAATAACTCAAAGGGACTAAACCCTGTTGAAGCTTGAGGTACCTCACGGATGGCAAACATCAAATAGGGAATAAAAGTGTCCCAATCTTTTTTCTCTTGAGCCACTGCTTTCCTGAGCATGTGCTTTAAAGTGCGGTTAAAGCGTTCCACCAAGCCATCTGTTTGTGGATGGTATACAGAGGTGTGAAGCGCCTTAACCCCTAGCAACTGGCACATGTCCTTCATCAGTTTAGACATGAATGGAGTACCCTGATCTGTGAGAATTTCTTTGGGTATTCCCAAGCATGTAAACATCAATACAAGTTCTCTAGCTATGGTGCTGTACTTTATGTTTCCTAGGGGAATTGCCTCTGGATACCTGGTTGCATAGTCAAGCACCACTAGTATATATTGGTGCCCACGTGCGGATTTTTCCAATAGCCCCACAAGGTCCATAGCTATCCGTTCAAAGGGAACTTGTACTATTGGTATTGGAATGAGAGGTGCCCTGTACATGGGTTTGGGACAGGTTTTCTGACAAATGGGACAGGACCGGCAATACTTTTTCACTGCCATATGTACCCCGGGCCAGTAAAACCTAAGCAGAACTCGTTCCCGTGTTTTATCCTCCCCTAGGTGTCCCCCACAGACATGTGTGTGTGCTGCTTTTAACACTAGGGTTACATGGACCTGAGGAACCATTAATTGTTCTACTTTTTCCCCCTGCACATTAGCAACTTTATACAGGAAATTATTTTTAACAATAAAATATGGTATACCTTCTGCAGGCTGGGCGGCTTTCGCTACCCCATTTACCTCAGTCACACTTTTAAAGACATGTTCCAAAGTGGCATCATTAAGTTGGTCCCGAGCAAAGTCCTGCAGAGGAAACAAAATTGGTATTGCGGACCAGTTCGTATCCTCACTGACAGGTGGGGTGGGCTCATCTGCGACATCACCGACCAATGCTAGTTTGGACAGTCCATGTTTCCCCGCAGGTGGATGCTTTTGTGGAACTCCTGCTGTGACTCCCAGGATGGCATTCCGGTTTGGCGGTTCCCAAAGATCGATGTCCAGATGTTGTGGATCTTTAGGCGGTTCCTTTAAGACCGGGCTTCCGACCGTTGCATCAGTTGCCGGCGTGTCCGGCCGGATCCGCTCACCGAGGACATCATTAAATAGTGGGAAGTCTCGCCCCAAAATGAGTGGATATGGGAGTTTAGGTGCTATGGCAGCTACCACCATAACAGTTTTGTCTTTGAGTGTGACTGGTAGTATTGTTCTTTCATACTCCTCTGTTGTGCCATGTACGCAAAGAACCTTCACCTTGGGCAACTGAGAAGTTATGGTTTCGGGTATGGCAGAGCTGGAAACCAATGAAAGTTCACTCCCCGAGTCAACCAAGGCCAGAACAAGGTTTTGGTTGATTAGCACAGTCACCCGGAACAAACAAGGACTTCCTGATGTGGGACTCATGGTAAAACAGCTTGGAAAAGCAGGCCCAATATGTGCCACGGAACATAGTTTAGGATAATCTGCCTTAAAGTGGCCTGGCTCACCACATTCAAAACACTTCAGAGTAGACGGCTTTGCAACTGGCCCTCTGTCCGTAGCAAGGATTGTCAAACCTGGCTTTTGGCGTGGCAGCGGCTTTGGCACAAATGCAGGTTCTTTAGTCATTTGCTGTAGCGCACAAAACCTTTCTACCACGGTGGCAAGCTCTTCATAAGTTTGTGGGTCTGATTGCAGAACCCACCTTTGCAAATCGCGGTTCAGCCCCCGGATGCAGTGATCTATCGCCAGAACTTCAATAATCCGAGAAGGCGAATTCTCCTCAGGCTGCAGCCATTTCTTTAATATTTTAGAATGCTCAGCCACTTGCGCTCTGACCGGTTTATCTTTAACATAGCGCCATTGGTGATAGCGCTGGGCTCGGCCTGGCCCGGAAAATCCAATGCAAGCCAATATCTCAGACTTTAGGCACAAATAATCAGAGGCCCTGTCACTCACCGGACTGTGAGTGCTTCTTCCCGGACATTTAGGAACCGTGGCCGTCCTCCATCCTGAGGGACTGCGCATGCGCAGCCCTTTCCAAACCTTCAGTGTATGTTCCTTTAACTTAATTGGCAGATCAGGCAACCTCCCTATATTAAGCACCTGTGGTCAACACCACGTTGCCTGATCTTGGAGTCTCATTCCCCATGAGTCTCTGAAGGTGTTCCTGTGTTTCCTTGTTTATTCAGCCCTGCTGATTCCTGTGGTTTCCAAACCACTTCTACCTCTGTGGTTTCCAAACCACTTCTGCTACTGTGGTTCCCATACCACTTCTACCATCTACTGTATCATCGTGACTGTGAGCTGATTCCTATCCGCTGCCTCCGTGCACTACAGTCTTCTAATCACTTCAACTCTACCATGTATCATTAGGACTGTTAGCTGATGCCTATCCGCTGCCTCCGTGCATTACAGGCTTCAACCACATCCACTCACCTGTTCATGATTGTGACTGCCAGCTGATTCCTATCCGCTGCCTCCGTGCACTACAGGCTTCAACCTGCAACTCGTCTGTGTTTCATCATCGTGACTGTTTGGTTGATTCCTATCCGCTGCCTCCGTGCACTACAGTCTTCAACCTGCAACTCGTCTGTGTCTCATCATCGTGACTGCTAGCTGATTCCTATCCGCTGCCTCCGTGCACTACAGTCTTCAACCTGCAACCCGTCTGTGTTTCATCGCGACTGTTTAACTGATTCCTATCCGCTGCCTCTGTGCGCTTCAGTCTTCAGTCCTTGTCAACTCTACCGTGTTTCCTTGAGTCTGCTGCCACTATTGCTACCCGCTACTCTCCGTGATCATCTGTTCCAGTTCAACTCTGCTCCGGTGTCCCATCGTTACTGCACCTGCTGGTTGCTATTGGTTACCTCCGTGTTCCCGCAGAGACCCGCTGCTGTTACTTCTCAGCGCTACTCATCCATCTACTGCTGATCCGCTCTCCACGCCTTCCTGTGTTCCCTGCTGGTCTACCTACCTGTGCGCTGCACCTGCTAGACCCCTGCTTCACCCATCCAGGGACTTGTATCCTGCTGGCCTCCTGCCCTTCAGGTATCTCTGCACTCCTGTCTGACTGCCTTCTCCTGAACCACGGTATGCATACTTCCCATTGACTGTGCTGTGTATTGCATACCTTGCTGGACTGTGTTGGTTCTCCTCTGGAGTGTACTATCCGCTGAGTCTATTGCCATCATTGACTGTGTTGGTTCTCCTCTGGAGTGTACTATCTGCTGAATCTACTGCCATCATTGACTGTGTTATCTCATGCCGGATTGCTTCAAGAGACTTTCTATATTGGCAGTGTTGTTCAGTCATTTATACATTTATATTGTGCATATTACTGTGGATCAAAGTCAAGGTGCCCGTGTATATATTGTGTTGCAGTCTCTCCCCGTGCACCTCCTCACATATATATTCAGTAGTACCACTTGCTAGTGGCAGACCACTGACTCCTGTTTACAGTTTCACCTGTTCCAGTATCCTCTCACATAGCAGTGGTACAACTTGCTAACGCAGACCACTGACTCCCCGGATACCTCCACTTGGATTCCATTCCTTCACTCAGACAGCGGTACAACTTGCTATCCGCAGACCGCTGACTCTCATCACCTCCTCGTTTCTGTTGGACATTCCTCCTCACTATAGCAGTGGTACAACTTGCTACCGCAGACCACTGTCTACCTTCACGTGTCCTTTGTCCATACAGTTCCTCGTGTATTACTACCTCCATATTGCCAGTGCTGCTAGTCATAGACTTTCCTGAGCATCTCATCATCTGCTATTTCCTGTTCCGTGATCACCCTGCTACCAGAGTACCATATTACCACCTATACTGCTCTGGTAAGCCTATCACCTGGTGATCCCTGGGTAAAGACTCCTAGTGCCCGTGACAGTAAGATCAGGCCATGACAGACCCAGATACGGAACCTACTGCTAAAGTGATGCTGCAGCATCTGGTCAGCCGTGTGGAGCAACAGGATGCTCGCCAACAGCTGTTACTTCAATGTTACCAATCGTTAACCTCCCAAGGAACATCTGGACAGACTGTTACAGCTAGTATTGAAGCTCCTGTGCTTTCCTCCGTTTCCCCAGTGCCATCCCAGGTGTCTACAGCTCCTACGCTTCACCTGCCTACTCCGTCAAAATATGACGGGGACCCCAAAACTTGTAGAGGTTTCCTTAACCAATGTTCAGTCCATTTTGAACTCCAACCTCAAAATTTTTCTACCCATCGTTCCAGAGTGGCCTATCTTATCTCATTGTTTTCTGGACAAGCCCTGGCTTGGGCCTCCCCTCTGTGGGAAAGAAACGATCCAATTCTACAAGATAGTGCCAAATTCATTTCCACGTTCCGAAGTGTGTTCGATGAACCAGGTCGTGTGACCTCCGCTGCTTCCAGCATTCTTCGTTTGCGACAAGGCTCCCATACAGTAGGACAGTATGTCATTCAATTTAGGATCTTAGCCTCTGAACTTCAGTGGAACACTGAAGCATTAGTTGCCGCCTTCTGGCAGGGGCTCTCCGATAAAATTAAAGATGCACTGACTACCCAAGAGCTTCCTTCGTCACTAGAAGATTTGATCTCTCTTTGCCATCGTGTAGACATGAGATTTCGTGAAAGAGAATCTGAGAAAACAACTTCTGCTAAAGCACCTCTTCGTTTAAACCCTCAATTTCGTCCAGTTTCACCTTCTGTGATTCCCATGGAGATAGGACGTTCCAAATTATCTTTAGAAGAGAGGAAACGAAGAGTAAAGAATAGACTCTGTATCTATTGTGCTGATTCCACACATATGCTCAGTTCTTGCCCTAAGAAATCGGGAAATGCCAGGCCCTAACTAGTTCTGGAGAGGTGAAGTTAGGGTCCCTGGAGTCCTCTCCATTGTCTATGAAATCTAAAGTCTGCGCTTTCGATGTTACGATTTCCTTTGCTACCAAATCCTTTGAGTCACAGGCATTGATTGATTCCGGAGCAGCAGGAAATTTCATTTCTAAATCACTAGTGAATCAATGGTCCCTACCAGTGATCACTTTAAAAACACCCATTACTGTGACGGCTATAGATGGATCACGTCTCATCAATGGTCTCATCACCCAGAGTACGTCTCCAGTAACCCTTCAGATTGGTGTACTACACCATGAAGAAATTTCGTTTTTAATTCTTCCTGTTACGACAAGTCCGATTGTCTTAGGCCTTCCATGGCTTCAATGTCACTCTCCCCAGATTGACTGGCGCACCCCTCAAGTTACGTCTTGGGGGCCTGAATGTCACCATCGTTGTCTCTCTCAAGTTATTCCTCTTAAAGTACAGCAATCTTCCATCTCATCTTCCTCCCCGGGACTCCCTCCTCAGTATGCTTCATTTGCCGATGTGTTTGATAAAGCTCAGTCTGAACGTCTTCCTCCTCATCGTTCTTGGGATTGTCCGATCGACCTTCTACCTGGCAAGACTCCTCCCAGGGGTCGGGTCTATCCTCTCTCGTTACCTGAAACTCAAGCCACATCTGAGTACATACAGGAGAATCTCCAGCGTGGGTTCATTCGACCTTCCACCTCTCCCGCTGGAGCTGGGTTCTTCTTCGTCAAAAAGAAGGATGGATCATTACGCCCTTGTATAGATTTTCGTGGACTCAACGCCATTACTATCAAGAATCGGTATCCCATTCCGCTGATCACTGAGCTATTTGATCGCATCAAGGGAGCTCGGATATTTACTAAGTTGGATCTTCGTGGTGCCTACAATTTAATTAGAATCCGTTCCGGTGACGAATGGAAGACCGCGTTTAACACCAGAGATGGGCATTACGAATATTTAGTAATGCCCTTCGGGCTGTGTAATGCCCCCGCGGTTTTCCAGGGTTTCATCAATGAGATCTTTCGGGACTTATTATATGTATGTGTCGTTGTCTACCTGGACGACATATTGATCTTCTCACAGGACCTGCCTTCTCATCACCAACATGTGGCAGAGGTCCTCTCCAGACTACGGAAAAACTCGTTGTTCTGTAAATTGGAAAAATGTTCATTCGAGTTACCCCAGATTCCATTCTTGGGGTATATAGTTTCCGGAGTTGGCCTGAAGATGGATCCAGACAAAGTAAATGCTGTACTACATTGGCCTCAGCCAACTACTCTTCGTGCCATCCAGCGTTTTTTAGGTTTTGCCAATTACTATAGACGCTTCATTCAAGACTTCTCATCCATTGCATCTCCCATTGTGGCCTTAACTCGGAAAGGGGCTAATACTAAGCAATGGTCATCTGAGGCTCTCCAAGCCTTTCAAATCCTCAAAGAGTCCTTCTCGTCTGCTCCCATTCTGCGACAACCTGATGTGACACTCCCCTTCTTCCTAGAAGTAGATGCCTCTAATGTGGGCTTAGGAGCTATTCTCTCCCAACGCTCGGAGCAACAAAAATTACATCCTTGTGCCTTCTACTCTCGGGGTCTTCTGCCCGCAGAGAAAAACTATACTATCGGGGACAAGGAGTTGCTGGCCATCAAAGCTGCATTAGAGGAATGGAGATACTTGTTGGAAGGAGCTCGCCATCCGGTGACGATCTTCACGGATCATAAGAACTTGTCATATTTGCAATCTGCTCAATGCTTGAACCCTCGTCAAGCAAGATGGTCTCTTTTCTTTTCCCGTTTTGAATTAATTATAACCTTCAAACCAGCTGCTAAGAACAAGAAAGCTGACGCTCTATCTCGAGCTTTTGTGACGTCCTCTGATGTAGAAGAGGTTCCCAACCATGCTATTCTAGACCCCAAATGTATTTCTCTGGCTGCTTCATCCACCAAAATGCTACCATTTGGGAAGACCCTCGTGCCTCCTACTCTGAGGAGGAAAATCCTTTCGTGGTTCCATGCCTCTCGTTTTTCTGGACACGCCGGTGAACATAAGACCTTTGAGATTCTCTCTCGTAGTTACTGGTGGCCTTCAATGAGGAGAGACGTCAAAGAGTTTATTGCTTCCTGTGATTTATGTTCTCAGTTCAAATCCTCCCGCAGAACTCCAGCAGGGTTGCTGCGACCACTACCCATTCCGTCCAAGCCTTGGACCCATATTAGTATGGATTTCGTTACTGATTTGCCACCAAGTAAGAATCACAATACTATTTGGGTAGTGGTAGACAGATTTTCGAAGATGGCTCATTTCGTCCCTCTGTCCGGTTTACCTTCCTCGTCTACTCTGGCTGAACATTTCATTAAAGAAATCTTCCGCATCCATGGATGTCCGTCTGAGATTGTGTCAGATAGAGGAGTACAATTCGTTTCCAGATTCTGGCGGGCCCTTTGTAAAACCTTGGGCATACGATTAGCACTCTCATCGTCTTACCATCCGCAATCTAACGGACAAACGGAACGAGTCAATCAAGATCTTGAGACTTTTATTAGGATGTTCTCTTCAGCCAACCAAGACAACTGGGTAGAATTGCTCCCTTGGGCTGAATTCGCCCATAACAACATGTACCATGAGTCATCATCCAAAACTCCATTCTTTGTGGTCTACGGTCACCATCCGTCTTTTCCGGAATTTCCTGCCCTCCCGCCCACCCAAGTTCCTGCTGTGGAGACTGCTTGTCAGACCTTCAAAAATATCTGGTCTCAGGTCAAAACCTGTTTAAAGAAGACATCTAACAAATATAAGTCTTTCGCAGATAAGAAGAGGCGGGCTATTCCACCACTAAAAATTGGAGATCGTGTCTGGTTATCTACCAAAAATATTCGTTTGAAGGTTCCATCTATGAAATTCGCCCCTCGTTTTATTGGTCCATATAGGATCATTCAAGTTATCAATCCAGTATGTGTTAAACTTCTTCTTCCTAAGAATCTTCGGATTTCCAATGCCTTCCATGTGTCCTTGCTCAAACCTCTCATCATCAACCGTTTCTCGACTCCTTCCTCAGCACCGCAGCCAGTTCAAGTTCATCAGGAGGAGGATTTCGAGATTACTGAGGTATTGGATGCAAAAATTTCGCGAGGAGTCCTCCGTTTCCTCGTTCATTGGAAGGGCTTTGGTCCTGAAGAGCGTTCATGGATCAAAGCTGAAGATCTTAATGCTCCTGCCCTTCTGAAGAAGTTTTATTCCAAAAATCCGGACAAGCCCGGTTCCAGGCGTTCTGTGCCCACCTTTAAAAGGGGGGGTACTGTCACTCACCGGACTGTGAGTGCTTCTTCCCGGACATTTAGGAACCGTGGCCGTCCTCCATCCTGAGGGACTGCGCATGCGCAGCCCTTTCCAAACCTTCAGTGTATGTTCCTTTAACTTAATTGGCAGATCAGGCAACCTCCCTATATTAAGCACCTGTGGTCAACACCACGTTGCCTGATCTTGGAGTCTCATTCCCCATGAGTCTCTGAAGGTGTTCCTGTGTTTCCTTGTTTATTCAGCCCTGCTGATTCCTGTGGTTTCCAAACCACTTCTACCTCTGTGGTTTCCAAACCACTTCTGCTACTGTGGTTCCCATACCACTTCTACCATCTACTGTATCATCGTGACTGTGAGCTGATTCCTATCCGCTGCCTCCGTGCACTACAGTCTTCTAATCACTTCAACTCTACCATGTATCATTAGGACTGTTAGCTGATGCCTATCCGCTGCCTCCGTGCATTACAGGCTTCAACCACATCCACTCACCTGTTCATGATTGTGACTGCCAGCTGATTCCTATCCGCTGCCTCCGTGCACTACAGGCTTCAACCTGCAACTCGTCTGTGTTTCATCATCGTGACTGTTTGGTTGATTCCTATCCGCTGCCTCCGTGCACTACAGTCTTCAACCTGCAACTCGTCTGTGTCTCATCATCGTGACTGCTAGCTGATTCCTATCCGCTGCCTCCGTGCACTACAGTCTTCAACCTGCAACCCGTCTGTGTTTCATCGCGACTGTTTAACTGATTCCTATCCGCTGCCTCTGTGCGCTTCAGTCTTCAGTCCTTGTCAACTCTACCGTGTTTCCTTGAGTCTGCTGCCACTATTGCTACCCGCTACTCTCCGTGATCATCTGTTCCAGTTCAACTCTGCTCCGGTGTCCCATCGTTACTGCACCTGCTGGTTGCTATTGGTTACCTCCGTGTTCCCGCAGAGACCCGCTGCTGTTACTTCTCAGCGCTACTCATCCATCTACTGCTGATCCGCTCTCCACGCCTTCCTGTGTTCCCTGCTGGTCTACCTACCTGTGCGCTGCACCTGCTAGACCCCTGCTTCACCCATCCAGGGACTTGTATCCTGCTGGCCTCCTGCCCTTCAGGTATCTCTGCACTCCTGTCTGACTGCCTTCTCCTGAACCACGGTATGCATACTTCCCATTGACTGTGCTGTGTATTGCATACCTTGCTGGACTGTGTTGGTTCTCCTCTGGAGTGTACTATCCGCTGAGTCTATTGCCATCATTGACTGTGTTGGTTCTCCTCTGGAGTGTACTATCTGCTGAATCTACTGCCATCATTGACTGTGTTATCTCATGCCGGATTGCTTCAAGAGACTTTCTATATTGGCAGTGTTGTTCAGTCATTTATACATTTATATTGTGCATATTACTGTGGATCAAAGTCAAGGTGCCCGTGTATATATTGTGTTGCAGTCTCTCCCCGTGCACCTCCTCACATATATATTCAGTAGTACCACTTGCTAGTGGCAGACCACTGACTCCTGTTTACAGTTTCACCTGTTCCAGTATCCTCTCACATAGCAGTGGTACAACTTGCTAACGCAGACCACTGACTCCCCGGATACCTCCACTTGGATTCCATTCCTTCACTCAGACAGCGGTACAACTTGCTATCCGCAGACCGCTGACTCTCATCACCTCCTCGTTTCTGTTGGACATTCCTCCTCACTATAGCAGTGGTACAACTTGCAACCGCAGACCACTGTCTACCTTCACGTGTCCTTTGTCCATACAGTTCCTCGTGTATTACTACCTCCATATTGCCAGTGCTGCTAGTCATAGACTTTCCTGAGCATCTCATCATCTGCTATTTCCTGTTCCGTGATCACCCTGCTACCAGAGTACCATATTACCACCTATACTGCTCTGGTAAGCCTATCACCTGGTGATCCCTGGGTAAAGACTCCTAGTGCCCGTGACAGGCCCGTTCCTCATCTAGATCCATATATGCTCGCTGAGCTTCACCAGTCAGATATGGCGCCAGCCTCTCAGCCCAATCTTTAGGAGGCCATTTTGCCCTTTTTGCAAGTCTCTCAAAGGACACCAGATATACTTCTACGTCATCAGCTGGTGACATTTTCTGGAGAACAGGACCAAGTAGTTCATTTCTGTCATGTCTCACCTGGCTTAACTCTTCTCTTAAGAGCCTTGTGTTTTCCACCTGTGCCTCGGCAACTCGTAGCATCTGAGCTTGCTGCTGTTGCTGCGCAGCGGCCACATTCACGATGGTCATCAGTACTTCCTCCATGTTGACGTCTGCGCGGGTATGGTAGCGGAAACTTGCTTCCCGGAGTATCCCACACCTGACACCACATGTGGAAAGAGCCCGCTACTGCTGAAGCACACGCAAACAACTTCTTCCTTTTTATGTAGTTTTATTGTCAGGATGGTAAATGTTTTGACACCGTACAGATTTCACAGCAATACTTGGAGACCCTAAACGCTAGCTAGACATAGCTCAGCTCTCTCAAGACCAGCCAGCTTTCCCAGCGTTGATCTCAGTGCACAAATGATACAAACAAGCTTTTATACCTGATACTCCTCCCCCAGCCTTAGCTTGATGGACAGGTGACACACCCACCTTCTCTTTAAAAGGAAACGCCCCATCACTGGCTCTGTTTTGCACTAAAGAGACACACCCTGTCTGTTTGCTGAGAGGAAGGATTTCTCTGCATGTAAGGTATCAAAACTTAAACTATTGTTTGTTACACATAGGTCTTTACATTCAATCTAGGTGCATTGCTGCACAAATGTTTTACTTTACTTCCCTGCTTTCTCTGCATATTGCCATCTAAATGCCTCCTTTTGTTACAATATATATATTTATATGTGTGTGTGTGTGTGTGTGTGTGTATGCATGTGTGTGTGTGTATATATATATATATATATATATATATATATTCACCTATTGTTGATATTTTTATATATATATATATATATATATATATATTTATTTTTTTTTGATTTTTTTTTTCATTTATTTATTTTTTGAGCGTCTCTTAATTCTTGACACAGCCTAAGTACCCCCAGACACAGTATAAGTCCCCCCCAGGTACAGCATATGACCCGCTAACACAGCATAACCCCCTCCCCAGGCCCAGCCTAACCCCCCCATATACAGCATAAGTCCCCCCTAGACACAACATAAGACCCGCTGACACAGCATACTTACCTAAGCTGTGCTGTGTTAGAGATGGTGCTCCTCCTCCTCCTTGCTCTGCCGGCTGCTGGGACAGTGTGTGATGATGTCACATACTGTCCGGGGACTGGGAGCTGCTGACATCTGTCAGCTCGCATCCTCCCCATAGACCCTTCCCCCCCAAAAAAAAATTGCGGGTGCGTGCGAACACTCGAGCGCAACACCCGCTGGGATACTTTTTTTTTTTTTTTTTTAAAGAACTATTTTTAAAAAAAAATATTTCCTGACTGCGGGGCCCAACACTACTTACCCCGACATCCTCATCATGAAACCGTTATTCATGACATTTTGGCATTCCCAACTGTTGAAAAAGCTGGCCTCCAAGTATTTCCACCTACGCACAGTCCGGCACTAAAATGACGTCGTTGAGACATTTTAAGGAGGTTTTCCGACCATCTGGCTGCATTTATATATATATATATATATATATATATATATATATATATGTATATATATATATATATATATATATATATATATATATAGCTATAGATATATAGATATATATTTTACACAGCGGTTTAAGTGAGCTGGTATACGGTGTTACGCCATACCGCCACTTTTCCTAGTGCCTACATTGTAAAACTATTAAATTACATTTCCTTATAATTTCCATACCGCCACTTCTAAATTTTCACTTTGAACACTGTATGTATTGTGAGAGGCACTGGGAAAGTGATAAATGGCAGGTATATATGTCCTGAATTTCTATCATGTGTGTTTTAAAACCCCAGCGAGATTGTGTTTGGGACGAAGCTTTCTAAAGAGTGATTTTCGGCCACAGCAAACTCGGTATAAGGTTCTCTCTGGTTATGAATGAAGAGAGAAAGGCATCTCCATTCATCCGGTTCATTATGGGTCTTCAAGAGAGCTAGCAAGTTGCTGGCTAATCAAGAGTTGCACCTGATTAGGTTCAATTAAAAAGATATGAGTTTGTTTCCTCAGTCTCTCAATACCTGGGGAGGAGGTCAGATGGCTCCTGAGAGATACTGCAATTTATGACCAGTAAGTTCTGTTATTTGTATGTGTGTGGGACACTAGTTCCTTCACTTTAGAGAGGGTGTTGCTGTGTATTAGTTAGAAGCTGGGCAGGCAAGGATTTTTATTATGTTTTGCTTATTTTGATGATAGAGAAAAAAACTAGCTGAGGCTGTTTGAAACAAAGCACTGGACCGGTGTGATATATTTGACTTCAGTGTTGAAAAGTCATTAATAAGCATTTTAAACCCATTGACCAGTGGGCGTATGTGCATTTGTTATAATTAAGCCAGTTCTGGCTCCTTTTCACTTCCTTATTTTTAAACTGAATACCTGGTCTTGCACATGTGCAATGCGTCCGATAAGACACGGACACATGCGCAGTAGCAGTTTGTAATTTGTCATTTATTATAAAAAGAGGTCATGAATATGGGGCATTTTTATTAACCACTGAGAAAGTCCTATATAGTGAAAAAGACAAAACGCGTTGGTACTAACCTTTATACTGTCCCTCTATCTGAATTGAATTCATATAGACTACTGAGCTGTGAAAGAGTCTTCATGCTGTTCCAGAATTATCATCTGTAACATCTGGGTTCAGATAAGTCTATATACCAAGTTTATTTGGTGAACGTGCAATATTTTTAGACTTTATTAGAATAAATATAATATTTATGGATATTACACTGTTGTTTTGATTTTATTCATTTTTGGTTTATGGAGTTTACCATCATATGAAGCAAAGAAATTTAAAGGTGATGTCTGAAGTGTAAAGAGATCCTAATTAAGAGGAGATATGCATTTGTTTGTATAAACGTCGGTACGTAGTTTATTTATATATGTATCACAGGTGAAGATTGAAGTGGTTCATCACGGAATTCTGGTGGTGTCATAAGATATCCACAGATTATCTTTAGAAACATGCTATATAAGAAAATTCTAACTTTTTTACTTCACTTTTTTGGGGGAATTCAATTGGGCGTGTTACTCATGAAAGTAACGCCACACACGCACTATTATGGTTACTACGGTAATAGTACATTAATTTCAGCGCTGACTTTTGCAGAAATCCTCATTAAAATTATAGTACTATCAGTAATAGTGCGCGGGCCATGTTATTTTCACAAGTAATGCGGCCATTGAATTCCCCCTTTGAGTGTGGTTTGAGCACTGTTGTGGTATTCATGAAAAAGAAGAATTGCACTATGGTTGTTTTCTTTTTTTTATACCAACTCTCTATGATCTTCATCTGGTGTGGAGCAGGGGTATAAGAGACACAATGGATCATCATCAAAATGCACAGTTGAGCATAACTGAATATTTTCATGGTACGCAAGCTTATAGAGTTGAATAAGACAAGAATAAAAATACTGCACTAGGAGGCGCCTTTTTCATCTTTTCATTTTGTAGAAAATATATATATATATGTACACGCAACACCCTGTGTTTGCGTGGGTGTGCTCAGGTTTCCTTCCACACTCCAAAAACATACTGGTAGGTTAATTGGCTGCTATCAAATTGACCCTAGTCTTTCTCTGTCTGTGTGTGTGTATGTATATTGAATTTAGACTGCAAGCTCCATGGGGCTGTTATCAGTACATCACTGCTGAATTAGTGGCGCTATATAAATAGATGATAATATATATAAATGTATATTTTCCATAGGAGGCGGCAATCCTATCACTCTCCAATAATTAAAAAATTGTGCCCTCTAATCATCATCATTTATTTATATAGGGCCACTAATTACGCAGTGCTGTACAGAGTACCCACTCACATCAGTCCCTGCCCCATTGGAGCTTACAGTCTAAATTCCCTAACACACACAGACACAGACTAGGGTCAATTTGCTAGCAGCCAATTAACCTACTAGTATGTTTTTGGAGTGTGGGAGGAAATCGGAGCACCCGGAGGAAACCCACGCAAATACAGGGAGAATATACAAACTCCTCACAGATAAGGCCATAATTGGGAATTTAACTCCTGACCCCAGTGCTGTAAGGCAGAAGTGCTAGCCACTTAGCCACCCTTTAAGTTACTAAGCATAACTTTCAGGGATACAATAGCACAACCTACATACCACTCAACCTTTAAATAGAACAGTAAGTCCCCTTACCTTATTGCAGGTGTGTACATCGGAGTCTATTTCCTCCTTTGCTGACTGACCTTAAGGGTGTGACATGGGTTTCCAGGACAACCCGGCACTCTCTGTGCATCCAATCAGAGATGCTCCTTCTCAGACGTGTATACACGAGACATCGGTTGTTGTAATGAACACCCGTGACAGTGGAAAACAAACCACCACATGTATATTACTCGCATTCCACTGGAGGGAAGATAATTGAGGAGAGAAACAAGGTGATTTTTGTCTCATTGCTCATACCAGTGCCAGGAACAATTTTTTCATATATGTTAAATATACTGTGTGTATATGTATATGTGTATGTGTGTGTTTGTGTGTGTGTGTGTGTGTGTGTGTGTGTGTATTTGGACCCTAGCCTAGTGTGTTTGTGTGTGTTAGGGTATTTAGAGTTTAAGCATCAATGGAGAGGGACTTTTGTGGATGATAAAAGTGCTGTATATAAATAAATGGTTATTAAATTATATAGATAGGATTTGGGGGTGGACAAGGGTTACATTTTTAAGGGAGCTTTAAAAATCTATGATTGTATACTTTGCCGATATGATGTGCTGGAGGTAACCTAATTAATAAGTGTAAATATATTTGATGTTAAGCAAAATATTTGTCTGACAAACTTTTCATACCAAAAAAACAACAGAGGACAATGGGTCGATTGTGATTGAAAGACAAAACCGTTCCACCATGAGCATTAGAATGGGTTCTTTACTGTAAGGGTGGTATGACTTACCAAATAAGGTGGTAATGACAAATTCACAGAATTGCATGCCTTTTTTTTTACAAGAAATTGTATCTGCAGCTTTAATAGTAGCACATTGGGATATTATAGGAGTGGTTAGCCAAGGGATTTATCTGGTTGGTCAGCAAGGATTTTTTCCCCTGTGAGGCTACATTGGCAATAACCAGTTTATATCTTGCAATGATGTAGCAATAAATATCACTCAAAGTCTTTAGTTCTGATAGAGAGCAAGAAAATCAAAGATTTATCCACGTTGTTATATTAAATATAAGACTTACCAAGCGAATGCAAAGGAAAATACTTCTTAATGATAATGTAACATAGGCAGTAACAGGGGTCTTACCAAGCAGATGCGCACAGATATAACTGTATATTGTTTTTTTCAGTGACAACATCCTATATACCTAACAATAGTTGCTCCCATATATATGTAACTGAGCACTGAGATCTGAATTCATTCTTAAATTTTAACATTTACCATTTATTGCTTTTATTTTGATGTATGTGATTATTTTGAAGCCACCCTTGATATATTCTCCTGAAGTGATTACAGACCAGGGCCGGATTTACCACTAGGCAATTGCCTAGGGCCCAGCGGTCCCCAGAGGGCCCTCCCAGGGCCGGCAGTGAGACAACCCTTTAAAAATGGGCCGCTACTTATGGGCCAATGCTATATGCTTTGCCCCCCAGGCTAAAGTCTGCTAGCCAGCCCCTGAATAGGGGTATATGTTATGCTAACAAAATATAGTGCTATGGATTTTTTTAGGGAGGGGGCCCTAAACCAGTATCTTGCCTAGGGCCCCATGATGTCTAAATCCGGCTCTGTTACAGACTATGTTTTTTTTGATAATATCTCAAACATGTTCTCAGTAACAAAAAATACAGGTCTGTTTTTTTTAGAGAGTTCAAACGAAAGTCATTTAGTAAAACGAAATCTTAAATTGTCATCCGCCATACAGTGTTTAAACAACAAAAAGAAAAGAAACAAAAAGAAATCAGAAGACGTGCTTCACTTTACTTAAATGCTGTCACAGAAGTGTCAAATGGAAAATAAAGACAACATGATTGTTCCTAAGTGCACACATTGGAATATTCAGCAGTTTTCTGTCTTGCACGACACCGTTCTTCACTTAGCACAGGTCAATGCCGTTATAGTGATGCTGTTTACACAATAGTTATAATATAAAGCAATGTCAACAGAAAATTCATGAATTTTTGATGTGCTCTCTATGACATGTTGTGTATGTAGAACATGTCAGTAATATACTAACTAGATTTGCTTGAATAAACATTTATAACAAGTCAAGACAGTGTGCGGGTACAAGAGAAGAAAAATGATACATTTTCCTTTTGAGTTAAGCCATTTCGCTAAGAATGAATAGATAAAATAATGATCGCAAAGACAGGGTAAAGATAAATTGCAGTTCAATCTAAATCCTTTACTTATAGGTACTAGCGAGGTCAATGTTAATTGTAACTGAAAGTTTCCTCCCCCTATAATTTATTTGCATGCTATACAGATTACTGCTTGAAATCCATACAGACCCTATGAGGATTATTTTAAATAGCTTTAAACCACTATAATGATTAATTGTGTATTTTCCTGAACAGAAACTTAATAGAAATGATTTGGGTGAATTTGCAATTTTCTGGGATACTTAACAATTTGTCAAATATCTTCTTGGTTAAATAAAATATATTTATTAAAGATTTATATGATAACTTAATGGTATACAGGGCATTTTCTTGCATTTATACAAGCATCAAGGTCAAATTATTAAAGAGTGTTTCACAAATAAATACAGGAAAATAATCATTAGCACGCTGAATTAGTGCACAGTACAATCATCTGACATTACACAGAGAAGAGCTCACCAATTCAGTTAAAGTTGTATATGAGTTGTTTTTCAGTGCTATAGTAGGCATGCAGGGAGATAAGTGTTTAGTCAAGGTTCATTACCAAATATTAGGTGATTGCCAATAGAGTCACAAGATGAGCAGACGCCCACTGTTACAAGTCAAATCTGTATAATTTTGAGAGGCTGTCAATTTATATTCAACACTTATAGGCTCTGATTCAATTCTGCCACAAATAGCGCGACTCTAACAGTATTACCGTTAATACGGTAATTTTAACCTGGATTTCAGCGTTGAAATTACTGTATTAAGGGTAATTATGTGTACTTTTACCGTAATAACGGTAATACTGCTAATGCCGCGTTATTCATCCTTAATTGAATCGGCCCCATAAACTTTATATATGGCCATAAATCTACACCTGTGTGGCAATATAAAAAAAGATTTGTTGTGTGCTGGAAACTTTCAGTGTCGCTTACTGGACATTCAATGCAATACAAACTTGTAAGAAACAGGATCCGCACGCTTCGATCTTCATGCACCTATGTGCAACATTTATTATTAGTCAATCATGGCAAAATGTTTCAAGAGCAAACACTATTATTTTCTATTGTTGAGAAACCTTAAGCACTTGTAATAGCTTCACTTTCATTATCCTCTCTTTAGGGTGTAAGCATAGCGAGCAGGGTCTTCTTTCCTCCTGTCTCTCTACCTATTCTTCTGCTCCAACATCCAGGCTTTGTTTGGAGCTATTGAAGTACTGGCATTTTTTGTTTATTGTTCTGTACTGTTGCATATATCCCACAAGCAAAATCCCAGGGTTGGATCATGTGACTGAATAAGCATGTTGACAAGCACCAGATTAAATAAAAACTCCACAGTACAAGTTTCTTCATAGTCTAAAATAAAATAAAATAAAAGAAACACAGTTGAAAACAGCTAGGCAATCAATAATAAATCAATACATTAGTATGCTTAGTCAAATATAGGTAAAAAAAAACCCTAATGCAGGGATGGCCAGACTTTTAATCTCCGTCATCTACTCTAAAGATAGAAATCTACTGTAGTATATAATTTAACATTTATTTGGACAATTAGGTAATGTAATGTAAAATAACATCAAACGTATTTATATTTTTAATAAAGGAAACAAATGTATGTACTGGGTAGGTAGACAATGTGATAAAATTATATCATAAGATCACATGTTCATCACAGAGAGGAATAATCTTATATTAACAATTCTAACAATTCCAACAATTCAGTATTAAAATGATTAAAATATTTAAAATTAATAAAAGCTTATGTTTCTAATTTTTAAACCAAAAAAGGGACAGCACATATTATTGGACATTTCCTTATATTTAATATATATATTATATTTAATCAATTGTTCATTATGTCTGATTCATTGTTCATTATTCTAGCCATATGCATAAAGGATCAAAAACATTTTCCCTCTACATCGCTTAATCTGAGCATGCTGACTTTTATGATGTCAACCATGTTGGTATCCTCGGTAGTATCCACATTAAGGAAAAGATGACGGTTGTGTGCATTCTAGACTTTGGGGGCTGGAGGGAAGGCAACTAATTTTCAGGATATACCAAACAATGTGCCACGGTCAACTGGTAGATTGAGATCAATTATTTGCATCTACAAAGCAAATGCAAAATCATAATTCAATTCCCATTTTATAGGACATTTTAAATTATAAAAAAAAGAAACAGGTCGCTATTAAGAAAAATCTATTACATGTTGAACCACACCGGTTTATGTATCCGGGAAACATTTTAGGTAATTCTCCCAGACCTGTGGGAGAGCAGGGCATGCTCCTGTAACCTGTCCACTTACTAATGAATTAGGAGGGACAGGTGGCCTCAATGATGCGAATCGTGGCAAATTGCATCATTTTGGCCCTGTGGAAAAATGTCTCGATCACGACTATGCGGTGAGGGGGCAAAATTCTGTGAATTGCCACATCACGCCACCACCACTGCTATGCGTGGATTCCAGAGGGGAGCTGGCAAGAATAGGTTAAACCTCATCTGTACATCATTATGTAATCTAACCCAGTTTTTATAAGATTATTAAACAATTGATACATGTGTGGGCAAACATACATTCAATATGGTTACATATAGATGGCTAAAGAGATCAATGATTTGACTAAATATGATTGCATACAAATATTTGGAATGAATATATGCATCATTTTTATTTATTTTTATGGAGAAAGGCCATACTTGTTAAACCTAAACAAAAGCATGTTCATTTATGGTACAGTTGAATTTGCAATAGGATGGGGACCCTCTAATATGGTCCTTGGCCTGAGCTTACAAATTTCTTAAAGCAGCCCTGGCCAGGTGGTTATATAATGTTACTAGCAGAATACCCAGCGTTGCCCAGGATTTAAAGAATTTTAAGACACAACTGTGTTACAAAGTGTTTCTCTGAGTTTGAAGAGACCAGTTACTGGATGAAGCGGCATTTAACCATTCCCAATATTTAACAAATGATCAGCAAACTGACCGTCCATTGTGTTGCCATGCAGAGAAACTCTCATATTTGTGGTTAGTCGCAAAGTGCGAACATGCCTCCAAAGATGTGATGATTTAAGGCATGCATTAATTTCATCCGCCATTGTTCCTTTTGGAATGACCGGCAATGTTTGTCGAAAATCTCCAGCCAATACAACAGTGACTCCACCCATTAGTAAATCATTGCCTCTTAAAAATTGAAGTGTTTGATTGAGGGCCTGTAAAGCATTTTTGTGTGACATGGTGCATTCATCCCATACAATGACCTGACATTCCTGCAGAATCTGAGCTTTTTCTGTTCGTTTAGTGATATTGCAGACGTGAGTTTCACTTCGGGCCAGATTAAGCGGTAACTTGAAAGCTGAATGTGCTGTTCTTCCACCAGGGAGCAAAGTTGCAGCAATTCCAGAAGAGGCCACAGCAATAGCTATCTTGGAATGTACTTGAATTTTAGCAAGTAACAACTTGATGAGAAACGTCTTACCTGTTCCTCTGGGTGCATGCAGAAAAAATATATTTCCCCTTTTTTTTGGAACTTCTTCCAAGACATTGTTCCAGACATTCCAGAGTTATGGTCGTTTTCGATGATTTTTAGGTGTTACCCCCCCTCGCCACCCCCACCCTTAGGAGTGCTAGGGGTGTCTTGCCCCCACAATATTTGTTGTCAGACTGTAAGTCATATGTGTACCAGGTTTGGTGTAAATTGTTCCAGACATTCCAGAGTTATGGTCGTTTTTGATTATTTTTAGGTGTTACCCCCCTCGCCACCCCCACCCTTAGGAGTGCTAGGGGTGTCTTGCCCCCACAATATTTATTGTCAGACTGTAAGTCATATGTGTACCAGGTTTGGTGTAAATTGTTCCAGACATTCCAGAGTTATGGTCGTTTTCGATGATTTTTAGGTGTTACCCCCCTCGCACCCCCACCCTTAGGAGTGCTAGGGGTGTCTTGCCCCCACAATATTTGTTGTCAGACTGTAAGTCATATGTGTACCAGGTTTGGTGTAAATTGTTCCAGACATTCCAGAGTTATGGTCGTTTTCGATGATTTTTAGGTGTTACCCCCCCCCCCCCCGCGCCACCCCCACCCCATAATGAATTTTAATTTTAAATTTTTTTAGTTGCCTCCGTCATGTTTTAATACACTCGTATGCAAAATTTCATGATCTTCGCTTGAAAAATGTGGATTTGTATAGAAAGACAGACAGAAGGACAGAAGGACAGAAGGACAAATTTTCTCTTTTATATATTAGATTATAATGATTCCATTTAAAATGTAGTCACAGACAAACAACCTGAAGTACTTGATAGATAACACAGTCCTGTTGCACTGTCAATACACAGCTGTACTTGAAAGTATTTGTATTACGTATAATTAAATATAAACATACAAATGGATGGAAATATTTGACAGACCACATAAATTACACTAAAATGAATTATAAGGAATCAGAAATGTTACAAGATAAGCAAATGTAATCCGAGCATAAGAACTCTCTCTCGTTACTTACAGATTTGTGAGTATTTTAGCAATAAATACAGACATAAATATTCATCTTTAAATATATTGCTATGCAGCTCAGCAATGGACAAAGTACCACAGTTTAATTACTAAACATAAATATAAAAAAGTATAATCTGGTTCCATTGATATGTACTGTATAAAGTTATGGACTAAATATATATTGACCAAATAAAGAGCTGCCAAATCTACAGTGTGATCTACAGCTCTGTCTAAGAGAGCACCTACAGTCTATCGATGTTCTCCCACATTGTAAGAGAAATTGTTTATGAAGCAAAAAAATTATAGGCTTTCATTTTAAAAAAAAAATATTATTGTCTAGACTCTAAGGGGGTCAATCAGTGTATGATGTAATTTTAAAATCGCCATCAATTGCATGTGGTTTTCAAACACAAACTGCATTATTTAAAATCACGTAAAAATCTCCAGATTATTTAGCGATCAACTATTCAACTGTAAATCAGGCACATATGTATATTCTTCATTGTGAAAACGCTTGTGATTTGGCCAATCTAGTCAATGACAACAACATCTAAAAAAAATGTAGATCTTTTGTGCCGTTTACTGTGAGGTTTTGCAAACCACTGTTTTGTACATTGCACCGCTTTCTATGTCACAATACTGGCATTTACGGATTGAGATCTGCTAGTTGGAGAAAACATTGCTTGATGTGCAGTTTTTACTTACAGGAGTTGTACTGCTTGGAAACAGCACAAAAAATGCATTTTCAGTTCTAGTTTGGAAAAATTACACTTTGATATGTTTCCGCCTAAAGGTTGTTTATTTTACAAAAGGGCCTGTTGGTACCCAACATAGCAGTGATAGCTATCAGCATTGAGTGTTGAAATCCGAATGAACTCGGATAAAAGCTGCAGCTTGGTGGTGGTTCTTCTACCTCATTGAAATTCAAGTGATTGTCTATGATTGATAAGTATTATATAAACAATGAATATATGTTAGGTACACTGTAACTGTAACCGCGACTGTAAAGAAAAAAGGCAGGTAATGCATGTGCACAAATTGCCCTTAGATTGGCCAATACATTGCAATCTAATAGTCAGGGCGGGCTGGCCCGGGGGCAGGGGGGCAACGGCCCCCCGGGCCGCTGGGTCAGACGGCTATTAGGGCCGGGGGGTAGGCCGGCCGGCCGCCCCCTGGATGCAAAAAACATAGTTTCCCCCCCGCGACCGCATCTGACATCAGATGCGGCCGTGTCAGCGCACAGGCGGCCCCATCTCACGACAGGACGACTGTACAATTGGCCACACAAATGGGTGGGCCCAAGATCTGGCCAATCAATAATGCAGCCGTAAGGCTAGGTGCACACTACAGAAATTTTCTCCCAATGTGTTATATTTACCAACAACTGATTAAAAAAAAAGTCCCGATTAGCATGCTGATTCATGTGTGCACACTATACAGATTTTACAAGATTTACCTTCAGATCCAGGATCTGATCAACCAATAGGCTGATCATACTGCAGTCTAGGGCGCTGGAGCCTGGGGGACACAGCGTCACCGAGATTCATTTTTTTTCCTGCCATTTCTTTTAATTATGACAGCGACGGGGCTGGAATCATAGGGACCGCCGCTGGTCTAAAGGGGACGGCCCGACTGTCACTATTACATGACAGGCAGCCTGGCAGTGATTGCTGCTAGCTGCCTGTCAGTGTGGCCATGGGTCTTAGCCTGGTCACGTAAGATCAGGACTTCCACATCTCACATGACCAGAGTAAGAAGTGCCCGCGGCCACACTGACAGGCAGCTAGCAGCAATCACTGCTAGGCTGTCTGTCATGTATAGTGCTCGAGAGAAGACTGCTGCGCCAGAACAACAGGTAAGTCCTAATGTCTGGGAGGGAGTCAGGGGCTGTGCAGATGAGAACTCAAAAGGAAGCAGGTGACAATGCTAATAAGGGCAGGTGTCAATGCTAAAGGGGCAGGTGACAATGCTAAAGGGGCAGGTGAAGAGGCTAAAGGGGGCAGGTGAAGAGGCTAATGGGGCAGCTGATAATGCAAATGGGGGCAGGTGACAATGCTAATGGGGGGCAGGTGACAATGCTAAAGGGGCAGGTGACAATACTAAAAGAGGCATATGAAGAGGCTAAAGGGGGCAGGTGACAATGCTAAAGGGGGCAGTTGAAAATGCTAAAAGTAAGCAGGTAACAATGCCAATGAGGGCAAGTGACAATGCTAATGGGGCAGGTAAAGAGGCTAATGGGGCAGCTGATAATGCTAATGGTGGCAGGTGACAATGCTAAAGGTGGCAGTTGACAATGCTAAAAGGGAGAAGGTGACAATGCTAAAAGGGAGCAGGCGAAGAGGCTAAAGGGGGGCAGGTGACAATGCTATAAGCGGGCAGGTGACAATGCTAAAAGGGGGCAGATGAAGAGGCTAATGGGGGCAGGTAAAGAGGCTAATGGGGGCAGGTGAAGAGGCTAATGAGGGCAGATAACAATGCTAAAAGGGGTCAGGTGAAGAGGCTGAAAGGGTTTGATGAAATGCTTGAGGGAGTATTTAAAACAATAGAGCACCTTTGGGGGGACATAATCTTTGTATTGTGTGGCGGTGATGAGGATGCTGTCTGTGGTTCTAGGATCAATAGAATGCAAAATATTAGTCAGGTGGGGCTGATAGAGGTTTATATTTGATTATAGCTCTTTGACAACAATTTTCATAGATTTTAGTTCCCTACATATGCCTCTGCTGTGGGGTAGTTTTATCTGGCCATAATGGACTGTTGTGTTTTGAAGCCTAATCATTCAGGATTTGTTAACATTTAGCATTATAATATAATTGTAGCATATTTTCAAAACAGGACCCCAACTTTCCAGAAGCCAGCTAGAAGACAACAAAGCTGCAAGAACAGGGAACAGAGAAGAGCAAGAACTGGGAAGAGAAAATGCACAATCTGTATAATTTTGAATGCTGGTGAATACTCCTGAATATACATATTCAGGAGTATTCCTATACACTTATATTGGGGTGGGGGGCGCTACGGCTGTATTAGCCTAGGGAAGCTGGAAACCTTAATCGGGCCCTCTTCAGATCTGTGCTCTTCATCTGTCATAACCATCAGCTGAAAATATCATGACTCTGTAAACTCTATGGAGATCGTGAGTGTATACACACTGCAGAATTGGAACAACATCATTCCATCTTTGAATGAGAGTTTTAGTTTGGTTTAAAAATCAAATAAAACAATATAATGTGCTTTGGAACACTAATCGCTCATCGTTGCAGTGTACACACTTGAGCAGTATCGGTTCAAACTGTCGTTTATCGGGTGATTGGCCCGATCAGCTGAAACCCTGTAATGTGTTGTTAGCCTAAGTCAGATCACTTCCAACACAATTATGGGTATATACAATTAGCTCTGGTGATCGCAATTACGCGCGGCTGCACAAGTCCCGTTACTCCAACACTGGGAATTTCCATGCGCACCCCATAGGGTTGCGATGGGAAATCCGCAACGTTGCGGTACCGTATTGTCACTTCACACAGGCAGCCGTGTGTAATTGCGATTGCCAAACCTAATTGAATATGCCCCTTAGGGTTGAAAGATGAGTATACAAACAGGCCAATAGAGATCATCTTACACATATCAACATGCCTGTAGTGATCCTGTTGATTTCAATTGAATCTATATTGGGCATTGTGGTCAATTTTGGGCCACACTTTAAAATCTTTCACTCCAATTGTTTGACATCACTTGTGGCCAGCAGTAGGTTGTTGGCATTGTAGGTAATTCTATTTTTAATTATATTATCCTTTAATATGCAAATAAAAGGATAAACATGCATATGGCTTTTTATTATAAAAAAATAAGGCAAATATTACATTAATTAAGAGTGATCCTCAAAACAATTTAAATATTTCCACCTGCATTCTTCTTCTTCACACAGTCACTTTCTGCATCTAGTCAAAGGGGCAGATTCAGTTCCGCATGATGTGCCAATGAACATCAAAGCAATATCCATGAGCATGCAGTTTGGTTAATATGGTGCTGAAATCTTCGCTTATTTTTGCTTGCACCTCTATGTGGTCATAGCCTCTGTCTCCATAGACCTATTGCACAGAATTTCCTGGTTGCCCTCTACAACTGAGCCAAATATTTTACTGAGGCAAACAAAATAGGTCATAATAAGTAGGATATCTCTGTAGTATGTAAAAACATTGGCACTACAGAAGAACCAAGCTGTAGATTTAAAGTATTGCTAATATTAAAACCAATATATATATTTTTCATTGAGACAAAAGATCTGTAGCACATGATTGTGCTAGATAATACACACTTTGCTAATATGGAAGAGGTTAAAATGCAATTAGATCTATATGGAGAAAACAAGTAGTAAAGTATATACAGATGGGCAGCCTGTCTGGTGAGAAACGTGATTCATGTCTCCCACTCAAGGATAGGATTACCAAACTAACAGCAGTCTGATTTGGATTGGTGTTTAAAAGTGCATACTGACTTCACAGATATATTGTTCTATCATTTACTAACTGAGAAAATCCTGATACTAATATCACTGGCCAAATCACTGTGACTTTGTAATACTTTTCTTAGTATGCCTAAAATATATTTTCGGCTGATACAAAAGTCCCCTTAGAACCTTTCCGAAAAACCACAAGTTCCTATAACATGACATATATTTAATATTGCTTAGAATCGAGCGGGGCTAAAGATTGGGGGTTAGAGGGAGCAAACTTGGCAATTGCCCAGCTCCTAAACTCATGAGATTGGCTGCACAGAAGAAATTTTAAAAATTGTCAGGAACCTACCCACACATTCTATGCCCCAGTAGCCATCCGTGAATCCAGCATTGTGGTCAGTAACCCAAATATCACCTTTTGTTGTTTTAATATGAGTGTTTAAAATACATATCATGTTTTACCTTTATATAATGTTTATTTGTATAATAGAAATTATTAGAACTATTTACAATGAATCTATTAGTGATGGAAATATGGAAGAGGCATCAGATTTTTAGGCAGAAAAAAAAAGATCAGAAGGGATCGCTGGGGGGTCGTCAAGCTTGCCTTCAGTGTGAGAATTAACAGAATTGATTGAAATCAGTTGATATGTTGTTCATCTTTTGAGCACATCAGTCTGAGCTCTGCTCAGTACCATGTTTCATCATACTGAATATTCTTGCATTTGTTACTGCAAACAAAAGGAGTAGAATTTTTTAAAGCATGTGTTCAGCATTATCAGACAAAGGAATCAATCAGTTGCATTTGTTAATGAGGTTAAGATCAATCAAGTATTTGGCTTGTGTATAGTAAGTAGTTGTGACAAATTTTTAATATGTTTTCCAAACAAATTGTGCAAATAAGTAGATCAAAGATGGCCTAGGGCCGCATGTGGCCCTCATGTCCTTCCACTGCGGTCCCTAGTTCCTTCCTGCTTTACTGTCAGATTTGTTTGTTATAGCTTGTAACACTTGTATAAGATACCTGTTAATAAGTTATTGCAGATAAGTATCTCTTTCTTTGATTAAATGTATTGTTTTAAAGTCTTACTGAGACTAATGGTAATGTAATGTAGGCGACCTTTTGAAAGTTAGAGAGCTGCCCGTGCAGCCTCTGAAATGTGTCATTTTGCCTACCACTGAAGTAGATGGACACCTATGAATCCCATTCATAATTGTATTGTTTTGTAGTGCATGGGAGCTGAGAAACCTGTGGTCTATCCGATAATATAAATCTTCTCAGCAGCAATGAACAGTATAACAATATACGATTGTGTTAATATTATAGGAGTAGGATTTATCACAGTAATACATGTGAGGAGTGAGGGTACCTCATCCTGATTATTTTGTGAGGTGTGTTTCACTAGGCTCTGACCACCTTCTTGTATTCAGTCTGTCATGTCTGAGCTGTAACCAATTAGATCATCAGCAGCTGAAGATGTGTTGATCTTGTGGAAGGCAGTAACCTGTCCACTCAACATTTTTTAATATACACTATATGGACAAGAGTATTTGGCCACACCTGTTAATTATTGAATTGAGATGTTTCAATCAGACCCTTTGCCCGAGGTGTATAAAATCAAGCACCTAGCCATGCAATCTCCATTTGCAAACATTTGTGATACAAAATGGGTCATTCTGAAGAACTCAGTGACTTCAAGCATGGTACTGTGATAGGATGCCACCTTTGCAATAAGACAGTTTGTGAAATTTCATCCCTGCTGGCAACTGTAAGTGATATTATTAAAAAGTGGAAGTGTTTAGACACAACAGCAACTCAGCCAAGAAACAGAAGACCACATAAAATCACAGAGCAAGGTCAATGATTGCTAAGGCACATGGTGCGTAAAAGTCGTCAACGCTCTGTTGGCTCCATAGCTGATAAGTTACGAACTTCCACTGGCACTAATGTAAGTACAAAAACTGTGCGGCGGGAGCTTAATGGAATGGGTTCCAAGCCTCACATTACCAAGACCAATGCCAAATGTCGGATTGAGTGGTGTAAAGCACACAGACACTGGACTCTGCAGCGGTGGAAACATGTTCTGTGGAGTGACGAATCACACTTCTCTGTTTGGCAGTCAGATGGGTGAGTCTGGGTTTGGCGGGTGCTGGGAGAACATGACCTGCCTGACTGCATTATGCCAACTGTAGTTTGGTGGAGGAGGGATAATGGTATGGGGCTGTTTTTCAGGGATTGGGCTTGTCCCCTTATCTCCAGTGTAGGGCAATCTTAATACCAAGTCATTCTGGACAATGCTATGCTTCCATCTTTGTGCCAACAGTGTGGGGAAGGCCCTTTTATATTCCAACATGACTGTGCTCCAGTTCACAAAGCAAGGACTGCAAAGACATGGTTTGATGAGTTCAGTGTGGAAGAACTTGACTGACCCGCACAGAGCCCTGACCTCAACCCCACCATTGGGATGAACTGGAACGGACATGGTGAGTCAGGCAGGGGCGGATTGGTAACTTAAGGTTGCCATGAAAAAAATTCTTGAAGTGGCTTCATGTGGGCGGAACCAAATCAAATGTTGGTGGGGCCAACACAAAAGTAGGTGGGATTTAGAACTACTGGAATTTGTAGTAACATTTAGGAAAACCTAGTTGTGATCATTTAATACACAGTGGGTCATTTCTAAAGCAATGCAGGCAAAAAGCTGCCAGTGCTGTGCTATAAAAATACATGAATCCTTTTGCCTGATCTTCGACTAGTTTATACCTCTATGCTCAAACTTGCTTAGTTGCCTACTAACACACCCTTCCAATATTCCCTTTATAGAAACATATCTGAATTTGTTTAATAAGTTTAACTATTACAAAACATGTTGGTACAATCGTATCTGATCAGTCTACCAGAGCAACATATGAGCACCTCATCACAGATTTGTATCATTCACTGACATCATGAGCTGCAAACTACCAGTCAAATCTCTCTCTTTAATATATAAAAATGTGTACTGTGTGTTTCAAAAATAGATTAATGTAAGATTTTTTCATGGTGTACTACAGGTCCCAGCATTCCTAGGCCACCATTAAGTGTTCTGGTTTGCTGGCGCTTGCAGTACTATAAGCATATCCATGGATGTCATGGTATGCTGGCACTTGGGGAACCACACCCGTAGGGCACCAAGGAAAAATGTAAATGATACACACACACTTTGAAAAATTATTTAGATTGAAGTAGACTCCCCTACTCTGTCCTATATCACCTTCTTTATTATCTCACCTAGATCCAGGCACCATTGGTATCATCTTCTTGAAGGGCAGATACATGTCTTGATAAAATAAAAAAACATATGTGATGCCACAGTAGTAGCTCCGTGAAGATCTCCCATTGCGAATGAGTTCTTTGCAGTTATGGTGTTATATTTATAACCAGTGGATAGATATGCAGTGCTAAAGACAAGCACTGACAACAACTGCCTTTTCATATCACAAGTGTGCTTACATGTCTAACAGCAGCCTGGTGGAAGAAACCTTTCCTTCATGCAGTTATGTCGGCCTGCATGACACTTGTATCGAATGGAGCATATAATGAGCATCTGGAGAAACTCCTCTTTATCTTTCCACAACGTATGGACCCCACGGGCCACCTACCACCATCCTCTTCTTGGTCTCTAAGTTAAAGCTTGGTCTCTGTCTTTCCGTATCTCTGGTCTACTCTCCTGTAAGCTATTGCTCTCCTGCTCTTACGCAGGCCCCCAACCTTGTGGCCAACCCTCCCCCCTCTTTCTTTCTTACCTTAAACCCTTTTGGCCCTTACATTCCTCCATATTGTTGGTAAAACTGCATTCTTACAGACTGATCTATATTTTGAGACTTTTCTATTGTGATACTGTATCTTTCATGTGTATTTTTTGTTATGCTTTCAATAAATAGTATGGGGCAGGAGGTACTGTGCATATTGTCAATGTAAGAAACCATAGACTGACACTGCTAATTTTTATTCAAAATGAAGACTATTGTAGAATAGTCTTGGCATGTCTTATTGTACTAGAATTACTTGTGGGGAAAACTCATAACTAGATTGCTAAAGAATATAAGAATAAGTATCCCCAGACAATAAACAAAAAACTCTTGCTAGCCTAATCTCTTTGTTAATAAATACCACCATTTTTAAACCTGTATGGAAGAAAACTGTACCACTGACTAGATTTCTTATTATTCCTTTCTTATACCCATGCTTCGGCAGATGTGACCCACGTGACCTCCCTTATGTACCTTGTATTTCCTTGTGACCCCCCCTCCCCCCACAACCACCATCTGAAATTGTGTAGTGGTCATTTAAAAATGTTCAGGGCTGCAAAGAGTAATACTCATTCAACGGTATCACTTACGTTGATCTACACTTAAACTTTTGGCTTCACCAATGGTTTAATAAGGGAACACATACTAGGTGATGATGTCAGCAATGAACTTTGAGTTGCTGATCATAGTTGAAATAAAAGTCCATTAAACCGATGACCTGATGATGTGCCTTTCATTCCCGGTACACCTACACGTACGAAATCATACACTTTTACTGACAAAATGAAAGTCATGTGGCACCAAGCACTTCATTTGAAACAGAGCCTTGATTGTCTTATATAAGACTGTATAAACATATGTAGCACAATGCCAGGTGATGGCTTAATATATTCCACCTTGGATTTAAACTGTCATGCCATACCTGTACTGCCTGTCATAAAAGCTTAGTCTGGTATTTAAAAATTCTTGTCCAACAATGTACTTAAAAGTTAAAAGTGTGCTGTCTAACTTCATATCAACACTACTGTAAGTCAATGATAAGCAAACAGAGCAAACTGTATAGAGAATGTAATTTTTGACAGGTAAGTTTAGAGACAACAAAGAAATCCTTTTAAGATGTCATTGTGTTCAGATAAGAAAACACGTCTTTTATCACTTAACCAGGAGGAAAAAAACTTGAGGTATAGTTTCCAAGAAAAATATCACATTAACTTAAGAAGAGGAGAATTTAAACCTATTCACTATCTTAATCCATACATGCTGAGAGGACATTTGATACTTATATTCACATGATTTGTTTTTAAAACTCTGCATACAGTACAAAACCCAGAAGAGTTGTCATTTTATAATATAGCCAGCTAAACAGTGGACCATGAAGACCAAACATGCCTCTGTAGTAAATGTTGGGTGTTCTATTTTGGTGCAATTCGTATTCTTATATATATATATATATATATATATATATATATATATATATATTTATATGGAAATAAGAATACGACATATATAATATATAAGTGAGTATATAGACATATATATATATCTATATACAATTTCCATATGCCATATATATTTCCAGAATGCTGATAAGCAACACCAGGGGGTAAATGTATCAATGACCGGATTCTTCAACTCCGGCGAGATCGGCGTCTTCAGCGCTTAAATTTAAAGCGGCGCTGTCTTGTAAAGGGAAACTTCCCTTTACAAGGCAGCCCCGCTTTAAATTTAAGCGCCGAAGACGCCGATCTTGCCGGAGTTGAAGAATCCGGTCATTGATACATTTACCCCCCAAAAGGCAGGAATTATTATTTACATTGTGAGCTATTACATGTGGCATAAATATAAGAACAGCCAGTCTATGGGAAACACACATAACTGTATAAATAGGAGAAAAAGTAGTTTTTTCCATGCTATGTATTGGTCTAATTTTGCTGTTACTGTTTCTGCTAAATGTTTAAATAAACCTCTTAATGAGAAATATCAAAAGCGGGGTCAACAATATCTTCCCATGCTCTCTGAGACCTTTGTAGAAATAAGTCTATTTACAGTGCTAAGCTCAATCAATATTAAATGATGTAATATAGTAAGTATATCATGTGGTGTTGGACCTTATATACACAGTCAATTGTGTATTATGTGATTATTTTTTGGTATGTCTCTGCCCATCATAAGCCACTAGCCGTAAACACAATTTTAATCCACACGTAGGAAAACAGAATAATCAGAGCATAAGTGGATTTTCTAAATATATCTTATATTGAAAGGTTAAAGTCTGAGGAAAGGGAGTTACAGTAATTTTCTATAAGTGTCAACTGAAAACTAGTTTTTTCACACGAGTGCATAGGGTAAAATAATCATACACACCCTGGGTTACGTACTTATTTTAAATATGTAGACAGCAAACATAGAATAATCCAACCTATGTACAAGGAGTCAGGACTCTGGCTGCATATGTCACAGTAACATGAAATAGAATTGCACCCATCAAATATTAAGAAAAAAACAGTCACACCATGAAAATGATGTGTTCACCAATAATCAGAATTCCCAAACAGTATGGGAGTACGGGAACATTATTATTATTATCGTTTATTTGTAAGGCGTCACAAGGTATCCGCAGCGCCGTACACAGTACGAACAGTAGACTATACAGGGTAAAACAGTACAGAACATTAAACGCAAAGTACCAGTTCTCCAGAAACTCCAGGCAGGCAAATACAGTAGAGACGGAGCGGAAGAACAGGTATGGAGACAGAATGGAAGGGGGGGCCCTGCTCATACGAGCTTATACATCCTAAGGGAGGGTAAACAAATCAGGCACAGAAGGGAGCCAGTGAAGCAAAAGGGGGGAGAAAAGGGGCCAGGGGAGAAACAGAGGAGATGAGGAACATCATAAGGTTGCTGGGATATAAGCTTTAGAGAGCGGAAGATGCCATTGTGGTAAAATGCTTATTTGTAACGGAGACACATGCAATTGTTCTCTCATTATAAGATGTCAGAATGTATATTATGCTTATTTTCTTTTTTATCAGAAATAGGCATAAAATAATCCATTGCAAGAAGCTCCCATTTGCATTCCTCCCATTTGTCCCAATTTCAGCGGGACAGTCCAGATTTTAAAAATCTGTCCCACTTACCCACCTAGGGACATGCTTGGGAACATTGTGGGAAGGAAGATTTCTAATGGACAGCCTAGCACTTTACAGCGCTAGGCAGCCCATTGGGAGCATGCCCATGTCGCCATCATGCCGTGGTCACTCCCAGTTGTGAGATTCAGCCAGTTAGCACCTAATGTTAAGGTGAGTTCGGCGAACCGGTTACTACAGAATCTACCCTCTTCGTTAGTGGGGGGAGCAGGGTACTTTAAAAAAAAAGAAAAATACTCACCTGTTCACGGCACTAGCACTCTCCTTCCTGCTCCGTCCGCACTGAATGTCTGGCGTGACGTTAGAAAGGAGAAGAATGAAGCCGATAGAAAAGGTAAGTGAAGGAATGGAACCAAGGGGGAGCAAATGCAGCATGGCAGAGTGTGAAGGGGGAGCAAATGCAGCATGGCGGAGTGTGAAGGGGGAGCAAAAGCAGCATGGCACAGTGTGAAGAGGAACAAAAGCAGCATGGCACAGTGTGAAGGGGGTAAAAGCAGTATGGCACAGTGTGAAGGGGCAAAAACAACATGGCACAGTGTGATGAAGAGGAACATTACTGTGGCATAATATGAACTGGGGGCATTACTGTGGCATAATTTGAAATGGGGGCACTACTGTGTGGCATAACATGACTCATTACTAGAGATGTTCACTGACCCCCGTGTTCTGGTTTTGATTTTTGTTTTGGATCTGGATTAACTTCGTGTTTTGGTTTTGGCAAAACCGCCCTTGCATGTTTTAGTTTTGGTTTTGGTTTTGGAGCCCTATTTTTTTCTAAAAATCCCCATTTTTTTGCTAAAATCACATAATTTTACTTCTTTTATTTTCTTACATTATTATTATTATCCACAATAACACTAATTTCAAGTAATTTGCAGTCATTATTATCAATATTATTTCCATACACTTTCAAACAAAGACTGCAGCGACCTGACTAGATGCTAAACGACAGAGCAATGACTCAAACACACAGCAGAACACAAACATGGCCGCACAGCAGTGGCAGAGAATAAAAGGGGTGCAAGATGGAATTGTCTTTGGATCATGAAATCAGTTATGGTTCATTTGATCGCTCAACCCGTTCCTTGGATCCTCCCCGGCAATGGACTAAAAAGAGCCATTGTAATTCACAGCAAAAACCAAGTTCATCACTGAGCTTCGAATCAGCCCCAATTTACAAAAAATTATAATATAGTTAGGTACCTTTGACGTAAAGTGCAGATTGCAAACACTTTGTGCAATACTTATGAAACAGCAGCAAAGTGGAAGGTAATATATACACACACGTCTATTTAGACATCCATGCTTCCATTACTTCTGCAAGCAACGCTGTTCTTTGTTAATAAAACTGTTGTCTTTATACCATTCAAAAAATTAAAAATAATCCACCACTATTCTTTGGATGTTGATAGTTGATAGTATTATCAGGTGGAGTTACAGCAGAAGTGTCACTAATTCTGGTCAATTATCTTACAGTAGACAAGACCAGATGTCAAACTGTTGTGCTGAGTCATCTGCACCATCAATGGGTGTCTAAGATTTTTGGAAAGCACACAACAGTATATAGCACATGTAGGTAACATTGGCACACAGCAGTAGCTGAAAGGAAAAGTGGTGCAAGATGGAATTGTCCTTAGGAACTCCCACCCACCCTTATGTTGGATCTTAAAAAGGACATGCACACTTTAACAAACCAAGCACTTCAGTGACAAGGAGTGCCACTTTTAAAGCTGATGTGCTTGGTTTGCTTTGGCCCCCCCAAAACTAACTGTGCTGTTAATGAACTCTACTGTGGCAAGATGTTGTTGTCATCATCCTCAGCCTCATCCTCACCCTCATAAGATTGTACATCATCCTCAAACATTATTAATTCATTGCCGCTAGAATCCACCATTACAGAAGTCTCAGCATTTTGATGTAGTTGGCGGGAAAAGCCTTCCTTGTGGAAATTGAAGTTCATTTTTATGAACATCATCTTTTCCACATTTTCAGGAAGTAGCCTCCTACAGCAAATGCTGACAAGCTTCCTGGCTGTGCTGAAAACTATTTCTGAGTACACACTGGAAAGTGGGCGGGCAGCTTAGGCAGTGCAAAGCGAGTTGGTACATGGATCTCCAAATTCTCATTTTTTCATTCCAGTATGTAAAGCAACTGTCTGATGTGACTATTTCTATGCTATCGTTAAAATAATACCCTACCATCCTTTGGATGCTGATAGTAAGATCAGGTGGAGTTACAGCAGAGGTGTCACTTTTTTGGTCAATTCTTTTAGACCAGACCAGATGGCAAAATGTTGTGCTGAGTCATCTGCATCATCCCTGGGTCTCTTGAGAAAGCTAAGTTTTTTCCTAGTAGCAGTTGAGTGAGAAACTGAAGGAGGAGACGCTGTCCTGTCACGTAACACTTGAACTCTCATCTTGCTCACCAGGAGCTCCTTGCATCTCTTCAAATCTGGGTCAAGTGCAAACAAAGAGAAGACATAGCTCTTAAACCGAGGATCAAGCACAATCGCCAAAATGTAGTGATCCATTTTGATAACTCTTGGATCCTGGCAAAGCGAATAAAGTACTTGATCTACAAGTTCAACATACTTTGCATAATTGCTTTGTTTAATTTCCCAAAGCTGCATTTCCAAAAGTCTAATTAAGGGAATCACTTGACTCAAGCTAGCAGTGTCTGAAATCACTTCACAGGTGACAACTTCGAAAGGTTTCAGCACCTTACACAACACGGAAAGTATTCTACACTGTGTTTGAGTAAAATACATCCCCCCTCCTTTCCCAATGTCATGGTTTGTGGAGTAAGTGTGAATGGCTTTTCGCTTTTCCTCCATCCGCAGAAGCATATACAGGGTGGAATTCCACCTTGTTACCACCTCTTGCTTCAGTTGGTGGCAGGGCAAATTAAATTGCTCTTGTAGTTGTTGCAATCTCCAACATGCTGCTGCCGAATGCCGGAAATGTCCAGATATTTTACGTGTCACATACAGCATCTCCTACACGTCCCTGTCATTTTTAATAATCTCTTCACCATTGTGTGAGCAAAACAGGGAATGTGATGGAATTCACCCAGCTGTAATGCTCTTACAATATTGGTGAGGTTATCAGAAATTACATATCCTGAGGAGAGTCCAAGCGGAATAAGCCATGTTGCAATGACATCCGTTAGTTTTTGTAACAGATTGTCAGCTGTATGCCTCTTAGTGAAGCCGATGATACACAGAGTAGACTGCCTCTGAAAAATGTGACATACTTGGGTACATGCTGCTGCTGTTCGTGCTTGTGAAGGCGAATCACAAACTCAGTGGGCTATCACAATCATATAATCTTTAGTTTGCCCAGTTCCGTTTGTCCACATATCTGTGGTTAAGTGTACAGTGGGTATAATGGCAGTTTGAAGCCCAATAATTAAATTTTTATGAACCTTCTGGTAGAAGTGAGGAATAACTTTCTTAGTAAAATGGTTTTGTGATGGAATTTGGTAACCAGGACACAAGACTTCAAGTAATTGTCTAAAACCAGCAGCATTAATAGTAGATAAAGGACACAGATCAAATGCTAGCATAGTCGCCATGGCGTCTGTGATCCGCTCTGCGACTGGGTGACAGCTTTCATACTTGCTTCCTCTTGCAAAAAATTGTTTAACAGTCAATTGTTGTAAACTACTAGTAGTGTTCTTCTGCTTCTTCGATGAAGATACACCCCCAGCAGCAGCAGCAGTGGGAATAACGCTCAAGAATTCTTCTGAGGAAATCCAGGATAGTGGAGGAGTCATCTAGCCTTAGCAACTTGGATGCAGGACTAACTCTGATTGCTACTGAGGATATTGATGAGGACGGTGTTGTGGATGTAGATTGCAGGTGTCGGGATCTAGCTGAGAGAAGGGACCTAGCTGATTATGGACTGCTTGTTGTTATTTTTTTAGCATAAGTTTCCAATTTTCCCAACAGCTTGCCATGAACTCTCTTCAAATGGCGTAAGATGGATGAGGTTCCTGGATGGTTAAGGTCCCTACCTCATCTGCCTGTGGCTTTATAGGCGCTACAAAAGGCTAGACAACTGTTGTCAGGACTTGGGTAAACATAATTCCACACATAAGAGGTGGATTTTTTGGTTTTATGCCCAGGCATGACAATGGCCTGCTTCTTATCACATGCAAGAACTGCTTCCACCGATGCAGGACTTACACAAACAACATCATCCTCATCAACATCCTCATTAGTGCCGTTGTCAGCTACACAAATATCCCCCTTGTCCTGTTGCAATTCGAAAGCGGCATCCTCAATTTGTGTATCACCGACTACACTTGGGCTGTTCATGCACACATATGCAGAAATGCTGAAAGGGGTCTTCTTTATGGGTACACTATCAGGCAGGTCAGGATTACACATAGCACTCATGGATAGACTCTCCTCAGGGATTTGTGTCATTTCTGTATCTGAACATACATTTTCCTCTAATGCCTTACTGTTTTCTTCCAGCTCGGCTTTTACACATAAAAGTATTTGGACACCACTTATGGAGTCCAAATGACAAGGTCTTGCTTGGTCATGTCTAACCTTACAAGAAGATGCCTCATTGACAGTTGCAGAACTAGCACTCATAGAGATAGGCCAAGGCCTCATTCTGTCCTTGCCACTGCGTGACTAGATAACTGTCTCTTGATATTGCTATAAATAATTTATCTGTATGCAGCTTTTATAATATTTGTTGTTTATTACTTTGCTATTGTCTGTGCAATGTCTTAATAATTTGTACCGTTTATTTGCCTATGTTTAAATTTAATTCCTATTGTGTTTTAATGTATGTGTTACCATGTAACTTTCATTGTTGGTACTTTTTTTTAGTTTATAGCCAGGTATTATTTAATATTTTTTCGCTAATATTTTAAAACTCTTTCTTATAACATAATCTAGTTTTGTGTACTTCTTTTGTTGTTCTTATTTGAGTATTAAACGCATGAAATATTAAACTACTTTTCGCTAAATCTTTTTGTATACTTAAAATGGTCATTAGGGCAAAGAACCAGTTGTTAACTTATATGAATCCCACCACTAGTCATGCCCCCATCATGATGTGGCCACGCCTCTTGTCCAGCTGCCTTTTATGTTGAGAGGTATGCATTTGGGGTTGCTTTGATACATTTTGAGTTGAATATTGCATGCCATTATATTTTCTGTAGATTTCTTGCTCTTATTTTAGGTTATAGAAACTGGGCCCACTAAAACCAGGTGTACAGGCTGTTCACATTTGCAGACTTAGGGCTAGATTTACTAAGCTGCGGGTTTGAAAAAGTGGGGATGTTGCCTATAGCAACCAATCAGATTCTAGCTGTCATTTTGTAGAATGTACTAAATAAATGAAAGCTAGAATCTGATTGGTTGCTATAGGCAACATCCCCACTTTTTCAAACCCGCAGCTTAGTAAATCTAGCCCTTAGAGTTTTACAATACTTGATGCACTGTGATTATTGAATAAACTATTTTAGCTCCTCACCTAGAACCTTGGTATACACCCAGGAGACCCTCTCTAGCTCGCCTCTCCTCATCCTTGTGATGGCTGGGAAAAATTATATAAATATTAGTAAGTAATGTCACTTTCTAGGTTCATTCTATTTACCACTGTATGTATACAGCATATATTATTTTTATATTGAAAGCCCAGGATGGTGCTTTCAAACATCATAGTGCACAAAAAATGTATACATGCACAAAAATGTGCTCCGGTGTGCGGACCAATCAAATATAAAGCATGAGGAGGCAAATAGTAATTTTTCTACCTTATAAAAATTACTATTTGCCACCTCATGCTCTATATTTGACTTGCAAACTATGGGGTACAAATTCTACCCCATAGTTTGAAAATCAAATATAGAGCATGAGGTGCCAAAAAAGTAATTTTACCCCACATACTTTAAAGTCAAATATAGAGCATGAGGTGACAAATAATAATCACCCCATCCCGCCCATTTATTGTTTTACCTCCCTACTTCTTAGATTGGACTTTGGTAACCCTCTTTTTTAAAAATTAAAAAACAAATAATTAGATTCTATTTACTCACTCTTTTTTCTCCTGAAGTCTGGTCAGCAGATACAGGGGGCTCTTCGAACTTCTTATCTCTTCCTTCTTCTCTCTTCTCTCTCTTCTCCAATGGCTGCCCAAACGCTCCTTGGCTTCTTCACACAGAGAAGGGGGGGTGGAGCGGAGCGGTGCATGCTGGAAGGGGAGGGGGCATCGGGAAATTACTTTACTCACACTGTCTGTCACTGACAGCTCATTGAGCACATTTGTGGACAGAGGCTCCGCCAAAGAGATCACATGATCACTGACTGACGCTGTACCTCTGCCCCCAAACTGCTGACTAGATTAGAAAATCTAGTCAACGGCGCCCTGCAGATCCCGGCACCCTAGGCAACTGCCTAAGGTTGCCTAATGGAAGCGCCGGGCCTGCACAAGCCCTATCTATTAATGGCATTTTTCAGTCATATGAGGGGGCATTTTAAAAAGCTGACTCCTATGCATGAACACCTAATAACTTGATGCGGAACATAAGCTAGGGGTCTCACAATTTTGTGGCAACAATTTGCTCAGGCACATGGGAGTGCCTAACAGGTCATATATTAGACAAAAAAATTATTGCTGAAAAAGGATATTCTAGAAATGTAACAGTCATTGCACAGTCAATAGACAGTCTGTGAAATTTCAAGAAAGCAAAGCCAATGGGCAAATATTTACCAATCAATGGTCAAGTATTTACCAGTCAGTGGACAAAGAATCCAATATGTCAGTGACAGCTGCCCAATTCATCCTTGCGTATCTTCCAACTGTCCAGATTTAGGTGGGACAGTCCTGATTCTGGGGGACAATGCCAGTGTCCCAGAAGAGAGGATGTTTGTCCCAATTGCTGTGAATGCCGTGGAAGATACTGCAACGGTGGTAGTTCCGCCACTGCTTGTAATCTACCTAAACGTGTCCGTTCACAAGAATTAACACCTGACAATATTTTATTTATATATATATATATATATATATATATATATATATATATATATATATATATATATATATATAATATATAAATGCTTAGTGGCGTCTGTGTGTGTGTGTGGAAAAAAAAAACAAGTTGCAGGGCCACCTGCTGGGCAGAGTTATACACTGACCTACTAAATTCTTAGTGTGTGTGGGAAAAAAATTCAAAAAGGGCTGAAATTTGGTAGGGCTCAAACTCATTTTCGTGAGGTAATTTTACCTCATGAACACACATGTGTAGAGGCGTGCGTTAGTGTGTGTGAGTGTGTGTGTGTGTGTGTGTGTGTGTGTGTGTAAAAAACTATTTTCTCAGAAAGAGCTCATCCAATTGACCTGAATTTGGTATACTGACATTATTTGACAAAAAAATTAGAATAGTCAAGTCAGTTAACTTCCATCATCCCCCCTTCCCCCCGTGGGAGGGGTAGTAAAGGCTAAATTTACGAGTTGAGGGGTCAAACTCACTTTCGTGAGGTAATTTTATCTCATGAACACACATTAAAAAGGCCGCTTGCGTCGGGAACTAACGCTCTTCCCCTGAGGAGGCCTGGGCTAGGCCCAAATGCATGACAAGAACCTTTTTAAGACCTTAAGTAGCTTGATTTGTCTAGAATGCATGAGTATCATGCACGGGTTAACTTGTAATATATATATATATATATATATATATATATATATATATATATATATGTATGCAACATATGTAAGACACCGCAATACAATTAGTAAATGCATGCAAGCTGTAAAGATCTCATGTTCGGAGTATATAAATCCAAATAATTCCTTCCATATCAGCAATACATAAGTGATTGAATATGTTGTGGCAGGTGTTAAATTGCCACACACTGTCTCAATACCTCATTCATTTTTTATTATACCTTGCATATCTTTCAGAAATCCTTCCAGTTCCCATGCAAGTTTCTAAACCTAAAACAAATGCTTCTAACATTCTTCAGCTCACAAGTGAATGCAGTTATTATTATTGTTTTCTCGACGTCTCAAAATTCCATTGTTTTGTTTGACTAACAAAGGGTATTTGGTACAAAGGGAATGTGTTATATTTATGGGTCAGATCCTTTTCATGTGGCACAAGGCGGTTGCTAGGGCCTGTTTTATGTACACGACTAGCATTTAACCTTGTATTGTACAAGACTCATAAAAATGATAAGCTTATGTGTAGAATTCTCTGAAATCTCTGAAAATCCATATACATGACTTAACGATTATTGCGGAAAAAAATTATAAAAGGTCATGACTTCTATGACTCACAAGTGGGTAGAATAGCCTATCCATGACATAATGAATATGTTTGTTAACCCCACAGTTGTTCAAATACTTCTATAATAATGGCTGCTCAATGATTAATAATTATTCAATTTATATGATGGTTGCTGATTTTGTCATTTTTAGATTGTTACGCTGGGTTCCGACGCACATTTAGGGGGGTTTCCAGTTGGATTGACAAACTTGTCCCTCATCCAGGACCAGCCACCTTACTGCATACAGCCATGCACCTTTGTCATTCGTTACGCCATTCCTTCCCTTCTAAGTGTGTCGCCTCCTCTCTCCTCCGCTGACAGCATGTAAAGTGGTGCGTGCACCTCCTGACATGTGCGCCGTCAACGTCCCACGCGTGAGTCTACCTCTGAAATGTTCAGTGCTGGATAAAGGGAGGTAAGTGTGTACGCTTAATGACTTGCTAGGAAACGAAGTTTGTGTGCGTATTTATTTTTTATGGTTTATTTATTTTTTACATATTGCTTATTTCTACTAATCTAATGTATTCTGGCATTATGCATACAACACTTTGAGGATTCTGCTGTGCCAGGAAGGAGAGCTGCTATACCAGAGTTGGGGTTTAAATTTTAAGGTACATCTTAATCAAGCAGACTTTTGGGAGCTCCAGCTTGTGATGGTAATTGAATGTGAGGCTGCATTTGTATGTGTTAAATGTAAATACCAATTAATATTGGGGAGGGGCTTTATTGAATGTGAATACCATTAATTTATGTTGTAATTGTTGGAGGGAAAACAGTCTGCTTATTAATGTTGGGGTTGTTTGGGGGCTATAAGTCTATTGTTGGGGTTGTTTGGGGGAGCTATAAGTCTATTAATTAAATGTGAATGCTATTTATGTAACAGGGCTGGTTGCTGGGAGGAAGTTCTAATTATTAAATGTGGTTACTATTTATTTAACATTGGGGCTAGTTGGGGGGAGGAAGACCTAGAGCAGGGGTGTCCAACCTTTTAGCTTCCCTGGGCCACATTGGAAGACGACGAGTTGGTTTGGGCCGCACATAAAATACACTAACGATAGCTGATCATCGAAAAAACCATAGAAAACATAGTTAACATATTAAACTTACTTGGAAATGAAGTTAGTAAGAGTTAGGAAACCTGTTGCAGAATCATGATTAAAGCAGTAGTCCCATTACCAGCTACAATTTAACTTACCTGCTTCTGCCTCTTAGTGGGGTTCGGGGAATTAAATGCCAAAAACTTTTTTTTCCTCTCTTTCTGCACCCATGAATCATTTTTTTTATTGACCAGTTTGAAATGGTCACCGATATAGGTAGCATCAGGAGGACTAATAGAAATCTGCAGAGATTTAAAGATAGGGTGGCGGGAAAAATGGCTCATGGAGCAGCCTCCGATGAGGGTAACAGTGGGTGATATTTTCACCCTACTCAGCACTGCACATTTAAAATGGTTTAAAATATTAAAAATACAATTATCTCTTAATATTTATATTAGATACATACAGAGAACACAGCTAGTTCATAATTGCATGGTGCAGAAAGTCCAAATTCAGAGTAACAACAATAAGATACTGGATAATCTTTCACTGCTGCTGATAGTTCACGCGGATGACTCCTCTGTGCTGCGCTACGCAGTGGATGTCGGGTGTGATGACGTCACCCCCAACATTCACTGCGAGCGCCACACGGAGGAGGAGACCAGGGAGGGAGCCGGAGCGCAAGGGTTTTTTGGGGGTTTTTTTTGCAGGATTTTTTTTTTCAGTGCTGTCCCCTTGCCACAACCAAAACTCCTGCTGGGCCACATTTACAGGCATACTGGACAACCATGACCTAGAGTATTCACTCATCGCTAGGCTTTTCATATAGGATCCACACAAGTAGCAACTGAGCTTAAGCCACAAGCAACAGCAGGTAGTGAAAGCTGCAAGAACAGGTAGGAGGGAGCAGGGCTGTGTGCCAACTGTCCTGACTCTGATGTAGCAGTTCTGATTTTGGGTACTGACCCACTCATTCTGGAATTTCTAACCTATCAAGCTTCATACCTAACAGTAGTGTATGCAGCATCGCCCATGTATTTGAAGTGAATGGGAAAGGGTTTATGTCTGATTAAGGAATTATTTAAGTATAATTAATTCATAAATTGCCCCTCTTTAATAAATATGAAGTCCTATCACTCAATTGATATTATACTGATTTTCTGCTTTTTTTCATTAGCTTGCTGCTATTATCCTCTGTTCTTTACAATGCAATTTGACAGGCAATCTGCAGGTGCAGCCAATAAGTTGCCATGCTATTCAATGACTAGTCTTCCTGCCGTACTGGGAAGCACCAACTTAGGTGCCATCATGCCTGTGTAAGTCACTAGGTTCTAGGATGCACTGTTACTAAAGTTCCATAATTATACTTTTATTAGCTGTTATTCTTTTTATAAATATATTTATTTGTAAGAATTAATATAAAGTTTTAGGGGGAAATTTACTGAAGTGTGGTTTTGCAAAAAACGCATGGTATTTGCTAGTTTTATATGCTGTTTGTAAACGGTGTGATTAATTATTCTTAGATAAAATTCTTATAGTTTGGAGTGGACTGTAATACTGATCTGAAAAATATGTAAGACCTGATACAAGTGTATTTTAATACAGTTTTATTTAAGTTTTTGTAAGTATGTTTTTTATTCAATAAATGTAATTATTGTATATTGTAGATGTGAGACAAGTATTTACATAAATTATGCTTATCGTATATATATATACTAGAGATAGAGGACTTGATTCGTCAAGGAACGCAAAGTGAACGCAATTTGCGTTTTTAAAAAAAGGGACTGAAAATGCACGCACGTAAGCCCGTATTCAAATACAAGTAGATCTGAAGAAATGTTTCCATTTGAATATGTGTATAAGTGCGCTCTGGCAATACGGTACTTGCCATATGCATACAGTTACAACCCACCACAGAATGCATGGAAACAAATGATTAAATACATGAACACCTGTTAATAGTAGAGGGCCTTATACATTAAGGAACTTAGGCAAGAAATTAAGTAAGTTTTCTTACTTAAGTTTTCTGGACAAAACCATGTTGCAATGTAAAGGGTGCAAATTAGTTTTCTATTTTGCACATAAGTTAAATACTGGCTGTTTTTTCATGTAGCACACAAATACTTGATAGCTTATTTGTATGCTGAAATTTAAAGTTGATATTTGTGTGCTACATGAAAAAAAATGACAGTATTAGCTTATGTGCAAAATAGAAAACTAATTTGCACCCATTGCATTGTAACATGGTTTTGTACAGAAAACTTAAGTAAGAAAACTTACTCAATTTATGTCTTAATGAATCAGGCCCGTAATCATTAATAATAAATACATTTAAAAAATTGTAATAATTTTTTTTAACATGAAATACATTTATAAGGATGTTCTTAATGCCTACTGTACATAAAATATATTTTTACAGTAGCTCTTAATTGCAAACCCATGTTCTGGCATGCATATTTGACTGCCATCACTATCACTCAGTACTTACAACTAACCTGTAGCTGATGCCAGTGATACGACTAAAAATCACATACCTCAGAGATGCCCAGAGGTTGAATCAGATGAACGTGCATGCGCTCGACCTTGGCATACCCTTACTGCACACTGTCTACATGCTGTTGTGTCATTTGCATTCGAACTTGAATTGCATGCACTAGCATTCACTGCCGTGAAGTCCGTTTCTGAGCATGCGTAGATCAATTTCATGCAAAATACAGCCCAAAATGGGAGTTATGTTTTTTAATGAATCAGGCCCTGAACCGATTTTTATCATTGCAATTTTACTTGCAGTCTTTCTGATATTTTAACTGTACCTAACAGAACTTATTATCTGTTTGCCCTGGCATTGGCTCTGGATTTAAACTATTATTCTAGAAGCTTTTTTGGTACTGACTGACATTGACCTTGCCAACGTTGTCTCTGAATTTGGGTCCCGTTTAATCCCCTGTGGTTTCCTAGGTCTGGGGGAAAATGAGTATCAGTAATCACAACTGACTATAAAGGAGAGGGAGCTGGTATAGGTGAAGAACGCAATGGCCTAGTCACTGATCTTAACAAGTATGAATGGGCCCAGGTGTGACATAATCACAACTACTGTTTAGCTTCCTACTTTTTGACCACAATGTTGAAGTTAACTGAATTGTAGTTAGTGCCTGCAACTGTGTAGCATGCGGATGCATAGCACTATAGTTAGCTGCTTGTATCCCTTTTCTGAAGCTGCTTTTTCCCCGCTGGACTAATCTAGTCGTGATTGTCAAGAATTCCACTGCATCTTCTTGCAGCAGTCGCAAGATTGATCAACAAGTGTAGCCTACCCAGTCTCTCCTACAGAGCGTCAGTTACATAAACAGGAGAGGAAATGACTACTGATAGTGCTCTGCAGTAATGTGCTGCACAATCATTGTGCTAATACTTAGTGCTACAGAGGGAAAAAATGTTTAAAGCTTTCCTTGTAATTGTTATAGGATTTACATCAGGTCCCGTCACATGTCGACAGGTGAGGTAGTGGACATCTCATTTAAAAATTTTATTATTACTCATTAGTGATTTTTTTACATGTTTATCAATCACCTTGCATTGTTTTGTTTTAAGATAGAATATTGTGCATTTGTACAATAAAAAGCTGATATTTTATATCTAGGAGCACATAGTATTTTTTCTGCCCTATCCAATCTAATATTAGGACATTTATCCATTCACATTATTTGGATTAGCGCTTCTATAGGATTTACATCAGGTCCTGCCACACACTTCACCTCACATGTCGACAGATAGTGTAGTGGACATCTTGTCTAAAAATTTATTTTTAAACATTTTACCGCTTGCTTAAAAGACCAACAAACCCTCTTTATAAGAAAATAAATATATATATGATTACCTTTAAATGTTACTTGTTTTGCGTTCATGTCAAATATCATAAAACACGTTAAACATCATGAAAGATAGCTAAAGTCCTATAGTTGTTTGCATTTTATTACAACAGTAATACTCTTCTACTTTCCTGTGAATAGCCAGTTAAAAGAAAGCCTATCCTCACCCTTAGAAGGTGAATTAGAGATAACAAAATCATTCTTTAAGAACCTCTCATACAGTTCACAAAATAATTCAGAAAAGAGGTCAAGCTGTCCGCTTTTATTACCATCACTTACTAACACAAAGGAATTTCCTTTGTGACTATCCTCTGCGAATATAAACATGAAAATATTAAGGATTTTATACTGTTTTTATGGCTGGTCCTCTGGTTCTGCTCACACGTCTGGCAGGAACCTGTATGCAGCTACGTTTCCATGCATCTCCAGTACACATCCAGTAGATATGTGTTTCACAGAATGCAGCAAGATGAGAGCCACTTGGCAGACTATAGAAATCCTGTTTGGCCATGTGTTAGTGCAAAGGTTCATGTAAAAAGGTATCCAGAGTTTAACATAGACTTTCTGTCATTAAAATGGGGTGCATATGAGGAAAATAAAACCATACTTATTTTTGCAGATCATATCCCTTTTTTAGAGGGTGGGCTGAACCAACCGATCCAAAAGAGACCAAATTGTGAACTGTGCAAAGTGCTCTTTGAGACAGACATCTGAATGTACTTAGTAGTAAGGAAAGTTGTTTTTTTTTTTTTTGTAACTTTCATTTCTTGCTTCTTTTATCCTTAAGCTAAGTCATAAACTAACACTCGGTGGTTAAAAGTCAGGGGAGCAGATGCATGGTATGAGTGCTTCAGTCTCTCTTTTAACTGTGTATAGTCTTTACTTTTGTTTGCCTTGTTATTACCTTATGCACTACAGACATTATTGAGTTTAAACTTTTATATGTACTTGTTGCACATTTGCTGAAAGAAAATAAGTAGCAAAACTGTTGTAAGAGAAGTGACAATTATAAATTGCATAACTCATCTTTTTAGCTGGAGTAAGCTCAGACATCACTATTAGTTTTCACGGTGAACACAATATAAAATTAGATCTGTGATTATTTTAACGGGAAGCAAATAGTCATATGAATCTGGAGAAGAAACTTAAAATATAGTATAGTAAACTTGTAATATAGTGTGTGTTGTGAAACATAAATTAATTTGCACTTTGCACCATGCAATTACTGTAAATGGTGAGTTATATAAATATATTGTTTCACTTTATCACTAAATTATGTTTGTAGTCTCTGTGAGTGAAATGTATTTTGAAGATAAATTTGTAGATGAAATGTTCTGCTCTTTATGTGAAACTAATTTGCATTCTTTAAAAATATTGAGGCTTTTGATCACCAAAATCTATATTAATACAACAGGGACCTTGAGTATTTTGGAAGAGTTTATCAAATATATAAGTGCTTATCTCTTCCAATTGGGTAATTTATGAGGTTCTCTATGGTCACTAGCCAATAATAAAATACAGAGACACAAGCCTGTCATTCCCTCTTCTGTTGTGAGCAGCAATCCATTCCCTCTCATCTTATTTTGTCAGTCACATTTAAATCCCCAGTTTTCAGATCAACTCAAATAACTAACCATGTGCTCACTAACCTGCACAATCTAATAATATCCAATTGTTTACATAGAAGCATAGAAGCACATACTTTAAAACTGAAGTGAGGTAAGTGTCATCAACAGCTTTGCTTGGAGCTCACTTTTTTGCTAAAAAAGAGAAACTCTCAACTTTGAAAAGTCGCTCTTTTCTTATTCTGACACTTTACAAAGCAGGTAACAGTTTGCTAAACCTTGTAAGAGCATAGGGTTCCTGGGATTATTAGTCCGCCAATGTATGGTATCACTTACTGGAGCTTTGATGAAGTGTTGCATTTGTAGTAGTATCTGTTCTTATTACTGGAGAAGGGAAAGCATCACTAAGACGGGCAGCTTACCTTGTGGGTCTAAACCTACCTTGTTGGTCTAATACCTTCCTAATGGTCTAAAGACCATTAGGAAGCTATTCTGAGGTGCTATGTGCCTTAGGATTGTCGATCTCTGGGAAAGTAAATTGGAACAGGGAGTGGTGACCCCTGAATTGCATTTGAAGGCACTAATCACTTATGTACTGTGACCTATTGTTACACATGCTTTCTTTTACCAAGGTCTTTTGTCTGGTCTAGAAATGGTTTTATAACACCAGACAAAGAGTTGGGTTTGTACAGCATTATGTCATTAAATAGGTAATTGCTGTACTCGGATGATAAAATTAAATTGACCATTATGGGTGAAATCCTCAAAAGCTAGGTGAGCTTCTCTGGTCCTAAAGCTCACACCTACAGTACTGGGCAAAAGTTTTAGGCCGGTGTGGAAAAAATGCTGCAAAGTAAGAATACTTTCAAAAATAGAAGTGTTAATAGTTTATTTTATTAATTTACAAAATGCAAAGTGAATGAACATGAGAGAAATCTAAATCAAATCAATATTTGATGTGACCACCATTTGCCATCAAAAGAGCATCAATGCATCAATTTTTCTACGTACAATTGCACACAGTTTTTGAAGGAATTCGGCAGGGAGGTTGTTCCAAACATCTTGGAGAACTAAGCACAGATCTTCTGTGGATGTAGGTTTGCTCAAATCTTTCTGTCTCTTCAAGTAATCCCAGACACTCTTGATAAAGTTCCAGAGAGGAACGAAACACGTTGAGGAGAATTGGGAATTGGGAACATCTTTTTAAATTGAAGTGTAAGTACCGATGTGCATTTTGTAAGGTACAATAAAGTTGTTGATACTTATCCATTACTTTGGTCTTGTTTTGATGTGGACACGTGGGCTTGAGCGCACCGCCAGTGAGGGGAGCTCGTAACATCAAGCTGAGAAGTGGACAGACGTAACCTCACGGGAGATTTAATATACAAGCACCGGAAAACAATACAGCGTTGGTCCTAAGTACCGCTGGAGGTTACACATCATCATCATCATCATCATTTATTTATATAGCGCCAACATATTCCGTAGCGCTTTACAATTGGGGACAAACATAATAAACTAATAAACAAACTGGGTAAAACATACAAAGAGGTGAGAAGGCCCTGCTCGCAAGCTTACAATCTATGGGACAATGGGAGATTGACACATGAGGTTAAGTATACATTTTGCCTCTTGGCTCAGCCAGACTGCAAAGGTAAGGTGACTCATAAGCTAAATGATCCTGTAACACAACAATGTTGGTTAGGGGGTAGTTGTCTTGTGTGAAATTGTGTAACAGGCTAAAGGTAGTGAGGTTAAGAGGGTGGTTGAGGAATATTATAAGCTTGTCTGAATAGGTAGGTTTTCAGAGAACGCTTGAAATTTTGTAGACCAGAGGAGAGTCTTATTGTGCGTGGGAGAGAGTTCCATAGAGCGGGTGCAGCCCGAAAAAAGTCCTGTAACCGGGAAGGGGAGGATGTAATGAGGGTGGATGAGAGACGCATATCTTTTGCAGAACGGAGTTGCCGAGTTACATCCACGTTATATCAGGTGTCATATCTGAATCCCGGGAGGGAAGTTCTGATCAATTGGTATAAGACTTCTAATCATCGGAGAAATACAATCTATAGTAGCAACGTCAACCACAAGGCTGAACTTATAACGGTACTGTTATCCATTTATTTTCACAATTTACTGGATTTATCATTGACAGTGAGAGGTCACAGACTAAACATCTGTGTACAATATTTGGAACACTGATACAATCAGTATTTACCGCTAGACCAGCAATTTCTATGTAGATAATCATAGTGATGTGTGGTATATGTGGGTTCACTGTGGACAATAAGTAGTATGTGACTAAGAAAAGCAATTAGATGATATAGCGGAACACTAAACCATTGGTCTCTTTTGCTGTACAGAAGGTCATTTTTTGTGATGTGTGTTTATGTCACACTTTGGCATTAGAGCGCTGTAGAAATTGATATCTAGATATAATATTGAAGATTTGGGGGAGTCTGCTCTACAAGCTGCTTATGTTAGAGTGGTTGTGTTTACTAGATTTGAGCGCTTATCCATAATATAATCTATAAGTAATCCCAGACAGACTAGATGATGTTGAGACTAATTGTTCTTCTTTATGATGAAGATAGTTCTTAATGGCATTGGCTGTATGTTTGGGATCATTGTCCTGCTGCAGAATAAATTTGGAGCCTCCATGATGGTATTGCATGATGGTTAAGTACCTGACTGCATTTCTCAGCATTGAGTACACCATTAATCCTGACCAAATCCCAAACTCCATTTTCTGAAATGCAGCCCCAAACCTGCAAGGAACCTCCACCATGCTTCACTGTTGCCTGCAGACACTCATTATTTTACTGCTCTCCAGACGGCCCAAAAAAAGAGGTGGTTGTGAGAGGCGAGATTAATCAAACTGCATGCTGCTTGAGTTATTTGACAATTTAGAACATAAGAGGAAGTACCATTGACATATAAATGATGGAGGCAATCATTATATTTTAATTAAGGGGCAAAATTAATTTATAAGTAACTTATGGGGCATTATTATTGCACTATATTGTGGAGAAAATATGAATATATAATTTGATTGCTCATTTATGATGCACACATGTGGCACTACATAGTGCCCCCATGATATAATAATACAATAATATTGTCCCCTTAATATAATAAAAAAATAGAATTTTCCCACATAAGTTAATTATAAATTAATTTTGCCCCTTAATCAATAAATAATGATTGCCCCAATAACTTATATGTCAATAGTGCCTCCTGATATGTTCTGAATGACAAAATAGCTCAAACAGCATGCTTGAGCTATCAAGCCAATGAGAAGCATAGAAAAAACTCTTTTTCCTGGCAGTTTTGATGGTGGTTTTGACCAAACCACCCGCGGTTTTCAATCTGCCGCACATTGCCAGGCATTTTACATTGCAGCCTCAAACCACCCTATAGTAAATGCGGCAGTTTGGAGTAACCGCCGGTTATGTGTGGTGGCATAAAACCGCCAACAAACACGATTTTTAGTACATTTACCCCTAAGAGTGTTACAGTAACTTGCTTTAAAAAATCTGGTGTATAATATAAATGATGTGAATTAAGAATGAATGTTAATCATATATCCATATTTTTGGTGATAAAATGGGAGTTGGATGTAAAGATCATCAAGGGGTGCAGAGAAAAGCATAAAAGTAGTAAAGGATGGGAGAAGACATGGGGAAGGGAGGGAAAATGGTCCAGGGTGAGTCTCCATCATCATTATCATCATCATCATCATCATTTATTTATTTTTTATAGCGCCACTAGTTCCGCACCGCCATATCTCTATATCTGTGAATTGAAAAAAGAGTTAACATGAGCACATTATTGTAAGGTGAATGGTGATCTCATTATAATGAGTTGCCCAATGATATTGAGGAGTTTTTAATAGAGATGTGTGCAGACCACCGTATTTTGGTTGTGGTTCTAAAACCATCTTTGTGCTTTAAATTTGGTCAAAAATCCTCATGTGTTTTGGTTTTGGTTTTGGATCTGGATTTAATAAAAAATTGTGAGGAATAGGTAAAATCATGTGATTTTGAACTTTTTTTGCTCCTACATTACTATTTATAACATTAACATTTATTTACAGTTATTTTCAGTCTATTTTCTAATGATCTATTCCCAACAACTAAAATGGTATGAGAAAATCGCAGAAGCGTATAAAGTGTGGCATTCTACCTCGTTACTAATACTCTCGCCTACCATTCCCACACTACAGAAATTCTCGACGGACGGTGCAGCTTCACACTATGGGACATTCCAAGTGACAGCTGTTACTCTATGTTCATCAGAGAACCAATTAGACTTTTATATATGATATGGACTATTAGAGGTTTTATCAGTCCCATTAAGTTAACAGACCGGACTGCCAGTTACCATACACACAGCAGTTTGAACTCCCAGGCCGTCCACCTGAATGATTTGAACTATTGTTTTAAGAAACTCTAATCCCAAGTCTATAGTGTCTATTAACTCCCTAGCTGCAGATCTTACTATTATTAAGTTCACTGATTAACTTAATATTGTGGAAACGTATTCCGTTAAGAGCATTACCATACCTGACTGTGTATAACACTGACGTTGTACATTGGATTGATATATGCTTGACATCTGTACTACGATTAACTGTATAGAGGAATGTTAATTTATGAAAGCCAATTCGGTTATTAAATGTGTTAAGTATATAAATATGGTATTCTTTAATATTCATATGCCCAGCTATGTATAACATAGTGTACATTCAATATGCAACCATGCACATGTATGACTCTTTGTACATTTAATACAATCAACAGTATCTAAGTTTTATTTTGAAACAATCCAATTTTTAAAACCTTATTTTTTTCACACTTGATAAGGCTACAATTGCACTATTCTTCTGCATAAAACAATGGTGCTCTTAGACTTTTCCGCTTGTTACAATTTCCGAAACACTGGTGGGGAGGGGTTACCCCACTGAGTTGGCACAGCGCTTAGGAACTTACATATTTTCAGTATTATTAGGTTGACAGTAATATCTCCAACCCCATCCCAAATCCTATCCCTAACCATTTAAGACTGTCTACATTTGAATTGTCGATGTCATGTCAACTTTCTGAATGTCAACCAAATGAATGTCTAGACATCAACCGCATACCTTTGAAAATTTAAGGATTGGTAGTAATGATGATGATTTAGACATAGAAATTGAGGATACTACTTTGGAACTTGCTAATGTGCAAGAGGATAAGAGGATAATTGTGGATCTAAAAATGTAACAATGTGTTGTACTTGAACAAGATTATGAGGAGAACGATGTATGTGTCCAAGTAAGTCAATCACCAATGGAACCCCTTCATGCCCATGATAATTGCATTATTACGCCTGGGCAAAAGACCAAAATATCCACCTCTTGCATGTGAACATATTTTTATACCAACCCAGACAACATTTGTCAAGGCATCTGTAGCCTTTATGATGCCTTGTGAAGCAAGAATGACAGTCACCAATCCATTGACAGCGGGTCACTAAAGGCATGATAGCTATGTTAGAATTGGATGTGCATCTAATTTCTGCCATCAGATTTTAGCAGATTAGTTGAGATCATTTGTCCATGTTGCTAAATTCCATTTAGATTCCATTTCTCCTGAACAGCAATCCCTCAGCTGTACCTGAAGGTTAAACAAAAAGTCATTCACTAACAAGAAAATACCATTGTACCGACTATACACTTAACTAGGGATATGTGGAAAAGTGGCACTGGTCAAACAAATGTCTACATGACTGTGACAGCCCACTGGGTACCACCTTCAGAAGCAGCCATGCCTGTAGCATCATCATCATCCTCCTCATCGGTTCAGCATAGTAAAGCTAGCACACAGTGCCAGGTCATTCACAGCACCCTGTCTTTTGGTCGCTTTCTAGTACAGATGTGATCCTGCCCTTCACACAGTTGCTTTCAGATTGAAAAACTTTGGATTTTAAAAGCAAAAAATATTTTTTTTTTTGTGCAGCTCACAGCCAAACAACACCCTGTTTTTTGTCCACTAAATAGTTCAGATGTCACTGATACTGACCCTTGCACAACTGAACACAGATTTAAACACATTGGGCCTGATTCATGACAGCAGATATCTGTGCATATCACACACAAAATCACCCTATGAATGCATAGAACCAGGCCATATTCAACATAAATGCAGCAATATTCACTGCACCTATGTACGTAAAGGACACTTACTACAGCCTACAATTTCTGGGAGTGAACGGAGCGGGAAAAGTCAATGTACAGTGAGGGCGTGCCAAACTCGAGCGCATGCAGCCTGTGATGACAGTCTCATATGCATGTTATAAGATGTGTTTGAAATCAGGAGCAACTGTAAAAATGTATTTTATGTTCAGTAGGCATTAAGATCATCCTAATACATGTATTTTAATGGAGGGGGGTGGTCTTATATAATTTACATGCAACATTAATTGAATAGGCATTTATTTTCTGTGCCTTTTTCGTGCATGTATATTACACATAGTAGAACAGAGCAGACCTACACCTGAATTGATCAGTGCACATATCTTCAGATCCGTTCCTTGTTTAATACAGGAGTACACAGAGCTGATTTACATGCATTTTTAAACAAACGCACGTTGCGCTCAGTGTGCGTGCTTTGATAAATCAGGCACTTTGATTTAAAAAGCACAAATGAATATTTTTTGTCTACTCCCAATTAGTTTACTACTATACTATTACAACCAGAAGCAAAATGATCTGTAAATAAACCCTTAAGATTTGTGTAGTAAAATCACAGCTATTGCAATATTTCTGAGCACAGAATTGCAAAAAATGTCCAACCCACATGCTATCACTTCTAAAGTAGCAGCTGAGAACATGGGTGAGGTCTATATATAGAAGATATTGATTCAAAACTCACAAAATCTGACATTTTACCATAAATTACACTTTGTCTCGATTACAGATCCGAATTTGGCACGGGAAACCAAGTTGTGAAGCAACCAACTCGGTACTCCAAAATTCATATCTTTCGAATTTTTCTGAACCGCTTATCTGTTTTTAACAAAACATTTCATACATTCCATATGGTAGGTATACCATAGTCTATTGAGCATAGCTTGTAGAGAGGGTGCAGTGGGGGGCTTCCAGTAAGCAAGCAGGTGGCCACAGCGATTATGTGTCTGATTAGTTTATTGTGATGGTTGCGGTGCAAATTTATTTGGGTTTTTTTGCATGCAGGTAAAGCACTGTCTACTTTTACATGTAGCACACAAATACTGGGCAGCTATATTTTTACACTGCAATTTAGAATTGAGTTTGGACGCACTGACTCCGGTCCTAACTCCAATCTGTCTTCACATTTTTAATTTGCTCCTCATCACCACCAACATGGTTTTTCAAGGTGCAAAATTGCTTGAAAACAAACATTCATAAGGGTAAATTTGCCAGGTGTCCAAAAATTGGCTGTGATCACTCAGGCATATGGGATGAGTATATGGGATCTTGTCCCAGACAAGGCACTAAAAAGAGCCATTGACATTCACAGCAAAAAGCAAAGTCATCACTGACCTTTGAATCGGCCCCAATCCCAGAAAAAATAAAATATAGCTAGGTACCTTTGACGTAAAGTACAGATTACAAACCATTTGTGCAATACTGATGAAACAGCAGCAAAGTGGAAGGCTTGAGTAATACATATACACGTCTATTTAGATATCCATGCTTACTTCTGCAAGAAACATTGTTCTTTGTTAATAAATCTGTTGTCTTTATACCATTAAAAAAATAATAATAATCCTCCACCATTCTTTGGATGTTGATAGTAGGATCAGGTGGAGTTAGGGCAGCGATGTCACGATTTTGGTAAATTCTTTTAGAGTAGGCCAAACCAGATGTCAAAATGTTGTGCTGAGTCATCTGCATCATCAATGGATGTCTTGGCGAAAGCTAAGTTTTGCAAAGCACACAACAGTTTATAGCACATATAGGTAAGATTGGCACACAGCGGTAGCTGAAAAGAGAAGTGGTGCAAGATGGAATTATCCTTGGGCCCTCCCACCCACCCATATGTTGGATCATAAAATGGACATGCATGTCCCTAGAAATGTCCTTAACCATATCCCTAGCCCTATAATAATACTGTCCACATTTGAATAGTCTACATAATCATACTGTGCACCATGTGAATTGGCGACCTAATAATACTGTTGAAACCTGAATTGTCGGCTGTTATACAAGCTGATAGACCAAGTCCAAAATGTTAAACAGTGCAAGATGGAATTGTCCTTGGGCCTTCCCACCCACATTTATGTTGGATCATAAATAAAACATGAACACTTTAGCAAACCAAGCACTTCAGCCACAAGGAGTGCCACTTTTGTGGCTAAGGTGCTTGGTTTGTTTGGGCCCCCCACAAAACAAGCTAACAATGGGCTTAAGGCACCTAAGCTAACTGTGCAGTTAATTAACTCTACAGTGGCAAGATGCTGTTGTCAAATTCCTCAGCCTCATCCTCACCCTCATCAGTGTGTACATCATACTCTCACACAATATTAATTCATCCCACGCTGGAATCCACCATTACTCTGTACTTTGATGCAATTGATGGTAAAGGCCTTCCTTGTGGAAATTGTAGTTCATTTTGATGAACATCATCTTTTCCACATTTTTAGGAAGTAGGCTTCTACGCCGATCACTGACAAGGTTCCTGGCTGTGCTGAAAACTCTATACAAGTACACACTGGCGGGTAGGCAGCATAGATATTGCAAAGCGAACTAGTATATAGGGCTCTGCCTTTTTTTTCTCCCAGTATGTAAAGGGTCTGTATGACACGTCTATTTCAATGCTGTCGTTAAAATAATCCTCCATTATCCTTTGGATATTGATAGTAGGATCAGGTGGAGTTACGGCAGAGGTGTCACAGTTTATGGTCAATTCTTTTAGGCCAGACCAGACCAGATGTCAAAATGTTGAGCTGAGTCATCTGCATCATCCCTGGATGTCTTGGGAAAGCTTAGTTTTTTCCTAGCAGCAGTTGACTGAGAAACTGAAGGAGGAGACGTCGTTCTGTCACATAAAACTTGGACTGTCATCTTGCTCACTAGGAGCACCTTGCATCTCTTGAGATCTGGATCAGTTGGAAACAAAGATAAGATATAGCTCTTAAACCTAGGATCAAGCACAGTCACCAAAATGTAGTGATCCAATTTCAAGATTTAATTCTTCGATCCTGGCAAAGCGAATAAAGTACTTGATCTACAAGTCCAACATACTTAGCGCAATGGCTTTGTTTCATCTCCTTCAGTTTCTCAAGCTGCTTTTCCAAAAGTCTAATTAACGGAATACCTTGGCTCAAGCTAGCAGTGTCTGAACTCACATCATAGGTAACTACTCAAATGGTTTCAGCAACTTGCACAACACAGAAAGTATTCTCCACTGCGCTTGAGTAAAATACATTAACCCTCCTTTCTTAATGTCATGGCTTGTGGAGAAAGCGTTGATGTATTTTCACTGTTCCTACATCCGCAGAAGCATATACAGGGTGGAATTCCAGCTTGTCACCACCTCTTGCTTCAGTTTGTGGAAGGGCAAATTAAATTGCTCTTGTAGCTACTGCAATCTCTTACACACTGTTGCCAAATGTCGGAAATGTTCAGATATTTTACGGGCCACAGACAGCATCGTCTGCACGTCCCTTTCATTTTTTAAAAAGCTCTGCACCACCACCTTGATTGTGTGAGCAAAACAGGGAATTTGATGGAATTCACCCAGCTGTAATGCTCTCGCAATATTGGTGGCGTTATCAGAAATTACATATCCTGAGGAGAATCCAAGTGGGATAAGTCATACTGCAATGACATCCCTTAGTTTTTGTAATAGATTGTCAGCTGTATGCCTCTTAGTGAAGCCGGTGATACACAGAGCAGCCATATACAGTGTCGGACTGGGGCATGAAAGGCCCACCGGGGGACTGCAATGCTAGGGGCCCACCAGAAGGGGTGTGGCCAGTCATCATAGAGGCGAGAGCAGACGCTAGGGGAGTGGTGAGCCTACAAACAACAGCTAGCTCCGTAGTGTGGTATATATAGAATGCATTGTGTATATAAAGAGTACACAGTCTTGACCTGCCCCTTAGATTTGGCAGAACAGTCACCAAAAATCGGTATTGTCCTACTAGACCAGGCTTGGATAACCTGTGGCACTCCAGGTGTTGTGAAACTACAAGCCCCAGCATGCTTTGTCAATATATAGTAGCTTATTGCTGGAAGGGTATGCTGGGACTTGCAGTTTCACAACACCTGGAGTGCCACAGGTTAGCCAAGCCTGCACTAGACTCAGAACATTTGACAGACTGTCCTACCTGTTCTTGTCACTTTTACCACCTGTGGCTGCTGGTTTCTTTAGTTGCGGCTTGTCTGGATACTGGAATGTTGGGGGCCCTATTTGAAAAAAATAATGGGTACATTTAGAAAATTGCAACCAGCCCTGGCTTTAAATCAATAGGACCCGCATTTAATACTTAGGCCTTCCTCCACACCCAACATTAAAGTAATAGTATTCCCATTTAATAAACCTATTTCCCTCCCTCCAGACTGCTCCTGCAATAAATTAATCGCATTTACGTATAATATATACCTATTTCCGGCATCACTGCCATTAAATAATTCATATTCACATTTAATAAATAGACCTCATGCTCCAGAAACTCAGCCCCACATTCAATTAATAGCCCCCAAACCACCCCATCTAAAATTAATAGTCTCCACTATAAAATTAAATTGCCCCACCTTCACCCTACAAACAAGATAGCACCCATTATTTAGCCACCTACCACACACACATTACATTGCCACAAGCCCACTGTGCCATCACACACACATCACTGTGCCCCTTAATCACCATGCTGTACCTCCTTATGATCACACTGCGCCCTCCATGCTGCTTTTGCCCCTGTTTCATCACCCTGTGCCATGCTGCTTTTGCCCCCCCTTCATCACCCTGTGCCATGCTGCTTTGGCCCCCCTTCATCACCCTGTGCCATGCTGCTTTGGCCCCACTTCACACTCTGCCATGCTGCTTTGGCCCCCCTTCACACTCTGCCATGCTGCTTTGGCCCCCCTTCACACTCTGCCATGCTGCTTTGGCCCCCCTTCACACTTTGCCATGCTGCCTGTGCTCCCCCTTCACTCTCTGCCATACTGCCTGTGCTCTCCTTCACTCTCTGCTATGCTGCCTGTGCTCCCCCTTTACTCTCTGCTATGCTGCCTGTGCTCCCCCTTCACTCTCTGCCATGCTGCTTGTGCTCCCCCTTCACTCTGTCATGTTGCCTGTGCTCCCACTTCACACTGCCATGCTCCCCCTTCACTCTACCATGCTCCCCATTCACACTGCCATGCTCTCCATTCACTACGCCGTGCCCCCCTTTCCTCTGCCATGCTCCCTCTTCACACTGTCATGCTCCCCCTTCACTCTGCCATGCTCCCCCATTGCTTCCGTTTCCTCACATACCTTTTCTATCGGCTTCTTTCTTCTCTTCTTCTCTTTAGTCTTCTGTTTTCTTGCCTCCTCTCTCACCGCTCCTCATGTGACCGCAGTGCTCCCAGACTCCTCTCTGCCCCGTCCGCACTGAATGTCGGGCGTGACATCATCACGCCCGACATTCAGTGCGGACGGAGCAGAGAGGAGTCTGGGAGCACTGCGGTCACGTGAGTATCTGTTATTTTTTTTAAAAAAAAGTTTTCCTCTACCCCCACCAATGAACAGGGCAGCGATCAGGGTCAGGGGCTACCAGGGGATAGCCCGGTCCCCCGATGGCCCAGTCATATAATCTTTAATTTGCCTAGTTCCGCTTGACCACATATCTGTGGTTAAGTGTACAGTGGGTAGAATGGCATTTTGTAGCCCAATTATTACATTTTTGCGAACCTTCTGATAGAGGTGAGGAATAGCTTTTCTTGTAAAATAGTGTCTTGATGGAATTTGGTAATGGGGACACAAGACCGCAATTAACTGTCTAAAACAAGCTGCATTAATAGTGCATATTGGACGCAGATCTACTACTAGCATAGTCGCCATGGCGTCTGTGATCCAATTTGTGACTGGGTGACAGCTTTCATACTTGCTTCCTCTTGCAAAGGATTGTTGAATAGTCAATTGTTGTAAACTACAAGTAGTCTTTTTCTTGGTCTTCTTCTGGGATGAAGATACACCCCCAGCAGCAGCAGCAGCGGGACTAACGCTCAATAATTCTTCTGAGGAATCATGGATAGTGGAGGAGTCATATAGCCTTAGCAACTTGGATGCAGGACTAACTCCGATCACTACAGTGGATATTGATGAGGACCATGTTGTGGGTGTAGATTGCAGGTTACGGGATCTAGGTGAGAGAAGGGAGCTAGCTGATGCTGGACTGCTTGTTGCTATTTTTTAGCATAAGTTTGAGATTTTACAAACAGCTTGCCATGAACTTGCTTCAAATGGCTTAACATGGATGAGGTTCCTAGATGGTTAAGGTCCCTACCTCTACTGACTGTAGCTTTACAAACGTTACAAATGGCTAGACAACTGTTGGCAAGATTTGGGTAAAATAAGTCTACACATAAGAGGTGCATTTTTTGGTCTTATGCTCAGATATGACAATGGCCTTCTTCTTATCACATGCAAGAACTGCTTACACTGGTGCAGGACTTACACAAACAACATCATCCTCATCAACTTCCTCATTAGTGCCGTTATCAGCTACACAAATATCTCCATCATCCTGTTGCAATTCAAAAGCGTCATCCTCAATTGGTGTATCACCGGCTACACTTGGGCTGCTCATCCACACATCAGCAGAAATGCTGAAAAGAGGCTTCCTTATGAGTATAGTATCAGAAAGGTCAGGCTTACACATGGCACTCGTGGATAGACTCTACTCAGGGATTTGTGTCATTTCTCAATCTGAACATACAGTTTCTTCTAATGCCTTTCTGTTTTCTTCCAGCTCTGCTTTTACATGTAAAAGTATTTGGGCACCACTTTTTGAGTCAGAATGACAAGGTCTTATATCGTCATGACTGACCTTACAAGAAGATGGCTCACTGATAGTTGCAGAACTAGCACTCATAGAGAAAGGTGAAGGCTTGATTCTTTCCTTGCCACTGCGTGTGTAGAATGGCATGTTGGCAATTTTATTTTTTCAGCACTTAACTTTGTCTGGATTACAGGTGTTTTTTTCTTTACCAAGGCCTCCATACATATGTCATCATCAAAGTATGAAACCAAGCCATCAATAGTTTTGGTACAATATATGGTATGGTGCGGAAAATATACATAAGTTTTGGTAACAACATCATCTTGAATGCCTCTATATGGCCCAACCAGGAGACCTCGAAATCAATCGACAATCTCCTTCTTTATACTTCCCCAGGTCACTAGTCCAATTATTCTGGGCCTTCCCTGGCTCCAATGGCACTCTCCTCATATAGATTGGTATTACTCTCAGATCTTGGCATGGGGAGCTTCTTGCCATTCCCACTGCCTTGTTCAAGTCAAACCCTTACTGGCTTCATCATCTCATCCTGTTGAATCCAGGACACTCCTGCCTCCTCATCTTGCCCCCTTCTCTGTTGTCTTCAATAAAGTAATTTCCGAGACCTTGCCTCCTTACCGTGCTTGGGACTGTCCTATAGATCTCCTGCCGAGTAAGATGCCTCCCAGTGGCCGGGTGTACCCGTTGTCCATACCTGAGACCCAAGCTATGGCTGAGTACAGCCAAGAAAATCTCCAGGGCGGGTTTATGCGACCCTCTACTTCTCCAGCCGGTACAGGAATTTTCTTTGTGAAAAAGAAAGATGGGTCACTACATTCATGCATTGATTATAGTGGTTTAAATGCTATTACAGTCAAGAATCGGTACCCTATTCCACTCGTGACCAAACTCTTTGACCGTATCAAAGGCACACAGATATTCATCAAGCTAGACCTTCGAGGGGCCTGCAATTTAATCCGCATTTGTGAGGGGGACGAGTGGAAAACCGCTTTTAATTCCAGGGACGGCCACTATGAGTATCTGGTGATGTCCTTTTGGCTCTGTAACACCCCAGCGGTATTTCAAAGCTTTGTGAATGAGATCTTTAGAGATTTACTTTCCTCTTGTGTAGTAGTGTACTTGAACAACATTTTGATTTTCTCCTAGGCTCTAACTACTCATCGTCGCCAAGTGGCTGAAGTACTTACCCAATTGTGATGAAACCAATTATTTTGCAAGCTCGAGAAATGTTCTTTTGAGACTGTCCAGACGACTTTTCTGGGATACATTGTTTCTGGCTCCAGCTTGCAGATGGACCCAGATAAGGCCCATGCTATCCTGGATTGGCCCTTTCCAACTGGACTCAAAGCCATCCAATGCTTTCTGGGTTTCCCCAACTATTAAAGACAGTTTACACGAGATTATTCCATTCTTGTGGCTCCATTCTGGCACTCACTCGGAAATTAGCTGAAACTAAAACTTAGCCTCCAGAAGCTATAGAAACATTTAACATCCTCAAGAAAGCCTTCTCTACAGCTCCTATTCTCAAACAACCCAACCCCTTCTCTACCCTTCCTTGTAGAGGTTGATACCTCACCCATCAGAGTAGGAGCGGTACTTTCATAGTATTTTCCGTCTGAGAAAAAATCCCATCCTTGTGCCTTCTTTTCTCGTAAATTTCTACCAGCAAAAAGAAACTATGCAATCGGAGTTAAGGAGCTCTTAGCTATGAAACTAGCACTTTCGGAATGGAGGTACCTTTTGGAAGGATCACAGTTCCCTGTTAACATTATCACCGACCACAAGAATTTGCTTTACCTCCAGTCGGCCCAGTGCTTAAATCCTCGTCAAGCACGCTGGTCCCTCTTTTTCTCCCACTGCAACCTGCACATCACTTTCGAACCAGGCTCTAAAAATAAGAAGGCTGACATCCTTTCTCGAGCTTTTCTCCACAAACCATAACCAACTGAACTCCTTTCACATCCTATTCAGTATCCTAACTCTCTGTTGACCATGTCTGTGTCCTGTTCTCCCACATCCCTGCCAGGGAAAATCTTTGTGCCTCTGGCTCTCCGGAAAAAATTACTTCAATGGTGTCACGCCTCACGTTTCGCTGGTCATGCTGGGAACAGGAGAACTACTGAGCTCATCTCCATAAGTTATTAGTGGCTTACCCTTCGTACCGATACAAAACAGTTTGTGGCAGCCTGTAATGTCTGTGCACAGCATAAGACTCCTCATGTAAGCCCTGCGGGTCCACTTGTTTCTTTGTCTATTCCAGCCAGACCCTAGTTATACATCTCCATGGATTTTACTACTGACCTTCCTTCAAGTAAAGGTTTTAACACCGTCTGTGCGGTCGCAGACCACTTCTCTAAAATGACCCACTTTGTGTCTTTTTCTGGTCTGCCTTCTGCCGCCCATCTTGCCCGTTTTTTGTGATGGAGATTTTCGGGCTACACGGTTGTTCCTTGCAGATTGTATCAGACCGAGGGGTTCAGTTTGCGTCTACATTTTGAAAATCCCTGTGCAAACTGCTCAACACCCAACTCAATTTCTCATCGTCCTATCATCCACAGTTTAATGGACAAACAGGTCTCTCGTGGTTAGTTCAAATATATTGTGGGTTGGAGAGGGTTTGGCCCCGAGGAATGCACTTGGATTCAATCTTCTGACGTCCATGCTCCTCTCCTGGTGAAGAAGTTTCATTCTAGAAACCCTAAGAAACCTAGTGTTAGGTGTTCAGTGCCCACCTTTAAAAGGGGGTTACTGTCACGCAGCAGACCCGCTGATCGACGGGCTCACCTCTGTCACTTACCTTTTCCTCAGCGGCTGCACTCCTCTGGGACGCACACCACGGCTCTGTTGACAAAGCGTCATCTTGCCAGGTGAATTGCGCATGCGTGAACCGGCGTTTTTCTCCATTCATTATTTACAGTCAATCGACTGGCTGCTTCCCTTATATAACACACTCTTGCCCTTGTATTTTGCCAGATCTTCAGGTCTCATCTCCTAATCAGACGTCCTGTACCCTGGCTCCTGTTTTCATATCTGCCTCCAGAGTCTACAGCATACTGGTCCGCAATATTTTACCCTGTGTGTTTACTCCACTGTCTACGTGGTAACGCTCTGCAGACCATCACTACCTACCTCCTGAGTCTCCAGCATACTGGTCCACAGACTCTCTCACCCTGTGTGTCTACTCCACTGTCTATGTGGTAACGCTCTGCAGACCATCGCTACCTGCCTCCAGAGTCTCCAGCATACCTGTTCGCAGACTATCTCACCCTGTGTGACTACTCCACTGTCTACATGGCAACGCTCTGTGGACAATCGCTATCTCCCTCCTGAGTCTCCAGCATACTGGTCTGCAAACTATCTCACCCCGTGTGTCTACTCCACTGTCTATCGTGGTAGCAGACCATCGCTCCCTGCTTCCTGAGTATCCAGCTTATTAGTCCTCAGACTTTTGCACTCTGTGCGTCATTTACATTTTCTATTGGCAACGCTCTCCAAGCTCCTCTGTCATTTTGATCCAGCTTATCCATGATATTCCCTTTTGGTGTTTTTGGTTCTCATTTCGGTCTCGTTTGTCACCTCCTAAGAGAACAGCTGCAGTTTGGGAGCCGTGAAGTCCAAACTCTTTTGCAGGAGTTCCTTGCGAAAACCTCCCAATCCGTTAGAATCCACGCCTCTTGAGGGGTAGTACCAATTCAAGCAGATCGTATGGGCATTCTTCAGATCATTGTGAACATGACAAAACTGGTTTAAACTAACCATTTTTGCAAAGTATTTTTGAGTATGAATTCTATACTAATCATAGCGATCGCTTCTCTGATGGTACCGGATTCCAGCTGGTAAAAGGTGGATTAATATAAGGCCAAGCACCATACATTTCTTAGGACCTGAACCATAAATACCTTTAATATAAATAACCTTTAAGTCGTACTAATAAAATGATGTGAGTTAGAACTTCATTAAGTGTATTTGTTGTGCTTTCCTATGTGATTGGGTATTTAACATTTGTAGGCCGGTGCGTACGAATCGCAATCGCACAGAATGTTTGTTAATTTAAAATTATTTTATCCAATAATTCAACTTCGACAGTACACAATTTGAATACTATGATAAATGGAGTGTGTAAATAAATATTTAGAATTTATATGAAAATATGGGAACCGATAACAGAGACATTGCAGTGTATTTTGCAAATTTATTTTTAGCGAATAAAATGTCTTTCGTCACCATTGCAGCACTAGAACACGTTTGTTCACTCGCTAAAATTAAAAAAACGCTTTTAAATATTTCACTGATATTAGGGACAATATATTTTATTTAATAAAGTTTAATGAGGAAAATAATAAATATTTGATATTATATACTATCTCTCCGCATCCTAGTGTGCCCCCTTGACAAACACACTCCTTTCTCCTTTTTGTTTGACGCCATTGCAAGCTAAAAAGCATGAGCTTGGAATAAATTTATGAGTGACATGGGTGACACAGAAATGGTTAAATGCGTTATATGGAATACGAAGGGTCACTAGTGTCGCCAGGTAACAAAACTTGGAATGTAAAACCTGATTCAAAATATGGAAAGGCATCATAGTGTAGTTTGGGAGAAATATGCAAAACCATATGGCAGTAATGATGATGTACATGTTGACTGTTCTGGGAGGAGAGTCGCACCTGATGACAATTGGGAGGTGCAAACTGTAAGTTCTCAGTCATCTTCACTTCATGTTTGTGATAATCACATAGGAAAATTGTAAACTGACAAGGCTGACTGCTGGAAGTATCAGACAGAAGGCAGATGTTCAGCAAGACACATACTAGACCACTCTCCAGAAATGTGCACTTAAGCAAAAATGAAGTCTATAAAATGATGTCTTTCAAATGTGTTGAATCTACTAATTTTGGGTATTTATGGCTTGTGTACGGCTGGGATAGTAAGTACCTTGCTGCTATTATTTTCAAAACACTTCATCCACTTTTTACACCAGCACAGAAAAGCCCCATCAATTTTAACTTCCCTTGCTTTCCTGGGCTTTCATGTGCTGGGGTAAGGGCATCAACCTGCAGTGTTGTATAATCAACGATTTCTGGAGATTTTGCCGGCAGGATTTAAAGCAGCAATTTTTATTTGAAAGCAAAACCCTGGGGTTTGGTAAATATATGTTTTCTAAACCAACATGCCGGGTTTTGCCCTTAATTAAATTCACTTTTGGAAACTTGCTGACAAAATCACCAAAAATCTGTGATTTTACAACACAGCAGTTTGATACATTTACCCCAGCACATGAAAGCTAAGAAATCTTAAAGTGTGATCTGTCTATTCGTCCCACAGAGCTTGCAGATGACTGCTGTTGCCCCAGGATAGAACAGCAGCAACTCCTTGACTGTGGAATCTAGAGGTCACCGCTGGCTCACAAACCTGTTTCCTCAAATGTGTAAAAAGACACTGAGACCTGCACTCTAGAATCTACTGCATTTACCACAGTTCAGCACCCCCTCATCCTGGGCTTCATGTACAGTTGAACGCAATATCCCAGGAGCAGATCTAAAAAATAATTTTACAGGGGGCGATTTAGGGGGGTTGGGCGATTTAGTCCCGCCCTCTTTTTGACAGCTAAGTCTGCACACTATGTGCAGGTCCGTTCGGCACAGACAGGCAGAGAGAGTGTGCTGCCCGGCTGCTCTGAAACACAATCAGAGTGGACAGGTAGCACACTCTCCCTGCCTGTCTCTGCCGAACAGACCTGCACATAGTGTGCAGCCGCCGGCAGCAAGTGCCTGCTAGGGGGGGCGATTGCCCTGATCGTCCCCCCCTGAATCCGCCACTGCAATATCTATATATAAGACAAAGTTAAATTGTGTCTGAATAAAAGTCACATTCTATATATTATGCTAATTCTGATACATCTTATCATTAGCAGTTTTTATCTTACAGCAGGGAAAGGGCACTTGCAACAAATAAGTTCCCTGACAGGCTTATCTGCGTCCAGGTCTACATCGATGCATTTTCTTGAACATGCCTTTACTACACTTGGCCTAAGCCTGTACACCCCTTTCCACCATGAAGTGTAAGGAGTCATATACGGAAGACGTGACTGAGTCCGCATAGAAACACAAGTATAAGGGTTTTTTTGCGGACATGCACAGTCGTAAGATTCAGACTTTACACTACGCAAATTAACTTGCGTCCAACTCTACATGAGGCTCTATATGTTTTAGAATCATGGCACAAAGTTTCAAAGAAGAATCAGAACAAACTAGCAATTGCCACCATAATGGCTTTTAAAGTCTACTTGTGCTGTGCACTGACAACCAATACTACAATTTGCTACAATGGCAATTTAGGATTACGCTTAAGATCTGAGTAGCAAAATCTGCTCAGATTTTGCGACATCCATTGAGAAGAGTCTGCAATGTCATCATCTTGTGTGTTTTTTCCACCAAGGTTTGTTGCAAAGTGTTCACTAATTGAATTGCAACATATTCTCTCAACCCAGCAGATTATTTTCCCATTACCCATTAAACAAATGTGTGCTTTTTAAATAAACTGTTTAGTTTCCTTTGAAAATAAAACCTGCTTCTTGTAAAAACTTGCAGTTGCAATGATCCGTTTAATTGCTGAGTGTATTGACACTATGGAATGGAAAAACTCCCATTGGGTTTGCAAGTCACAGAGGAATCACTCAATTTACCCTCTTTCCAGTAGAACCAGTTTAAAAATAGCCTTATTTTGAATAAGAAATAAAATAAGCCCTGGCAAGTACAAAAATATGTAATATTAATGTGGGGTTTTTCTGATTTGTTTTTAGAATATTTAATTTGTTGTGAGATCTGAAGGCAAGCATATGATAATATAAAACGTGTAACAATTACCACTTCTACAGAAGGTTTCACTGACTGTGCATTTGTATGCTAGGATACTCAATTTGCTAGTTTGCCCCTGTCTGTGAGCCTCAGAAAAACTTTAAGTGGAAAAATGGTTGCACACATGTCACATCCAAACATCCATGTAGAAGGTACAAGTATCCCTGTCTGTCCACAACAATGGGCCAGTAAACAGAGACAAACGTGTACACAGCTTTATTGTACTTTTCAGAGCACTACAATATACCATTTATTAAAATATATTGAAGACTTTTAAACTGCATGAAGCGGTGCAGCTGATCATTGGCTTGCTGCAGCTATGGTATATCCAAACCGCTATTTCATTAAATAACTTATATGAGATTTACAAGTGAAGGCAAGACAGCCTCATATCTCCTCATGAGGCCAGGATTTGTGTAACCCTTGGTTAGGGTGATATTAAAAGCATGTGATTGGGTTAAGTTTGAAATTTAGTTTAATGGACATGGGCATATGGGGCAAAAATAGTATTAGTAAAATTGGTAAATTATGTCTCGACTCTATCAAACAACTCTTTTTATGGTGGGATTTTTGTCTTTTTTTTCGTCAGTTTGACAAAGTGCATGTTGATATATGTAGCACCTTGTATTTTTTGTATTGACAAAATCAGTACAGTGACTCTATATGCTGCGCTTTGTAAAACAGCGTTTTTCAGATAATTTCGCTTCAATTTTGGCTTTAGTAAATCTGGCGGTTTGAAAATCACCAAAAAATAAAAACGCACTGTAGTAAATTTCCTCCCAAGTCCAATAAGCAGGGAGAAATATATTCTTCTCAGGAACCCATCTCCTATGCTCTAATCATATATACTATATGTACAATTCTCACATTGATGTATTTGCGGTATACAATAACTTTTCAGTGACTTGTCTGATCGCTTGACTATGAGTAATTGTATGTAACTCAGGTTCACTCTCTGCACAGAAATAGCATGTGATGTAATTGTGCGGTTAAAACTGCCAAATAAGAAGAGAATAATTTGCTAGAGTTTAAAATATAGAAAAAAAAAACATGATGAGACTGACAGGCTGCAAGGAATGTACTGTATATTTATTATGCAGACACTTACAGCACTCGGCCTTTTTGACTTAAGCCTTCAAAGCATTGTAAATATTACCAAGCTTGTAATCTAAACTGAGCTGATTGGTGTTCACAATAACAAAAAGCTGTCACTTCCAGTCCATTAGAAATATTAGGCATACTGAGATGAACTTGTTATTTAATATGTGGTTTTTCTCCCCTATGAGTTATGCCTGGGAAGTGAGGGGGGAAATTCCCGAATAATGGTATCACCGGATTTCTTATCTGTATTTCTAATTATCGCATGTACTTTGCAGAATAGATTTCATAAATACGCTAGATATTCAAAGAATAGGGGCTGGAGTCTTACAAGTCAGTTCTTTTATAAAAATGATTTCAGGAACAAAGATTATTTCTGCTTTGCACAGTGTGGACCTCATGTGTGTCTAAGACATGCAGGAGTGGGAGTGTTCCGCAGCTTGGTAGGGTATTATGAGTGGCAAGCAACCCCAGTTACATCCCACTCTTAATACCCTACGGAGCTGTGAGCAGTTCCTGCAGCTAGCTAACTGCTTGTGCCACCTAATTCCTGCCGCACAGCTTTAGCCCTGTTTTGACGTGTGTTGCGTCTGCGCCTCACTACATCTAGGATTTACTTGCATGGTCACGCCTTCACAATTCCACATTCCGCCGTTTCTCTCATAGTGAGTCGCAAGCTGTCGCAAGTGTAAATTGCGTCCAAGATGCAGTCGGATATGGTGCTTTCTGCACATGCATGATAGTGTTTTTTTTGTTCGATGCGCATAAAACGGACTTTGCGTCTGACTCTAAATGAGGTCCTCTATTGTTAAACTATGCATCATCCCATCGAGTAACATAAAGTGTGGTATTGCTGTATGTTCTGGTAAGTTACTGAGGTGCAAATATTTAGTATGGTTATCTTTTTCCTTTGATGCTGATGCCAATCTAAGTTTATCTACAAGATAGATAGATAGATAGATAGATAGATAGATAGATAGATAGATAGATATGAGATGCACGAAAGACGTAACAGAATGGAACAGTGATTGGCACAGTTGCTACCGCACAGAGCCAGGGACATAGTTTCCATTCTAACCAGCACAAGATCTGTATGAAGCTTGTATAGTCTACCTGTGTTTGCATGTATTTCCTCAAACAGTCCAAAAAATATGCTGGTTAGTGTTTGTGTGGCAAATCATTTAGATTATAATATCTACTGGAACTGGGAGTGATGTGAATGATCAATCTCTGTAAAGCACTATGTAATATGGTGCCACTCTACAGCAATTAAGTGTTAATAAGTAACACGCCCTAAAAGAGATTCAGTAATACATAGATTTGAATACCATACTGTCTTCTTTTTGACAGTGTATTTCTATTTTCATCTGTTCTGGTCTGTAGCTTAATATACAGTACACAAATATTCACATTTTCCACTCAGAGTAACCAATGGTTCTTAACCACAGTGGGGGAGTACACATTTTCTTTTGACAGTGATGAGATACTTTGTCACCCACACAGCCACTGATCTTATCTGAATGAAATGGCTATTTAACTCATAATACTAGCTGGCTATGAATTATGTAAACAACATTTATCATGTGCTAGGTCCCAAAGTTGGAAGCCATGCATCTCATATTTGCAATTCTGACTATGATTGGTGGCTGACTGTACAGTAATTATTAAGGGGGAAGCCTGGATAAAATAGAGAACAGTTGTTGCAGAACCACTTCTTGGAAAGCAGGTGCTGATCCAGAAGCCTTAGATTCATCAGTTGTCTGCTGGACTCTGTGATATTTATTTTTATTATCACTGTAATTAATATTATTATTATTATTATTATTATTATTATTATTATTATTATTATCTTTAACATATGTAACACATGCCTATTACACAGCACTGTACATTGAGGGAATTTTGACACAATCAAATGACATGAAATAGAAGGTAACAATGACTATCTCTTCAACAAGGTCAGAGTTTGTGCTATTCCTTTTGTGTCTATATATCTGCATGTGTGTGTGTGTGTGTGTGTGTGTGTGTGTGTGTGTGTGTTTATGTACGCACGTGCATACGTATGTAGGTACCGGGGTTTAGTCCAAAATTTTTGTAGGATCGGCTTTGACATAAAGCAGTGGTCGAACTAGAAATTTAGAAGTGGGGATATGCCATACAGACTCATACCAGCTAACTTTAAGCATTGAATAATATTAGAATATAATGCAATTATTAACAGACATGGTTTTACAAAGGTCTAACGTGTGTGTCCCTTCAGTGTAACAAGTTGTTTATTTTCCATGTCCCAGTGGTCTCCCTCTGAAATCAGTGATATAGCAGATATGTTACTAAAACAGAACTTGTCCGAGGCTAAATTGTTCCCATCTCCCACTCATATGACCTCACTGGTACAAATGTTTAGGATATCCCAGTTTGAGCACAGTGGGTAATGTGGCCATGACATAACCAACAACTAATCAATTTGCAGTAAAGTAATGTATTGTAAAAACACTGCATTGCACACACACACAATGTAAAAACAGCAAAAGTAATTAATTATTGTTCTTTAGTATAGTGATATCCCACTTCTAACATTTGTTCCAACATAACCACACTGCCTCAAAAATCTTAACCCCTCTCCATTCTTAAGATGCTTAAATTAACATTTAGAAGAGTGTGCCCGTAAAGCTGATTGGATGACTGCCAACCAATGAGAAACAGCAGATGAATAAAACCTAGACAGAAGTACAGGAAAGCATTGAGCAGAGGCATACCAGGGACATAGAAGTAATAGGTACAAATGGTTTAATCATCTTCTAAATCTCACTCATTGACCCTCCAGTTGTAGTGTAATAAGAAAGAGGCTATTTTAAGGGGGCATGTCTGAGGTGTTTGTGGAGGCATTTATCTCTGCATCAATAGATCATTTCTAAGAGGGATTTAATACTAGCTAGTAGCAAGATAACAATGATATCACTTTTATCAGTTATCTATTAATGCAGTGCAGTGGGGGAGAGCTGTAGTGGCTTTACCCTTCTCTGAAATTGGCAACACCAGCTTGAAGGAATACCTGGTGATTTCACATGACAGCACTGGGTTTCAATAACCACACTGACACAAAAATGTTAACCCCCCCCCCCTCCTCCAAGCAAAAAATCACCCAAAATTTACTGTCACTTCATTTGTCCGAATCCTCTTCTCGGGCACCTAATCCACTATCCATGGGGGAAGAGGCAGCAGAGTGACAGTTGATAGGTCACACTATGCTTCGCTAGAGCACCACCCCGCTCACTCTGATGCCTCATACACACTCACAGTGAAAAGACCCAGTACCGGCCGTGGCCGGCAACCGAAACTAGACGCCCCCATCCCCCCACGTGCATCAGAGCCCTGGATATTGCTGAGTCAGAACTGGAAACTGTGCCTCAACATACTGTCTCGCAGTCTATTGAGCAACTTCAAGGACGAGTTTAGAAAAGTGCCGGCGTGACATACCGTCTTATACCGGCACACTTCGAGCAGTGATATATAACTTAATGTAATGCATCCTACAATAATCTAGTTTGGTAGGTTTAATAAAAGCTAGAAGACGATGGAGAGCAACGCACAGCACAAAGGCAGCCAGTTGGATAGCCCTGGTGTACATTTTACTGTTGGACAGCCTTAGGCCCTGATGCTGAGCTAGTAGCAAAGCATAAAAAAACATTGGACAGCCTTAGGCCCTGATGCTGAGCTAGTAGCAAAGCATAAAAAACGTAGTAAATAGAAAATACAGGCTGTTTTTTCATGTAACACACAAATACTTGATAGTTTATTTTTACACTGAAATGTAAGTTGATCTAGGACCTGCCCCATCTCAACTAAATATCTGTCCCCACATTTTAAATTTGTCTCCCCGTTTAATGCAACATGGTTTTTCCAAGGAGCAAACTTTATTTGCTTTGCGCCTAACTCAGGCCCTTAGTGTACATTTACACATGTACGCATGCATGTGTATGTGAACAGTGCAAAGTAGCAGCATTTGTTGACATGAACAAAGAATTATTAAGGACAGAGCAAATCTGGTGTCATTAGCTGCTATGATGATCAGAGTAATAGTTCACCAGAATTTAGAGATATAACTTTATGACACATTGAGGGGGATTTATGATTACATTAATATGCATATTCTTCAGGAACATGACTTAGTATCTTTAAAAATGGCAAATAATAATGAACTTCTACTTCTGATTATGTAATTAAACTTAATTCAATTTTCATTATGCAATTATACTGCTGACATGAGCCCTGGCAAACAACGATAACTAAACAGTAGACAAAACTGTCCTGATGTGGCAAAAACTAACTCCAAGTACCCTTTGATTTATGTATATACATGACAGCTGTAAATAATGTTCTGTTGTAATACAATGGTGGTGAGTTACAGGAGCTTGTCACAGAAAGATTTTAGAGAATAACTAATTACATATCAGATGACCATAAAAATAAATATTGGACTTTTGTATTTTATTAGTTATATATTTATATATATATATATATTTGTTTCATATTCAAATACTTTACAATTCACATATTCATCAAATTTTTTACATTTAAATATTGTCATTTGTACAAAAGAGAAGCAACATGCAAATGCATATTTGTACATTGTATAAAAGGCCATGTGCATCCCACCGACTCTTGGAAAGGCTTCATTATGAAGGAATTCTGATGGCTCCCAGCAGCTAATCCAGTAGCCGCTGGTGTGAGAATTGTTTACTCACTGGAACGTTGCGCTGTGGTTGAGGGCATCTTGAGAATTGATTCCACAGAAAACGGTAAGGGTTCGTTGACTGAAAGTTTTGATCCTGTTTCTTTGCCTGAGAAAAAGTCCTTATTGTACCTATCAATAGTTAATTTGTATGTCTGGTTTTCCTTGGATGAACATTCTCTGAATTTCTTTGTGGGTTCTTCATAGGGGTCTTTGATACAAGAGGTTTTAAGCTCTGACAATGACTTCTCAAGATGTGCCTGTTGAAATAATGAGTGGAAAGGATTGTACTTTAAAGACAGGGGCTGTTTAGCTGCTTCCTTGCTGATCTTGTTCATTAGGCTCTCTGGTGGAGACAAATGGTCCTTGCCAGAGATCTGTGAGAAGTTCCTTTTTGGCGTTGAAAATGCAGACCTTTCTCCAGAGTCCTGTTTCAAGTGTTGTGGGGGCATCATTTGGGTTTCAATTTTGGGTGGTACCAGGTCCTGTTCTGTAGGCTGGCACTCAATCATAGGGCTAGATTTTGAGTCCCAGTTTGACCCAGGTTTCTGTGTCTGCATAGCTGTGGCATTTAATAGGCACTGTTGGTAAAGAAGTGCATCAGTGATTGGACCACTCTTTGGCCAAACCAAGAACCTGGGGGGGACAGGGTATTGTCTGTAAGTTGTGGCCACACTTACATTAGAAGAAATTAGCTCCACGTTCCCTGATCCTGAATACTGCATTGTGAGATCAAGACAAGTGGGAAGGAAATTGCATAACTCTTTGTTGGGGGCATCAACCTGTGAGTTCCCATAGGCAGCTTTGTAGGAATTGTATTCTGCGGCATGTAGCATACGGCTGGGCAGGAAAAGGTTGGCAGCCTGAGAGGCCTCTAGCATCTCTCTCTCCTTGTATTCTCTCTCTAGCATAATGTTCTCCAGCTCTTTATCAGCAAACGCTCGCCTTTTCCTCATCCTGTCACTCACAGGGGCTGGCAGGGGGGAGTTGGGCCCCATATAAGAATCTGCTGGCAGAGGTCGATAACCTAAAAACAGAAGTTATTTATTAGGTGGGCTGTATGGATGCCATAAGGTAGCTTTCAAAATTTCACCAAACAAATGATTTATATACTCTGATAGTTCACGTAAAGGCTGCTGTAACACAGGAAAGGTTGACCCTAACCTATCCTCACTTGCTAAAAATATAAACTATTTTTATTTAAATATGCATCCATAAAGTAATATTTAGGGAAGACAATACAATGATTAAATATATATTTGCTCAGGAGTTAATTGGGTATACTGCATGCAAAAATTCAGTGACTACCAACATTGCTTAATTTCAACAGGTTAGATGTATAATTTATTGAATTAAATTAATATTGTAATATAGTTGACCATTCTGTTTCATGATAGTGTGATTGGTAATGCTAGTTTCATGCTGGATTCAGTTTTAGATACATCAGACAGGATACTATAGCCTAAATATAAGGAGACCACCTAGATGGAATATATTTATACACCTGTCATTTTGTAACGCCAGAAAATAGAAAATATCGCTATACCTAGAATTGATGACATGTATATTTCCTAGAGGCAGATCACATTGTACAAAGAATTACAGATGAGAGAGGAGACTCGAACTAGAAGAAAAGAAAAAAAAGACGACAGTTAAGAGCAGGAAGACGAAATTTAAGAGGAAAAACAGCAGTGGATGAAGTCTAATGATAGATGGAGATGGAGAAAATAGCGACCGCTACAATGAGTAATAGCGAGTTACAATGTGTCCTGTGACTGTTGTCTGAACACACAGAACATTAAAATGATCCTTTTAAGCCAGAGGGTTAATTCGCTGTATTGATACTTTCCACATTTAAATTATTTCATCCTGTTTTGTGCATTGTCATGCAAAATATTGTTATATTTGTTTATGAAGCCCATCAGAGTATGCTGAAATTGAGGCACGTTTGACAGACATTTGCAAGTAAAATACAATGCAAAACGTATACGTTTAAACCCAAAGTTTTGAAAAGCTCTGTATTTTGTCTCTGAAAAGATGCTCATTTAAATGAATGTGTCTGAGAGATTACCTACTTTATATTTCTACTCAGTGTCGGTTAAGAGTCGGATACTTAGTTGCACAAAGCCCAACACAGATTAATAAAACATTGGATCGATTTTATGCAACAGATCGATTCGTTAAATTCATATATTAAAAGGGGATCCAATGCATGTCATTTCGCTGCATGCGAATATTTTACTGTTAACCCTTCGACTTTCAGGAGCAACTGTCGCATGTTACAAAAACGAGAGGGTTAAAAAAAATGTATTTACACTTCAGGTCTCTCCAGTATGGTGAGATGTGTTAGATAACAACACATATATAATATAATTGCGTATACAGTCTGTTTGTATTGGAAACAGTAGTATTATACATAGTTATGTATTACTTTTTTATATATGTGTATGTGGTTTAGTATCTGCTAGATAGCAATGCAATGTGAGACTGTATATTTAATTTTCATTTATGTATCTGCAGCTTCGTTTTAAATAATGGTTTTACCTCTGATTATATTTTGCATGCATCTGAGTACATTGTTTAGTTGTATAATTTTTTCCATTTAAAATATGGTATTATTTTTTACTTTATTTATAAACACTGCTATGATACAAGAGAGAAAGCAGCGAAACGTGAACTAATTGCATTCACGCTGTGTACCTAGACTCAGTGTACAGACTAATTACACCAGTGTCTGATATTGTCCTGACATATGTGCAGTCTCACTCAAAATAACTCAAGAAGTGGGAGTAAAAGTACCGTACAGAACACTTGGTGGGAAAATGAATTACGTGGTTTAGATAGTTTCTCTTTTTATGATTATCAAGACTTTATGTGAAAAGGAATGATGAGTGTAATTTTACCTTCCAGTATACTCTTAGCCAGCAAACTGGGGGTTCTTATGTGTCGCTGATAGACAGTCTTCCTCTCCGTTATAGTGTGTTTCCCTGTAAGGCCTTTTTTATCCTGTAATAAATAAAAGTATAAACATACAATGTTACAATAGTAACATTAACATAAGATACAATATTACATAGTTTATACACAGCTATGCAAAACACACTGGGAAGAAATAATACGAGTTCCTGGGTTCGTCTTGACATAAACAAGTATGTTTTGCTCGTCTCCTTTAGTGGAGATAAATATAGACTGTGTTTTAAATGTAAACCTGTTATCCATTGAACAGGAAACAACTAGAGGCTTAACCTACTGCAAACACAATAAAAAGCGCAAGTGGATATTTATGAGTTTCAACACAAAATAGCCTCTCTCCATTTCAATGTTTAGATGAAAAACAAAGGACATTTTTTCTATGAAAGCGATTTAGGGATTTCTGCTTTGGTCTGATAAAACAGGAACATCTCGGGAGTCTCTTGTACAGCAGAAAGGTGCTACGAGCCGCCTGATCTTGTGTCCTTGGTGTGGTTTAGTGCCAGCAAATATATATTGCCAGGCAGACAGTGCGCTGCCTGGTGGTTTAGTGCCAGCATAGGTACAATATGCCAGGCTGATCGTGTGCTACTAAAGTGTTTCGGTGCCAGTAATAGGTAGATAATACCGGCTCTACAGTGACTGCTGAGCAATTCTAGTTCCATTATAGACACTGACAGTATGCTGCTAAGGTAGTTTATTGTCATTACTGGCACTGGCAGTATGCTGCAAATGTGGTTTATTGTCACTATAGGCACTGACTTACAGTATATTGCTAAGGTGGTTTATTGTCATTATAGGCACTGAGAGTATGCTGCTAAATTTGTTTATTGTCATTATAGGCACTGACAGTATGCTGATAGGGTGGTTTATTGCCATTATAGGTACAAGACGCGAGACTAGCAGTGAGCAGAGATAGTGATTTAGCTCATTCTAGACACTCAATATCAGTTTGCCAGAGTGTTGTTAGTGCAGTTTAGAGAGTCTATATGAAGCACCAAGTGAGGGTGCCAGAGTGCAATTACTGCAAAAAGTGCCAATAAAAGTAACTTCTTCCTTACACGATCAAAACATCAGCTTAGACTGCTCAAGGGTTTGATGAACAATTTTCTCGGCTCTATATTACACATATGGCAATAGGAAACTGTTTCCATTTCCAGTACGCTTTTTGCATTGCGCGATTCATATTTGATTAGCACAAAATGCAGGCAAGCTGTTAGAGTCTTGTGTGTTACATTGTGTTTGTTCTCTAAAGAGTGACATCCCACCTCCTGCTGAGGGGTTTTTACAGTTGTACTGGACACCACAGTCACTTTGTCACAGCACAGCTGCGCTGATCATGTAACACAGCAGAGACAACAGTAATGTGTTTCTAATGTGACCCAACAACTAAAACAACATTAAGGTGCGGAGTTTCCTGATGGTCTCGTTGTTTATTTATATAGATATTAACGCCTCACAGTTAGGTTATATCTTTCTGAATTTAATCAATAATCATAAATAACAAAGGAATTCACCTGATGTTACAAATACATTTATTAATAGAACCCCCACGTCGCTGATATCCCAAAAAAAACAGAGTACAATATAAAGCAGGAATACCATAATTAACCTTTAGCTTTATTTGGGTTTATCCCGCCCTGGTTAGTCCATTTCTTGGAGTGTCTTTTATATCACTAACTGGCCTCAGTATGACTCTGTCGTTCCAGTCTCTCTATAGATAATTTAATTCGTCATTTGACATAATCTAAATGTGTCAAGGAGACTCAAATTAGAAAAGATTTACTGCATCATCGCCTCTTCTCATTTATTAAACGAGTACAATCAGTTTCATCAATTTACCAGACTGCAAAAGACAAGCTAGTTATACAGATGGACAACAAACGAGGAGCAGATGTTTGGCAAACGCCAGCATCCTATAGACTGTAATACATGTTTGTATGAAACAAATAATGCGATGGACTAGTGTACTGATGGGGATTCAGTTTGGCACTGTAAGGGTGGCATAGCACTATAGATGATGGATATTACATTATAATATAAGCGTATTATTAAGCAATCTCCTCACCTCTGTGGCTTGCTGTCTTCTGAGGGCCACCTGTGCTGCCATGACTCTCTGCCGCTCCACCACCAGCAGGCAGTTGGCACATTGACAGTCCCTCCAGCGACAGAAGCGCTTGTGGCCCTTCAGACAGGACACAACCCCATGATTCCTGCATCTGGCACACTTGGGAGTCCTGCTCAGTTTTCTCTGTTCTCCTCCTTTATCTGCAACTTTTTGCTGGAGCTCCTTTCTTGTCGGTGTAACACCATTCCCATCCTGGTCCTCCTCGTCCTCGTCCTCATCCTCTGGCTCCACCATTCTGCACAGCTCAGGCTGCTCTTCTCCCTCCAGCTCCAAGCTCTCCACGTCTATCTCGGAGTCTCCAGCCAAGGAGGATGAGTATGAGGAATGGGGGGAGGAGGACGAGTTAGAAGGGGGAGAAGAGGACACAGCTACAGCCTGGATCTCGTACATCTCTGGGTCCCCTTTTCAGTGCGTCCTCTTACTATGGAGAAGAAATACACAGCGATTTATACCTATGTACTACCATGGAGATGAGATAGACTGCACAAGCTGTGTATGGCTAATCTCTAGCATACTATCTTTTACCTTTGTCACTTATGAATGATCACTCTGCCTCCCGGCAAATAGTTATCCCTGCCCTCATCTCATCTAAGCGCGAACTTTATGTCACGCATACACTATGTGGAAATGTGTATATGTAAATATGAGGGCATATACAGGCATATAGATTGTAAGCCTGTGAGCAGGGCCCTCTTACCTCTAAGTCTGTCTCTATTACCCAGTATTGTTTTACTACTGTGTTTGTCTCTAATTGTAAAGCGCCACGGAATATGCTGGTGCTATATTATATATATATATATATATATATATATATATATATATATATATATATATATATATATATATATATATATACAGTGCTTCACGTGTAATATGCAGTATGTTGGCTACCTGTATGCAAATTGGTTGTTTTAAATTTCCAGATTTAATGTCCTCTTGTGTCATACTCTAACATTCTGTCTTACTACACGGGAAACAATTACACTCAGTACTTTGTGAGTCAGGGGTTATGGGCAGTTGATTGGAAACATCTTTATAGAAAAGCCACAATTCCCACCTGCAACAACTCTCTTCTACTAATCCCCTCTTTAACCTTAATTAATCGATTTTAATCTCCAGTCATTTAATGAAACAAGATGTATATTTGACTATGATTTATGACTGCTCTTAGACATACAATGGATTTTAATAATAGATATTAATAATGGATTTTAATAATAGATATTAATAAAATTAAATATATCAAAATTCACCACCTACTAAATGGAAATTTGGAGCCGTTCTCAAAGGCAATTATTTGCGAAATATGAGGTAATAATGATTTGCTCTTGGCGAACTTCTGCAAAGTATTTAGCTAGCAGATCTTAAAACATAAGTGACATTGCTGAGCAGCCAGGGTGACCGGGACACCAGCATGTATGAATATTATCTGCATATAATACTCATTCTGTGCACCACACTAATCAGTTACAACAGGATTACTATCGTCGAACAGTTTACTTTAAAAACATATGTAAAGTAATATAAGATTTACATACCAGCCTAAATGGATGAAACTGGTCAGCTGGGAAAGACAGCATCCAAAGTCGGTGACCTCAGAATAAAATACGCCAGGGAGGATAAATCCTCAAAGTGGTAAATGCAGGGTGGTAAGTCCGCTGTACACTGGGCAAACTGATTCCTTTCACTTAATTTGTCGTATATCCATATATTAGCACTGAGCCCGCTGTGGAGGTGTCTCAGAGAAACATGACAATGCAGACAGATGAGACCTGCTTCCTAATTGTGCGCTAGCTGATCACTTAGGGGAATCTGCAAGCTTTAATAGCTCGCTGGGGCACTCAGCTCACGCAGCTCTGGTACATTATTTGACTCAGTTTGACTAGTCTTCACGCTGATTGGCTGTTTGAGCTGCCTGAACAAGATGTGATTGGTTAATGCTTCCAAGGCAGTCCCGCCCCCCTCCACGCCTTCTGCTGTTTACTATTGCAGAGACTTGTCAGTGGCTTTTGTCAGATGGTCACTTTCTTTACGGGGCTCCCCAGTATTATCTCTTGGCATCATCAGGGTTTTAGCAGTAAACAGAAAGGTACATAGTAATTTATTTTTTTTCGGTTTGTCTAGTAAACATTTCACTAGATTGCAATCCACAACAAAGACAAAGGAAATAATATAGAGCAAAAAGATTAATCTTGGTGTCATAATAAATAATATTTAGGAACACTTTAGTCAACTGTAGTTAGGTTTACATCTACTGAAGTATATGATTGGTTTGTAAATACTGCGTTAACATGAGAACTATAAAGATAATCGAAATCATTGTTTTATATTTGGTTAATTTATTTTTAGTTGTACTGCAGCACATTAATCGTTTGACAACAACGTACACTGCGTTATCCAGTTTCATATACATCAAACAAATTAAAGGGTAATTAAATTGAATAAATCTTTAGCTATTGCAAGCTGTAAATGTAATATGTGTTAACATTTATTTAATACCGAGTCAGTCATGGATAATAGTTTGCCCCTTTCTCATTTACACATTTTTTCTGGCTTATTTCAGGTAGTATTCTCTTTAATAGGAATGTCATTTTTCTTTATTTCAATTGACACTTAAAATGTCAAGCAACCTTTTAGACAAACTGTTATAAACAAAAAGTATATTACACAAATGCCATTGCAGTGTGAAACATCTCAATAACGTACTTTTATTTCTATTTGCTATTGGAAATATAGAACAATGTTCGATTCAATCACCATGCTATATCCAGCGATTTTCTATAATATCGAAATTTTATATATCTATAGTATAGTGTTTACTATAGTATATTACATATCGGTATATGTGCATACTGTAATCTATACTGTAATATGCTTTAAGCAATATCAAGTGAATGTAATTATTTTATATAATGATGTGCATTCTATTCTATGTACATTCTGGCTAAATGCTTTTTTATGTCTAATACACAATATTGAAAACATATTTTAATCTGAGGTATGCAAATTGAAATAACTACATAACAAAGCAGCAATAACTATATACTCTGTTTAGAATTTGTTTTATGTACACATAGATGTAATATATGGATAGACCGATCCACAATATATTTTTTTTCGAAGTTAAAGGACTTTTAAAGTATCTACGGTTTTATTGCCACCAATTTCAAATCTGACTGCAAAACACGTTTACATATAAAGGGAGAGATAGGTTGTTCTATATACAGTTAAAACACATAAATAAGATCTGCATTCCCTAAACTGGAATAACTTTAGATAATCGTTATCTGAGCGAGAGAAAACATTTCAGCCCACAATCTTGCTTTGTGTACAGTAAACTTACATTAACTGCTCCTTGTACTCCTGAGCGGAGCAGAGCCAGCTGGTCACAGCTCTGATGTGACCCTGGAACTCAGCCATAGACTTCTCAATTGCCCACAACACATTTGTGCCATGGCAGTGCCAACAGGTAGAGGCTCACAAAAACATAGGAACTCATTTGCTTATTATAAGCACCTAGACGGTCATCTAACTCTTGGTGCCATTGAATTAGCAGTGATTTGCTACTTCGTTTTTTTCTGGTGAAATTATATAAACATATGTCTGCAATATTACTTTGATGTGCTATATTGTCGGTATATAGAGCATTATCTAGTCCTGGGATTAGTTTTCGCACTGAAATCAGATTAATCCTCTCTTAGAACACATTAGTTTTAAAACAGAAGCCTTATATAACCTGTACCTGTGTCGTGGAACTATAAACGCCAGCATGTCCTGCCAACCAAAACTGCTCACAAGTTACCGATAGCTGCTCTATAGAAAACAAGAAAAAGAAAAAGGGGCATCTATAAGGGTTTATTCTGTGGAATATTTAATTTTTTGCCAGATTTTGTATATCAGATTAGTAGTGACAGAGACTATCTCAAATTCATGGCATGTGATTTACAACACTGCTAAATTTTCAAATAATTGTCTATATACGACCAACGAAATGTATGTATTGTATTACGGCGTAGCAATGAAGGTGTACTTTACTGCTGCTTTTGTATATTTCGCTTTTGTTGTCTTCCTGTAGAAAAACACTTTATGTCGGTTTGTTATTGTATACAGTGACAAATTAAAGTATGTGTATAAAGGTTAAAGGGAGAAGATCTCCTTTCAAGGTGAGATTATGGAAATATCCACTGGGTAACTATAGCGAAGTAACTTGTAATTCTTGTGTGAACTATTCAGAATAAACATGTACTCCTTAAATTAGGTATTATGATTTTATTTTAACATCGGACCTTATGTGTGATCATAATACCAGGGGGCTAAGCCTGCTACCCTTATATTGTCCCTCCATTTCATCATTATGTATTGTGCCCTGAGTAATGACTTTATTATTCAATGTATACTGCCTCGCCTCTCCTGCTTTTCACAGTTATTGCTTATTGCAAATAAACATGGTCTTATATGGTTTATAACATGTTTTCAGCAAGTCTCAGAAGAAATGACACTGTCAGAGGATTATCATTGCGGATAAAAATTAACATGTCAAAAACAATAAAAGTGAAAAGCTATTAGCATCAATTAGTTGTCAGAAAATGTCCCTTTTTTCAATCTTGACGCAAATCTCTACATTTTCATAGATCCAATACCCGATCGGATCAATGTAGTCTGCATTTCTCAAAGGGTATTTAAAAAAACACCTCTCCATAATTTGCGATTCTCTGGTGCCCTTTATGCGACCCACATGGCAGTGTAATCTGGGAAGTAGAATATGTATTATTACCAGTCATGGCACTTTGGAGATGGCATGGCTTTGGGTAAATGTTCAATATATTTTATAGAGGTATAGAGCCACTGGGCGTTCTCCTCAAACATATACTGTACATTACCTAGACTTTTCATGTCACGACATTAGCGACTGCTCTTTCTTCCATCATATTTGAAGTGTCCATAATATAGTTATGGCCATTTTCGTATGGCACTTTTTGCTCACTATCACCATTCTGTTATTGTAGGTGAGGGGTTCTTAACCTTTCTCAGGGGAACCATGTCTAGATATGTTACTGGGTTAGATTAGCAACGCGTTCAGTTTTGCCTTAAGTATGTATTTTCTTTTAATTATTTTACTATAGTCTATAAACTAAGTATAGTATAATGAAAACGTACAATTAATAAGAAGCAACTGACATATAGAAAATACAATCCAAAAATTAAAAAAAAATCATGATTGTTAATTTGTATGTTAGTTTCTAGTTAACCTATGGTTTGTATGTAAGTATCATGAGAAACCACCCTAAATGGCTTGGTCTCCCACCATTTAGGCCCTGGTCCATAGGATTTAGAGATGATTCACAATGTGAATACAATACATAGTTTGACATTAGAATGTTGAAGTCACCTGTCACCTTCAAATTACATTTTCTGATTTGCAATTACTACTTTGCTCCAGAAATGCTGACAGTTTTCAGTTGTATTTTGGGGGGGGGGGGGGGGGTTATCTTGGCATTTGATGCCTAATGTCAGCGGTGTTTATATCCAGATAAAAAGAGACAGACATAGCAGGTTATAATAATCCTTAAGAATGATGGTTCCTGCCACGGTGCTTTGGGGACAGGTAAGAGATATCTGCCTTCCCGTTGGTAACTGACAGTAAATTAGACAAATTTCCGTTTGACATTTAGCGCTGACTACACACACTGCAAAATCAATAGAGGGTAGTTGACTTGAAATCATAACGTGTGTGGTCCCAAAACAACCGCACTGCCCAAAAGTGATCTTATTAAAAATGACACGATCCTTATCAGGCAAGTTGATAAAAGTAGTCAAAAGATGATCACTATCAACATGCAGGTCTGGTCATTTTCCAACCAGACTAACGGACCCAATGACAATGGGTATGATCCAACCAATCAGACAAATTGCAAAAATGGCCTGATTTAAACTCACTCAAGGGCCCATAGATTGTAAGCTTGCAAGCAGGGTTCTCTTACCTCTCTGTCTGTATGTATTACCCAGTATTGTTTTATTACTGTTTGTTCCCAATTGTAAAGCGCTACGGAATTTGCTGGCGCTATATAAATAAATTATGATGATCTACAACTGCATACCAGTACACAATTTTAAGTCTACAACTCCCACAAATTGGACCAAACAAACGTGGTCCTAGATGGTTTGGTTCTGGCCTCTGTGAAATGTGCACTTTAATTTATTTATGTGTAATTTCTGTATACATTTGTTCCATTTTTTCAAATGAACTCATTACATTTTGTATACAAGTTACAATGTTCATTTCACCCTAGGCAAGACAACAGACTAAGTTGATGAATTCCTTTCAAATACTTATGCATACCTTAATAAGAAAAAACAGTTTTCTGGGAACTAGTATTTTCTATTGATTGTGGACAAACACATGCAATCCAATCATCTTGACTGCAATAGGCCTATGTTTTGGCACACATGGATTGTAAAATAAGTATATACAAACACAATGATGTCAATCACACAATAAGGATATTTGCCCCTGCACCAGAATCATAGATATGTGTTGCATTGTAGTTTAAAATGCTGGTTCTTGTTAAATTCTGTTTATTTAATCTCAGCTCAGAGATGATGTGCCTTGCATTCTGTGTAGACTGTTTTTATTGCTGAAGATTGATTATATGTAAGTGTGCAGTCTTACACAGACATGCATACATAAGTTGTAGTACATATACACAGGGCTCCAGCACTATGATTCAGCATTGCTAACCATTGAGCCACCCTGCCACCCAAATATATACATACGTGCAGGGCTGCCATCAGGGGGGTACTGGGAGTACTGCAGTATGGGGCCCAGCAGCAGAGTGGGGCCCCGCCAGCCCAGGGCCGAAACAAATTTATTAAAGGAGGAGGCATCCGCTGTTAATTAAGGGAGGTAGCGAGCAAAATTTCTAGGCAGCAGCTGCTCCTGAGATGTGAGAGGTGCTGTGGGGAGAGACCTCTGCATGTAATTAAGGATGCGGTAGTGTGCCCCTTTGTAAGCAACATGTCTGCCTCCACTCCCAAAATAACGGGGCTGCCACCATTTGCTCCAGTCGGGCCCCCCAGGTGCCCGGATCCTGGACAAAGGACTGTGACAAAGCAGACAGACTCCCTGCAGTATCGCTGATGTCACGTAATTAATAACGTCACAGTACTGTCAATAGAAGGAAGCCAAAAGGAGACAGCAAGAAGACGAAAATCGGGGATGGGGGGTGACTGTAGAGAATCTGGGTAGGCATAGTTGGCTAGAGAATAATTTGAAATGAGGGTAGGGTGAGAGAAGGAAGGAGGGGGGCCCTGCCTGTTACATTTGTACTGTGCCCCGCAATTTCTGGTGGCAGCCCTGCATACGTGCAACCAGGGACGGACAGAGCATCATTGGGTCCCATGGCAAAATTTGGCCAGGAACCCGGCAATGCCGTTCTCACCTCAGGAGCCACCCGCTTCGCTCTCAATAGAGTAGAGCAGGGGGCCTCCTCTGAGCGCTTGCAATCCAGCGAATGTACCCAATGTGCATGCTCTGCTCTTATGAGAACAGAGCAGGGGTCTCAGGGTGGAGCAGGGGCCTCAAAGGGTGGACAACCTGGTATTGCTGTGCCTCCCTTACCTCCACCTCCTATTGTTATGCCTCTGATGAGTGCCAATTACTGTAACAAAATACTATGTCATATACTACAGTCTGGAGGTTATCAGCAATGGTGGGGCCACAAAAAGTTTTTGAGGGCCACATCTGCCCTATGGGCCAACAGATAGATGTGTGACTGTTGTGTGTGTGTGTGTGTGTGTGTGTGTGTGTGTGTGTGTGTGTGTATGTGTCTGTGTCAATGTTGTCAGATATCCTTTTATTTTGAACTAAGTTGTATTTCAGGTATAACACATTTTAAAGGTTTTGAAACGTTATGTGTAGAATGTACATGATAAGATAATGCAGCAAACTTAAAGCTGGCGCAGCCCCAGGCAATGCTTGAGCCAGAAATAGAAATGGAAAAATTGCTTTATAAATCTATAGAATATGCTCCGTTTGCCCAATATGTTGCCGTTATGAGATAACCTGCATATGTATAGTTGTGCGTTGTCTCTGCTGACTGTTATGCATAACATGATGGAACACTTCCCCTATGAGTCATGTGACACAAGTGAGCAGTGAGTGTTTATTAAGTACAGACAAAAGGCAGATGTAAAAGTGACTTTTTTGTCTATACCCATACCAAAGTGATCAGATCATGCTTGAAAGCAAACATTATGTCCAGTGAAATATATCATGTTTCCCAACAACACAATATTATTGACATATATCATGTTGTATGTCAATGGTATATACCTGGGGCCTCATATGTGGCGTATGCTTCCTAAACATGTTTGTACATTACATTATTAGAGTATCACCACGATAATCTCAATTAGAAATTATGGGCCTAATTTAGAGTCGAACGCAAAGTCCATTTCAGGCGCATCCTGCACATTTCCACTGATGGGGCATGCGCAGTAAGCAACAGTTCCCTGCAGTTCTGTCTGCTTTTCAGACGCAAGTGTACACTGCGACAGCTTGCATCTCAGTACGTGGGAAAGGGTGGAACACAGAGTTATGTAGGCGTGACCGTGAATAATTCAGATACTATGGGCGTCAACCCGCAAAAGCTACCCTAGTTGGATCAAGACGCAGACCGAACACACGTCAAACAAGACTGAAAAAGTGCAGCAGGAAATAGGTGGCACAAGTAGTTAGCTAGCTGCAGGAACTGGTCGCAGCTTGGTAGGGTGTTACGAGTAGGACGCAACTGGGGTTGCATGCCACTCCTAATACCCTAACAAATTGCGGCACACTCCCACTCCTAGGGCTAGATTAACTAACCTGCGGGTTTGAAAAAGTGGGGATGTTGCCTATAGCAACCAATCAGATTCTAGCTTTCATTTATTTAGTACCTTCTACAAAATGACAGCTAGAATCTGATTGGTTGCTATAGGCAACATCCCCACTTTTTCAAACCCGCAGCTTAGTAAATCTAGCCCCTAGTCTTTCATGTAAGTCTTAGACGCACATTGCGTCCGACTCTAAATGAAGCTCTATGCCTTCAGAAAAATAACACAATGTGGTGAAATAACAGTTGTTTAATCAATATTTGGCTGGTATTGCCCGAAATTGGGTGAGGAGATCCTATTAGGAATTACTTTTGGTAAGGAGTTTACCTTATAAAGGTATGTATTTATGGTTGTTTGTGGAGCCACCTGTGATATTTCCTGTGTTCACGGTACAGTCTTTCTACTGTATGGATCAAAAATTAGTGTGCCTTAAGTCTGTCCAGTATTTGAAGACAGCAACGGGAGCACTTACAGTGTGGTCATCGATATATCAATAACTATGATGAAGAAACATTTTGTAGTTTGAGGTGCTATAATTATTGATATGGCATGTTTAGCATTCAAATAATAATAGAGATAAAGGTCACATGGACAGCTTCTGACCAGATATCCTGCATTATATAGTACTAAACACAGTTTTCAGAAAAGGATTAATGTTAACATGTTAGCAACATACCACTGCATACATTCTTGTTTTGCTTCTTCAAGTGAAGACTTTGTTGCATTACATTGTACATTTCTTAATCAACCCTGCAATATTTTTTTTTTTTACCTTTTTGCTCTGTTTGCTTACACAACAAACACTGCACAGAAGGACACAGGGAGGACACAACCTCATAGCAGAACAACACCCAAAACAATCCTTTCAAAAGTGACTGCCTTTGAAAGCCATTTGTCCCTACTGACCTCTGTGTTTATGGTAAGAGGAGATATAAAACAAGTGCATCTCCTGATGTCTGTAAGATAGCCTTCTCTGAGCAGCTACTGTGTGACTCCCCAGACAGCCTGTCAAAACGTGGAGTGCCACCCGCTCCACAGGGCAAGAAGGGGCACTGACTTTCAATGAAGGAAGGGAAGGGGTTTGGAGACAAACACATCCCATTCCAAATTGATCCCAAATAAGAGCCCAAAACATAGTGAAATTCATTGTGGTAAACAACAAAACAGTTATCAGACTGTTTCCTTTCTTTGTGGGTGCTAGAAGGGTATACATGTATTAGCACGGAGCTGTTTATATTCATTGTTACTCTTCTGTTTGAACCTGGATTATAACAGTCTCATTATCACAAGTAATAGAATATTCTAATCAATACAACATGTTTTTAGGAAATATTACTAGACACATCACTATGATTGCAGCCCAATCAATAATTTAATCTGGATTATTACAACCGTCATTAGTAAATTAACTGTATTTTAGGTATATCGGGGTATGTACTACATCCATAATAATTTTTGTTGTCTTTATCTATATTCAAAAGCTGGTTACACACATGACAATTCTGCCATGCCATTTGGATTTAGACCAAGTGGGTTAAACATCTCTGCAATTAAAGATTTCCACCAATTACCAAAGATTGACAAGGGCAATATAAATCTAACCACATTTGTTATATCCATTTTATTGTCCATGCATTAGTTCAGCAATCAGGTCAAATAACCTGTCTGGTCTGCTTAATTATTACTTCAAAGCCCATTACATTTCAACTGTAGTTGTCATGTAGAGTTCACAACCTGGAACCTTTATACAAATATAGCCATCAATTTAAAATATATTTGATTGTGAGGCAAATAGCACAATTAAGAATCTATTTACTAAGCTGTGATGAGCCAACAATCTGGTGAAAACAGTCGCTCTGGCCATTACAGCTCTTCAGAAATCAGATATATCTCCTAATTTAACCTGTTAAATGCTGATAACTGCACTTCCCATATACTTCTAGAGCCACTGTGACGTAACCCATTGTTTCTCTGGGTTATAGATCTCTGGATAATAGTGTTCTATATGTGTAACTGTGTTGTTATTACTATGCAAGTCTCTGTGACTAAATTGCTAAATCAAAACTGTACATTAAGATATTAAAATGCAGTACAATGGGTGGGAATACGGCAGACATGACTGTATTCACGATGGCTTTCAATGCATTCTGTTGGCCTCCAGTTAACCTAATTTAAATGTTCTACTCTTTTGCTACCAAGGTTATTAAAGATACAGGGCCAGATTTATTAAGGAACGCAAACTGCGTGCAATTTGCATTGTGTAAAAATGGACAGAAAATGCAAGTAGGTACACATGAGAAGTGGATCTCAGCAAAATGTTTCTGGTGTAAGTACAGTCAGCCTATACGGCACTTGCCGTATGTAGACAGACACAACATACTGCACAATGCATATGTATATATAAAGTTCCATCAGAACACACAGTTTATAATAAATAAATAAATACATTAACACGTGTTAATGTATAGTAATTAATTAAAAAATTCTTAAAAAAGTGTTTTTTTTTACATAAAATTTATCAGATGTTATTCATGTCTATAACATAAAATGCATTTGTACAGTTGCTCTTGATTGCAAACACATGTTCTAGCATATATACGCGACCATTATCACTATCACTCCACACTTACATCGGTCCTGCAGCTTGTGCTAGTGATACGGCTGAAAATCACATACCTGAGAGATGCCCAGAGCTTGAATCAGACGGATGTGCGTGCACTTAACCTTGGCATTCCCTTACTGTGCATTGCCTTTGTGCATACGTCCCTTGCTTCCTCTGTTCCGTCCGTGACATTCTAGATTGACGGAAGTGTCCTTTGCTTTCGAAGATGAATTGCATGCACTTGCGTTCACTGGTCTATAGCCCGTACCTGAGCATGCACAGTGCAATTTAACTCAAAATACAGCACGTATCGGCATTTACGTTCCTTAATGAATCAGGACCTCTGTGTTCAATAAGAAGAATTACAGTGGCTCTACTTGATTGATTGCAGTCATTTCTTTGTTACAAATAACTAATAAGAGTTACTCACAATAGACATACGGATGTATAAAGCATGTGTGACCACGGAATATAGCTGTAGGCCAACACTACATTGCTAAGTTGCACTATATTATCCTGTCAGATTTGGTTGTACTAAAAGCAATTTTATTTCTTGCACAACCAGTGTGTGTCCTCTCTTCATTGTCTAATTGTAGACTGTGATATTGATCTTTGCTGTGCTGTATGAATGACCCAGGGACTTGATTTTATTAAGGATACAAAATCTTCTATAGGCCTATTAAAGTAATTTTATCGTTTTCAAATAAGCATTGCCCAATCAATTGTATGTGTTTCCAAAGCACAAAGTGATTTATTTTAGCAGATGTAAATAGTCAACAATTCAATACATTATTATATTATGATACAGTACAGTACAGCCAATACCAATAGATAAATACATCCCGCTGCTATCGCATGCGCTCGCTGCGCAAACCACGGGACCCAGTGGACAGTATATCTGTTTAGAATACTGTGTCAGTTGATTGAGGGCCAGGGGGAGTGCAGCTATGATTATATACAGTACAGTGTTACACAGTGAACAATAGAGATGACGTAGATTGTTTTTATAGGTCCAGACGTTGGGTGGGTCCAGGGTAAACAGGTCATAGGCTGATTCAATCTAAGGAATCCAAAGGTGGGGGTCGTCTCTCCAGGGGGTCTGCTTGTTTCATAGCCAGCATCATAGAAAAGGTTTATTCCCTAATATCAATAACTAAAGTATGCAATGTGCGATCTCTTCGCCGACTGCACCGGACAGCTGCTGATGAATAGGGTTTCAGTATGATACCAGACATGCCACCTTTCCCACAACCTGACCCATATATATCACTGAAGTGTACGTATAATTATTATATATATATATTTATATATATACTACTAATAAACCAAATATTATCTGCTCATAAATGACAGTGTAACGAAACCAATATGAATATGAATTATATAAATAACTAAATGTTGTAATGCGAGTGTGTGCGTGCGTATTTTACCGTGCGATCGCACCACGCCACGTAACACGTGGATCGCAATCGCACGGCAAAACAATATTAAACCAATATACTTTCGTTCATCCAATTATACGACTTCGACAGACTGTACATTTGAATGTTGCGATTCATGTATTCATTAATGAGTGTTGCCCCAAACAAATTCTTGGATTAGATCCCCTTTACTAACAGGTCTCCTATTTATTTATTTATTTATTTATTTATCTTTTATTACTAAACCACATCTGTATGTTAGATAACTATTTCATAACCTATGGGTTATATCACATTCTGTATATGTTTCATTGTGAACCACCTTTTTTGGGATACCTAAACAATGCCAAAAGTACCAGAAGATTACACATAATTTAACAAGTTGACAACTGGTGATTGATTTAGGTTTCCTGTAGAGTGTCATCCATTCTTTCACTATGCCAGCAAATTATATGTAACAAAATGCACATGACCTATATTCTTTCATAGTACAGAGCTACACTAACTTAAATACAAAGACGTACACACTTACACTGGGCTTAGAAATCTCTCATGCTTATTATAAATAAGTGAAGGCATGTATATTGTTATATGCACTAATTATTAATAAATACATATGTAAAAGTTCTATGTGTTATTGCTAGAAAAATGTGAGTTTCAAACAGGCCCAGACAGGTTATTAAAGTAACCAGAGGCCTTGAGCGGTCGGCGGCGGATGGGCAGCTATTGTATTTTTCCTTGCATACAAGCAAAACACGAGTGGATACCTGTAACTGGATTTACGGCAAACTTTAGTCCTACACAGGCAGCTGCTATTATTATTATTATTATTATTATTATTATTATTATTATTATTATTATAGAATAGAGGATCTTTTGAAAAGAAGACAAAAGAAATACCATATTTCCTCATGTATAAGGCGCTCCCATGTATTAGACGCACCTTAATTTTGGACCCGAAATTTAAAAAAAAAAAACATTACGGTAGCTGTCAAAAAAGGCAGGGAGAGTGTATTGGCCGGCTGCTCTGATTGTGATCAGAGCAGCCGGGCAGCACACTCTCCCTGCAATCGCCCCCCCGCTGCCACTGTGCCTCTGTCCCTCTCCTCCTGGATCCCCGCTGCCACTGTGCCTGTCCCCCTCCTCCTGGTTCCCCCCCCGCTGCCACTGTAATGCTGCCCCGCTCCACCTCGATCCCCCCCCCCGCTGCCCCTGTAACGCTGCCCCCCCCTGCATCCCCGCTACCCCTGTACAGAGGCGGGCTGGCCGCTTAGTCTGACCGCTATTAGGGCCAGGGGGGTAGACCGGCCGGCCGCCCACCGGATGTAATATACAACCTTTTCCCCGGCGGCCGCATCTGATGACATGAGATGCGGCCACGTCAGCGCACAGACGGCCGCATCACATGACAGGGGATGCGGCCGCATCATCACCCCCAGGCTTAACTCTCCCAGCCCGCGCCTGCCCCTGTATAAGACGCACCCAGGTTTTAGATCCAAAATTTTGGGAAAAAAGGTGCGTCTTATTTATGGGGAAATACGGTAGGTACATAATATTTTCAGATGTTGACCAAAATATGTACACAGTAGGTGTGTGTGGAATGGATATTCGGTCATTGTTTCTCCTTGTCAACGTCCTCCCAAATCACAGCTGCACATATAAAGGGGATTTATAATGTAATATTAAAATAATAAAAGTCCCAATTTTCTGATACCTCATTGATTACATCCACAACTCAATCTTCCTCCTCTACACCTCCTAAACCCAAAAACCTCCACTGACGCTAAGTAAATTGCTCGATCCTCTTATGACTTGTAATCAGTGAGTTTACCATAGACTATCAGGCTAAGGTTGAACCTTCCTGTCATGTGCACTTCATAAATGGGGCAAGCAGGTAAGAGAACAAGCTCATACCACTTTTTGTTTAACTTGTAACATTGTAATTGAAGAGTGATACACACCTTAACAGGTTGTTCTTTTCTTTGAAACGTTTTAGAACACATACACAGTTTATAGACAATACCTCTTAAGACTTAGAAGGTCACTCATAAAAAAGCTTCTTTGTGATACTCCATTTCCTCTCTTCTCCATAAGCACAAAATCAGAGAGCTATTTACTCTTAATATTAGTCAACCTTTTATGTAATAGAAGAGATAGGAATACACTAATCCAAGACTCACAGTGCATGAAATCCAGCTGTTCAGATTTCATTATCTAACCTTTCATTTTATATATTGCCTTATATTATTGTATTGATGGGACATCAGTACGCAATACATATGGGGTGTATTCTCTGGATGGAGTACAAACAGGAAATGAATCACTTAAACTATAAATACATTTTGTAGGATTGTTTCAGTGTTTTTTGCGAACTTCAGAAATGGAGAAAAGGAGAAGACTGAAAAAGTCAAGCAAAGATGCATCTAGGAAAGAAAGTATGTAAAATACAAGGAGACACAATAAATAATCAAAACAGATAAAGAGGTACTATAAATATAGAAGTATGAAATACTAAAACCTCAGGGGACATATAGTAAACATTATTCTACATCTTTTAATAAGTTGGCAATCCAAAGTTTAAGTTATAACTTAAACATTGCTTTTCATCAATGCTTGCTAGGCAACTTGATATAGCTTGAACAGTTGTTTGTTTTAGAATGGTCAAATTGCACCTAACCCACTAGGGGCCTCATGTAGAGTTGGATCTTCTAAAACACTGGTGTAAATTGCAGGTTTGAAAAAGTGAAGATGTTGCCTATAGCAATCAGTCAGATTCTAGCTGTCATTTATTTAGTACATTCTACAAAATGAGAATCTAGAATCTGATTGGTTGCTATAGGCAACATCTCCACTTTTTCATACCCGCAGTTCAGTAAATATACCCCCTGCCTCTTCTGATCCAGGTTCATCTTTTCCATTGGGCACGATGGGCAGCTGCCCGGGGGCCCCATAGGCAGGGCTTTTAATGAGAATAAATAATCCTGCAAAAGAAAAAAACCTGCAAAAAAACCTTCAAGGGTCACTGAGCAAGTACATCTATCTATCTCTATATGTCTATATCTATATATCTGTATCTGTATCCATCTATATATCTATATCTATATCTAGGGGCCCCGGTGCACTGCTTTGCCCGGGGGCCCATAATGTTGTTAAGATGGCCCTGTTCTGATCCACCTATAGAAGTGTAAGCAGTCCTATACACAAGATGCGACTAGCTCTGCATACAGAATCAAGCATAGGTCTTTTTAATGGGCATACGTAGTAGTAAAATTCATACTTTATGTTACGTATATTGAATTGCATCCAACTACAAATGAGGCCTAAGATGCACAAGTGATATTTCTCTACAATGTGCTTAATATGTAACAAAAAAAAACTATGCAATATTATGCTGCACTGCAAATGTTTAATGACTTGACAACTGGGGAGCAAGAGGGATCTGACCACATATTACAATCTTAAACACATTGGTTCTTTGCCCTCCCCAAAATATTAAGGCTATTCTAGTTCCTCAAAGCTGTAATCTGTTTTAAAGACACTTCAGTCTGTAATATAAATATTCCACAATCAAAACATTATCACAGATTGGAATATGGTCATCATTTACATACATTAAACTGTGACACAATGACATATTACACGTATATAACCAATGCAACCTATATAACCAATGCAATGTTTCCTACACGCTCTATAAGACAGAACATTTTAAAACATCTGAATTCATTTAATATGGACATAAATACTAATATGTTTATTCTCTGTATTCTAAAATAACTGTAATGAAATATGTCATTATGACTAGTGTTTTTTCATGACCAATATGGAATCTGCCATTTATAAGCTTAGAGAAGGGACTTGAAGCAGGGCCGTCTCTTCCATTGGGTACAATGGGCAGGTGCCCGGGGGCCCTGCGGGCAAGGGGGCCTGTCCGAGGCAGCGCTGAAAAAAAAAATCCTGCAAAAAAAAAAAGAAAAAAAGAAAATACTTACCTTGCATCACGTCAGCTGGCGATCCGGCTCCCTCCCTGGTCCCCTCTTCCGTGCTGTGCTCGCAGTGAATGTTGAGCGTGATGTCACGCCCAACATTCACTGCAAGCACAGCACGGAGGAGTGCAGAAGAGACTCAGCGCCAAAAAAAAGAAGAGAAGGGGATCGGACTTAAGGTAAGTTAAGGGGGCCCCTATATATATATGTAAAAAAAAAGTGATTATATATATTTATATATTTATATATATTTATATTTATATTTAGGGGCCCCAGTGCACTGCATTGCCCTGGGGCCCATAATGTAGTTAAGGTGGCCCTGACTTGAAGTGTAGAAAACATGGACTTGAGCTGACATATTCATGCCTGTCATTCGCCAAGTGAGCTTGCACATGTCTCCCCATCAGTCATATGACCGCAACTGTAGCTTGTACTTTGTACACAAGCGCAAAAGTAAAAAGCAATTTATAAGCAGCATACCGCACTTTGCGTCCAACTCTACATATCCCCCAGGATGTCGGTATTACAGCATGTGTTACCATGCTGCAACATGAGCTTTGATGTCAGTCACATCTAAAAATGTATATGCATGCTGCCACATTTACTTTTTATAATAAAACAAAACAAATAAAATAATAAGACTTGAAAATGGAACAAAATAAAAAGTACATACAATAAGAAAAAAAAACATATGCAATAATATATTTCCTTTACAGAGCATAGACAGATTAAACTCCTATACATATCTAGTGTCTCTATATAAAGTTTACAAGATGTAGAGTAAACTAAAGGATACATCGGTGTAGTTGCATTAGCTGTGTAAGAATGGTTTTTAAAAGGCAGAAGGCAGTGTTAAGTGCATTATTTCTGTCCATTTTCCCTAGATAACAATATTTGTAATATGAAGAAATATGTATGCATTTGTGCTACTAAAAGAAACCAAAATACTACGTGAAACCATTTAAATTTGCTCTTGAAATACAAAGTAGTTCTAAAGTGATTCTTTACTAAACTGACACACTGTAAAATTGTGAATTTAACTGTGGTCGGTAAGCTATAAAACACCTCTGGTCATTAAGGGGTTAAGCTTTAGAAAACCATGGGGTTTAGTCCAGAAAATATAAAAGAGAAATCCTATTCAAGGACAGAAAAGTACACCCCTCAAAAATGATTGCACCAAATGTTAAAGAGGTTAATGCAAACCAACTTATAAAACCACAAAATAAGTTTGCATGCATAATTATATTATATACTTATTATAAACTATTAATAATAATAATGTAATCAATTGTACAAAAGACTTCTAGATTATTAAATGTCAGCAGAAAACTATTCAGCAAACCAAATCCATTTTTAAAACAAAAATGAAACCTACTGTATTTACATGAACAGAATCACCAGCACTGTCCTACATAACTACGTATATTTCATATTGTTCAAGTCTTTAATTAGGACACTGCTGACATCTGCTGTCTACATAAAATACAGCATTAGATATCGGTGTGGGTAATATATTACACTATCGTGTAAATATTATTATATTTTGATGAATTGATAAACATAAATGTACTAATTTACTGAAAGCGTAGATTTTTGGAACATCCAGAAAAGTATATTACAACAGCTGTTAAAGAGTGGAAAACACACAGACCAGGATGTAGAAATATGCAGTTTTGTCAAGCCGCCATTTTTCATACGGTTTGATGTGCAGTTTGTAAACTGTCCAGTTTATAAAAAACATACCCACACATCCAATTACATTAATTAAAAATGCAAAAGCTTAAACCATAATTGTGCTTTTTTAACGTGGGAAACATACAAATGGCTGAACGCACAACTACACACGGCACCACCAGAAAAAGGCAAATATTTTAGACGTTTGGATTGGTGAGTTTGCCCAAATCGCATGTGGTTTAAGCATGATGCCTACAGAAAAGGTCAAAATGTGACTGATATTATGGATCTTGGAAAATGGCGCTGATTGGTAAAATGTTTAACATAATAAATTTGTTTACTGTACAAAACGTGGAGGAGGATTGGGTAATGAGAATGTGGGAGGAGCAGCAGCAGCTGCTGCCTGTGTTGTGGAGGTTCTGCGGGGTTTGACTATTTAGAGACAAGTTGTCCCTGGAATCCCTCTCTGATCAGGAGATGATTGAGATTTTGAGACTGAACTGTAACACCCTGCTCAGTCTCTGACTAGGTCATGGATGATTGGATGAATTGGAGCCTTTAGCAAGCACGCTTCATTGCAATTTCTTACTAAATAAATTATGATGTGCTTTGCATTTTATGGCCTTGGGTTTTCCAAAGTTATAGTCACTATACATTTACTAAAGTGTTAAGTGCACCAACAAGATTGTCACATACATAGATCTGTTGTCCTAGCCAGGAGGCACTAGGGCATAACTTAAAAATAGACTTCTATAGTCTTTCAGGACTACCTAATGTTTATGAGCTAAATCTTGCACACATGTTGGCATGAATCCTCCACAGAGCAGAGATATACACTGATCAGCCACAACATTAAAACCACTGACAAGTGAAGTGAATAACATTGATTATCTCATTACAATGGCACCTGTTACAGGATAGCATATATTAGGCAGAAAGTGTACAGTCAGTTCTTGAAGCTGATGTGTTGGAAAATGAGCAAGTGTAATGATTTCAGCGACTTTGATGAGGGCCAAACTAACGACTGGGTCGTCAGAACATCTTCAAAATGGCAGGTTCTGTGTGGTGTTCTCCGTATGTAGTGGTTACTACCTACCAAAAGTGGTTACAGAAAGGACAGCCGATGAACTGTCAACAGGGTCATGGGTGCCAAAGGCTCATTGATGCTCCTGGGGAGTGAAGGTCCAATCCCACAGAAAAGCTACTGCAGCACAAATATCTGGAAAAGTTAATGCTGGCTATGATAGAAAGGTGTCAGAACACACAGTACAGTGCACCTTTCTGTGTATGGGGCTGCGCTGTCACAGACCAGTTTGAGTGCTTACGCTGACCACTGTCCACCGCTGAAAGCACCTACAATGGGCATGTGAGCGCCAGAACTGGACCATGGGGCAACAGAAGAAGGTGGGCTGGTCTGATGAATCATGTTTTCTTTAACACCATGTGGACTGCTGGGTGTGTGTGCATCATTTTTTCTGTGGAAGAGATAGCACCAGGATGCACTATGGGAAGAAAGCAAACCGGTGGAGACAGTGTGATGCTCTGGGCATTGTCCTGCTGTGTAACCTTGGCATTCATGTGAATGCTACTTTGACACATACCAACTACCTAAACATTATTGCAGATCCACTGCACCCCTTCATGACATAAAATGGCAGCCTTTTTCAGCAGGATAATGCACCCTGCCACACTCCAAAAAGTATTCAGGAATGGTTTGCAGAACATGACAAAGAGTTCAAGGTGTTGACTTGGCCTCAAAATTTCCCAGATCTCAATCTGATCGAGCATCTGTGGGATGTGCTGGAAAAACAAGTCCGAGCCATGGAGGCCCCACCTTGCAACTTACAGGACTCAAAGGATCTGCTGCTAATGCCTTGGTGCCAGATACCTCAGGACATCATCAGAGGTCTTGTGCCTCGACAGGTCAGAGCTGTTTTGGAGGCACGAGGGGGACCTAGGCAGGTGGTTTTAATGTTGTGGCTGTTTGGTGTATATATACTAAACATGGGCCTGATTCATTAAGGAACTTAGGCAAGAAATATCAACTTTAATTTCAGTGTACAAATTAGCTATCAAGTATTTGTGTGCTACATGAAAAAAACAGCCAGTATTTAACTTATGTGCAAAATAGAAAACTAGTTTTCACCCCTTTCATTTTAACATGGTTTTGTCCAGGAGACCTTCCACACTGCCACCCACCCCAGAGCCCAGCTTCCTCTTCATCTGTGGTTGGGTCCACTTGCTTTGGCAAGGATTCTCTGCTTGAGGGACTTGTTGAATGAACCACGAGACAACTATCATTCCAAGAGTATTGGTGAGATAAAGAGAACACATCTATCTTATTTTTTTATGTTTATCAAAGAAAACATATTACTACATTACAAAAATGATGCAGTTTAAGAGTAAAATCAAAGCTATATGTTGCTGTGCTGGAGGCCTATTGCTGTCATGAACTCCTAAGAGGCCCAGGACCAGGGCATGTCTCAGCTGTTCCTCATAGAAGAGGTATGTCACCTCCTGACACTGTAGCAGACCTTGTTTCCTTGATTGTTTTTCTTCAGGACGCATCTCTATTAGGGATGAGCGCGCTCGGATTTCTGAAATCCGAGCCCACCCGAACGTTGCGGATCCGAGTCGGATCCGAGACAGATCCGGGTATTGGCGCCAAATTCAAAAGTGAAACTGAGGCTCTGACTCATAATCCCGTTGTCGGATCTCGCGATACTCGGATCCTATAAATTCCCCGCTAGTCGCTGCCATCTTCACTCGGGCATTGATCAGGGTAGAGGGAGGGTGTGTTAGGTGGTCCTCTGTGCTGTTTAGTTCTGTGCTGTTTAGTTCTGTGCTGTTTAGTGCTGTGCTGTGCTGTTTAGTGCTGTGCTGTGCTGTGCTGTGCTGTGCTGTGTTCTGCAGTATCAGTCCAGTGGTGCTGTGTGCTGTGCTCTGTCCTTCTGAGGTCAGTGGTGCTGCTGGGTCCTGTGCTGTGTCCTGTTCAGTCCAGTGGTGCTGTGTCCTGTGCTCTGTGCTTCTAAGGGCATAGTTATTTCCCCAATATTCCCCTGTGTTTAAAAAAATAAAAAAAAGTTTTTTTAAAAAATACCAAAAACTACTTTAATATTTTTTAATTACCACAAAATTTTCACAACCAATCCTGCAGTATAAGCCCATTGGTACTGCAATATTACCAAGTTCACACATTCAGCAGTAAAAGTCCAGTGGTACTGCAATATTACAAAGTTTACACATTCTGCAGTATCAGTCCAGTGGTGCTGTGTCCTGTGCTCTGTCCTGCTGAGTTCCGTAGTGCTGCTGGGTCCTGTGCCGTGTCCTGTTCAGTCCAGTGGTGCTGTGTCCTGTGCTCTGTGCTTCTAAGGGCATAGTTATTTCCCCATTATTCCCAAGTTTTTAAAAAATAAAAAAAAAGTAAAAAATAATAAAAAATTAAAAAAAAAAAAAATATATAATAATTATAACCAAATTTGCAAAACCAATCCAGCATTATAAGTCCATTGGTACTGCAATATTACCAAGTTCACACATTCTGCAGTATCTTGTGCTACATATAATGGAGAGCAAAAATTTGGAGGATAAAGTAGGGAAAGATCAAGACCCACTTCATCCTAATGCTGAAGCTGCTGCCACTAGTCATGACATAGACGATGAAATGCCATCAACGTCGTCTGGCAAGCACGATGCCCAATCTCCTAGTACAGGGCATGTAAAATCCAAAAAGCCCAAGTTCTCAAAAAACAGCAAAAAAAGAAACTTAAAATCATCTGAGGAGAAACGTAAAGTTGGCAATATGCCAATTACGACAAGTAGTGGCAAGGAACGGCTTAGGCCCTGTCCCGTGTTCATGACTAGTGGTCCAACTTCACCCAAGGATCAAAGCCCTCCTCCCCCCCCTACAAAAAATTTAAGAGAGTTATGCTGTCAGCAACAACAACAAAACAGCAAAGAACTCTGCCTTCTAAACAGATGACATCACAAATCCCCAAGGCGAGTCCAAGGGTGTTGTTGGTTGTGAACCCTGACCTTCCCATCACTGTACGGGAAGAGGTGACTCCATCCAGCATTTGCAGCACGCCCTCTGCATATGCTGGAAGGATCACCCACAGTCCAGTTACAGATTTGGCTAATGAAGGTGTGAATGTTGTGCACTGGGAGGAGGATATTGATGTAGCTGGCGCTGAGGAGGATGTTGATGATTATGATGCAGACAGATACCAAATTGCATTTCTCAATTTCTATTTATATTCTAGATTATATAACGGCTGAAAAGTTTTCTGTTTTACTCCTAGTGGAGAGGGGATCTGATGCAGACAGATACCAAACTGCCTTTGTCCATTTCTTTGTATATTTGAATTGCTAGTTCTACAGTCTATGCAGGCTGCTTTATTTATATTCAACTACAAGTGTAGGGCGGGGGGGGGGCATAGATAGCCACCAAAGTAACGTGGTCCATTTAATTTCACTTTCTAGCTCCACAGTCTGTGCAGCCTGCTTTTTTTTATCTTCAAAGTATTTATATTTACAAGCCTTGCAATCTAAATTAACTAGAGGTAGTGACGTGGTAGAACTCCAAAAGGCAGTTTGGAAGCCCCTGTACAAACTGGCTCTATTTTTTAACTGAGTTGTCCCCCCTCCAGTGTGTACTCGGAAAGAGTTTTTAGTGCAGCGGGGAACCTGGTCAGTGAGCGGCGAAGGAGGTTGCTTCCTCACAACGTTGAAAAAATGATGTTTATAAAAATGAATAATCAATTCCTCAATGAAGTACAGCACTGCCCTCCAGACAGTACAGAGGGACTGTGGTTGTGGAGTCCAGCGGGGACGAATTGATAATGTGTGAGGAGGAGGAAGTACACACTGTAGGGGGAGAGGAATCAGAGGTTGAGGATAAGGACGACATCTTTCCTCAGTAGAGCCTGTTTAGTTTGTACAGGGAGAGATGAATTGTTTTATTGGTGTGGGGGCCCAAACAAACCAATCATTTCAGCCACAGTTGTTTGGTAGGCCCTGTCGCTGAAATGATTGGTTTGTTAAAGTGTGCATGTCCTATTTCAACAACATAAGGGTGGGTGGGAGGGCCCAAGGACAATTCCATCTTGCACCTTTTTTTTTGGCATTATGTGACCATTCAACAGTCGTTTGCCATGTTCAAAAAGTAAAAGAAAATGCCAACAAATTCAATAAATTAAATCAAAAGTTAAATGCCCTGTCATTATTTAAAACAAGAGGTTTTGACGTGCTAGAATTAGTGTAGTGTTAAGATGTTATAAACACTACACTTGGAAATTGGAGGAGGTAATGTGGCCCCGGTATCAAATTGGGTACCGGGGCCACCCCACTATGCAGTCCAGATACTTGTTTGGTGGAATTCCGACACGTGGAGGGTTTTTAAATTATATTGTGGCCTCGGTACCAAATTGTGTACCGGGGCCACCACACTACGCAGTCAAGATACTTGTTTGGTGGAATTCAGACCAGTTGAGGGTTTTATTATTATATTGTGTGGACCACTCTATCTATACCACACTACAACTCTATACCACTCTATTTCCTACTTTAATTCTATTTAATTCTATTTCCTGCTTTAATTCTATTACTAATTAATTAACATAAAGAGGAACAAAAAAAACCAATTTTACCAAAAGTATAATATGACTTAGACTTACAAACACTACACTTGAAAGATCGTGCCTTTAAATGAAAAAGTCAGTCTTCATTGCACGACTATGTGCAAGTGCAACAGGGACATTTTTTTGGGTTTACAAAGTCAAACAATAACACTACGACCCTGTCTGTCTGGGGTCTGTCAATGACGAATTGTCTGGAGCATGTTTTGAGGAGGTATTGTGGCCCCGGTATCAAATTGGGTACCGGGGCCACCCCACTACGCAGTCCAGATACTTGTTTGGTGGAATTCTGACACGTGGAGGGTGTATTTATTTTATTGTGGCCCCGGTATCAAGTTGGGTACCGGGGCCACCCCACTACGCAGTCCAGATACTTGTTTGGTGGAATTCTGACACGTGGAGGGTTTTTTAATTATATTGTGGCCTCGGTACCAAATTGTGTACCGGGGCCACCACACTACGCAGTCAAGATACTTGTTTGGTGGAATTCAGACCAGTTGAGGGTTTTATTATTATATTGTGTGGACCACTCTATCTATACCACACTACAACTCTATACCACTCTATTTCCTACTTTAATTCTATTTAATTCTATTTCCTACTTTAATTCTATTACTAATTAACAAAAAAAGAGGAACAAAAAAAACCAATTTTACCAAAAGTATAATATGACTTAGACTTACAAACACTACACTTGAAAGATCGTGCCTTTAAATGAAAAAGTAAGTCTTCATTGCACGACTATGTGCAACAGGGACAGTTTTTTTCTTTACAAAGTCAACTAATAACACTTGGACCCTGTCTGTCTTTAACATACTTAATGGGATCTCAATGACGAATTGTCTGTAGCATGTTTGGAGGAGGTATTGTGGCCCCGGTATCAAGTTGGGTACCGGGGCCACCCCACTACGCAGTCCAGATACTTGTTTGGTGGAATTCTGACACGTGGAGGGTGTATTTATTTTATTGTGGCCCCGGTATCAAGTTGGGTACCGGGGCCACCCCACTACGCAGTCCAGATACTTGTTTGGTGGAATTCTGACACGTGGAGGGTTTTTTAATTATATTGTGGCCTCGGTACCAAATTGTGTACCGGGGCCACCACACTACGCAGTCAAGATAGATAGATGCGTATCATAGATAAAGTACATTCAGTGGTGTGGGGCAAATTGAAAAATATTCAAAATGCACTGACATTATCAAAAACAAGAGGTTGTCACACGCTAAAACTCCAACATGTATATGATGGAGAGGATGGAGGAGCAGCCGTATGTGTAGTGTAATGCAGACCTGTTGAAGGTTTTTTATATATTTTATTGTGGTGCCCAGTGCCCACTCCTCTACGCAGTCCAGGTACATTTATTGGTGCGATTCATAAAAGTTCAGGGTTTTTAATATATTGTGGTGACCCACTCCTCTACGCAGTCCAGGTACAATTATTGGTGCGAATCATAAAAGTTCAGGGTTTTTAATATATTGTGGTGACCCACTCCTTTACGCAGTCCAGGTACATTTATTGGTGTGATTCATAAAAGTTCAGGGTTTTTAATATATATTGTGGTGACCCACTCCTCTACGCAGTCCAGGTACATTTATTGGTGCGAATCATAAAAGTTCAGGGTTTTTAATATATATTGTGGTGACCCACTCCTCTACGCAGTCCAGAAAGATACCTTGTTGCAACGTTTTGGACTAATAACTATATTGTGAGGTGTTCAGAATACACTGTAAATTAGTGGAAATGCTTGTTATTGAATGTTATTGAGGTTAATAATAGCCTAGGAGTGAAAATAAGCCCAAAAACTTGATTTTTAAACTTTTTATGTTTTTTTCAAAAAAAATCCGAATCCAATACCTTAAATCCGAACCGAGACCTTTCGTCAAGTGTTTTGCGAGACAAATCCGAACCTCAAAAATAACGAAAATCCGGATCCAAAACACAAAACACGAGACCTCAAAAGTCGCCGGTGCACATCCCTAATCTCTATATCTCTTCATGCAATGTATCACACTGCTCTTCATTCGGCCTACTACATTTACTGCAAATACCATTCCACAACTGACATTTGTGGCTCAGAGCCTTTTTTGATGTCTGACTCCCTAATACCTGTTGGCAACATGCCACTACACTATTGATGAGAACACATTATTCTTCATGGGAGAATCTAATATTTGGGCCAGAATGTATTTTGGACACCTTAGCATTATCATTACCCCTCTGCCTCCTCAATACACTCTTATACTTGTATTGTGGCTATTTTTTACTATTAATATCTCTAACTCGCCTACCTCTACTCTCCCCTGCACCTACTATGAAAAGTGAGTCAATTGAGATCTGCACATTAACCTAGGTACTTACCTAGGTTTATAAATGCTGTTGTATTGTTGTATGATTGTATTTTATAACTGCATCTCATTAAAGGCAGTTGCAGCCTGGCATACAAAACTGCTTAGTAAATTCCCCCTGAAGGCTTCATACACACAGGCACCAATAAAGTATCAATGGTGTGTCTTATATAGGGGCCTATTTAACAATCACTTTTTTCATAAAAATCCCCCGAAAACGGCAGTTTTCAGGGGATAGCCGCATTTTTAAGTGTAGTTAACATTTATTAATAGCAGAGATGCTCTACTAAAGATCAAGGCCACCCGAACATAGCTGATTTGAGTACCGAGCTGGCTCGGCTCGGAATTGAAAACGAGACAAAACGTTAATAGGGCTGGCAGTATTTTTAAAAGTCTCCAGTCACATTCTAGTGGGCCATAGCTCACCCACAAACAGGAGAAGTGGCAGTGTTCAGTGCTGAAATAGAAATTCAAATAATAGGGCTGGCAGTGTTCTTAAAAGTCTCCAGTCAGATTGGACTGTGCCATAGCTCACCCACAAACAGGAGAGGTGGCAGTTTTCAGTGCTGAAACAAAACCAAATAATAGGGGTGGCAGTGACTTAAAAGTCTACAGTCACATTGTACTGTGTAATCAAAATGGATTCACATAATTTCACAAAAGACCAGGAGCACCAAGCAGCTGATGGCACCAGTCATGATGCTAGTAATCCCTCTGTGTCATCTGCTAAAGCCTATGTTAAAGTGCATAGTGTTTTTAAGTCTGGGAAACAAATATGTAAAAAAAAAATTACCTTCATAAAGAAAAAAACACCTGTAATCAAGGCAAAGTTAACTGCAGAAAAAAATAAAATTGCCAACATGCCATTCTCCACACGCAGTAGCAAGGAAAGAATCAGGCCTTCACCTTTCTCTGAGTGCTAGTTCGGCAACTGTCAGTGAGGCATCTTCTTGTAAGGTCAGTCATGACAATGCAAGACTCAAAAGTGGTGCCCAAATACTTTTACGTGTAAAGCCGAGCTGGAAAAAAACAGTAAGGCATTAGAAAAAACGATATGCTGAGATTCAGAAATGACACATATCCCTGAGTAGAGTCTATCCACGAGTGTTATGGGTAAGCCTGACCTTTCTGATACTGTCCTCATAAAGAAGCTTCCTTTCAGCATTTATGCAGATGTGCGGATGAAAAGCCCAAGTGTAGCCGATGATACACAAATTGAGGATGCCACTTTAGAATTGCAACAGGATGAGGGGGATATTTGTGTAGCTGACAACGGTGCTAATTAGGATGTTGATGACGATGGTGTTGTTTGTGTAAGTCTGTGTTGTGCAAGGTGCTGAAAGCATTCGAAGTAGTCACCTGTGAAGAGAGTTTAGACACTGCTAGCTTGAGCCAAGTGATTCCCTTAATGAGAGCCAGGATCCAAGATTTATTAAAATCTTGAAATCGGATCCCTACATTTTGGCGACTGTGCTTGATCCTAGGTTCAAGAGCTATGCCTTCTCTTTGTTTCCAACTGACCCAGATCTGAAGAGATGCAAGGACCTCCTGGTGAGCAAGATGACAACTCAAGTGTTACGTGACAGGACAGCATCGGCTCCTTCAATTTCTCCCTTTTCATTTTTGGGGATTGGGGTTGATTTAAAGCTCAGTGATGACTTTGCTTTTTGCTGTAAATGTCAATGGCTCTTTCTAGTGCATTGCCTGGAACAAGATCCGATATACTTATGTCAGAGTGATCACAGCCAATTTTTGGACACCTGGCGAATTTACCCTTATGAATGTTTGCTTTTAATCATCCTTTCAATTGCTTCTTCTCTCGTACGTGTGACCACATACTTGTTTTTCACTGGGTTCACCATTTCTAACTGTGTTATAGGAGTGCTCTGGATGACAGCGATCTCCTCGTCTTCATCTTCCAAAGCTTCCACTGCAGGGGCTGGTGACACACCCATTTGTTTTCTCAGGTCTCTCAGCTGTTATTTAAACTGGACATATTTATCGTCCTGCTTCAGGACCTCCTCTGTATTATTCTTCTGAAGCGCAGTGTACAAGCTCTCTTAAATCCGAGATCTCATCCAGTAGGTCAGGTTTTAACTTAAGTGCGGTCTCCTCAACTGCATCTATATATTGGTTTAAATCTCTGTTCAATGCAGTGTATTCCAACATGACTGACTCCATGCTGCCCACATGTTCTGTGTCACAGTCTGTCTGAAGCAGATGTAATGTTACTTCAGTCGTATTGTCCATTCCTGTGTCTACATAAGTTTGGCAGTTCTTCAGGGATGAGAGGGAGGTATCCAGAGATGAGAAGGAGATTAAAGATGCAGCATGAACAGACATGGTTTAATAATGTAGAGTTCATTGACAGCACTGTTGGGCTTAACGCAGCTAAGCTATTGTTAGCTTGTTTTGTGGGGGCCCAAACAAACCAAGCACTTCAGCCACAAAAGTGGCACTGCTTGTCGCTGGAGTGCTTGATTTGTAAACTGTACATGTCCTTTTCAATATCTTACATAAGGATGGGTGGGACAGCCCAAGGACAATTCCATCTTGCACCACTTTTCTTTTTTTTCCGCCACTGCTGTGTGACAATGTTTTCTAGATGTGTTATGAACTGTCGTGTGTTTGTGTTGTTGCTCTGTTGCTTAGTATCCCATCAGCTTGCTGCAGTCTTTGTCCGAAAGTGTCTGAAAATAATCTTGACCTGTGAGGTGGTCAAAAATTACTGGAAATTAGTGTTATTGAGGTTAAAAATAATGTAGGAACAAAAAAAGAGCAAAATTCTGTGATTTTAGCATATTTTAGCAATTTTTGTAAAAAAAAATACAGATCCAAAACCAAAAACACGCGAGGGCGGTTTTGCCAAAACCTAAACCAAAAACAAAATATGAACTTAATCCAGATCTAAAACTAAAACCAAAACACCCGGGTCAGTGAACATCTCTAATTAATAGGGCATCGCAGCAGATATCTACAATATCTGCTGCTTTACATTTTCTATCAACATCCATAGCAGTCCCCATAAATGTATATGAGGGCTGCTATGTAACAAGTAATGAAAAGGCATTTACACATACAGTAATGTATGCCAGCGCCATATATGTAAATTTTCAGATCTGCTCTATTGTGCATTGAGCGGATCCTTCACCGTATCTTACTGCTCTCCCCTCCGGTTACTATCGCACAGGTGATCATTTTGCAATAGTGACCAAAGAAAAGATAGGAGAACGGTCTTCGCAGGAACAGCAATCTTACGTGGCTGCTGTTCCTGTGTAAGTTTTTTAACAAATGCACACAATCTTTCAATCCTTATCTTCGCGATAAGAATTGAGAGGGATCGTATCAAAAATGCGGTCATTCTTAAATATGCCCCCTAGACACTTGCTGTCAAGAAAGATCAGTCTGTGGACAAGCACAGGAGCTGTGGGTGCTAATAGCATGAAAAGCCGCCCCCAACCTCCCCCAGTATTTCTTTTTAGCCACCACAAAGAGTGAAATAGTTATCTTGTTCATTTTGGTGCATGATTCTGAATTCCAAGAAAATAAGCATTCAGTGCCCTTCATAATCTATGTTTCTACTATTGTTGGTTATTTCCACATATCTGACCTCACTTAATTTAGCAGAGTAATAAAATACATAATAATTCAAGTCGCTAACAGCCAGGATGAGAATGTATGGAAGTTAAGGCACACGGCAGGCTAGAAGTACTGTATTATTTTTCTGTCAGAAGTGTTGCACTTAAAAGCTGATGAGCTAAGCTCAGACTGTTTTAAAACAGCCCTTTCACTTTCTTACACCTTGCTTCAACATCAATGAAGGTACTTCAGCTTACCGCCACAGGAAATTATACTTTACACACAGTCCCTGCAAAGCACTCTGAGCTACATCAAATCAAAATAATATAGGCATACTTATACACACTGTAATACACAGAACATAAATACAAAACACTAATACTGCATATTTTAAATTGTTTAAAATTTCTTTGTTTAGAATAGTTAGACATAGACCTGTGGAATCCCACAGAATTGTAGAGACAAGTTCATTTCCAAATCCATCAATGTGGGCCCCATGTTTGTTTGTCTTTGGCTGGACACAGACATTTTATAGTACTTCCCCTTTATACCACAGATTGCGGCACAGGTTTGAAGCAGTGGTGGGATTCAAATAAATTAACAACCGATTCTCTGCCCTAATGATCTTTTTAAGTATACCAAAAGATATACTGAAAGGTAGTTTAATATTTCATGCATTTAATACTCAAATAAAAACAATAAAAGAAGTACACAAAACTAGATTATGTTATCAGAAACAGTATTGCTCCATGCTGCTTTTACCCCCTTCACACTGTACCATGCTGCTTTTATCCCCTTCACACTATGCCATGCTGCTTTTATCCCCTTCACACTGTGCCATGCTGCTTTTACCCCCTTCACACTATGCCATGCTGCTTTTATCCCCTTTCACACTGTGCCATGCTGCTTTTATCCCCCTTCATACTGTGCCATGCTGCTTTTACCCCCCTTCACACTGTGCCATGCTGCTTTTATCCCCCTTCACACTGTGCCATGCTGCTTTTGCTCCCCCTTCACACTGTGCCATGCTGCTTTTACCCCCCTTCCTTACGTTCCTTCAGTTACCTTTTCTATCATCTTCTTTCTTCTCTTTTCTGTTCTTCTTGTCTCCTGTTTCTTGCCTCTTGCTTACCGACTCCTCTCTGCGCCGCTCCTCACTGAATGTCGGGCGTGATGACGTCAACCCGACATTCAGTGCGGACGGAGTAGGGAGGAGGAGTGCCGACGCTGCAAACAGGTGAGTATTTGTTTTTAAAGGACTCTGCTCCCCTCACTAACGTAGAGGATAGACAGTCTGGTGCCACCGATTCACCGAACTGACCTTAAAATTAGGTATCGGTTCTGGCGTAACCGATGCGAACCAGCTGAATCCCACCACTGATTTGAAGTGGCATCATAGCTAGAGTGGCTGGTAGTGAGCAAAGTTGGTTCATTAAATCAGGTGTTATATTATTTATTTATTTATTTATTTATTTATTAACGGTTATTTATATCGTGCCTTCATATTACAAAGCCCTTTATAGAGAATTTTAATAATTCACATCAGTCCCTGCCCCAGTGGCGCCTATAATCTATATTAGCTACCAAACACATTAGACTTAAGCTTGTCAGGAGCCAATTAATCTTTCAGCATGTCTTTGGAGTGTGGGAAACCAAAACACTTGGATGAAATCCATGCAAACACGGGGAGAACATACAAACTCCACACAGATAAGGCCATGGTTGGAACTGAACTCATAACCCCAGTGTTGTGAGTACACAGCATATAGAACAATATATATTCTTAGTTGGCTGTTAACAAAAACTCAATTGGAAACTGATCAAATTGCGCTTCATTTATGGGGCAACCAAATTGAATTGGAAACTAAAAAAAAAAGAGAGAGATAAAATCTATAATAAAGTATTAATATTATTATTATCAAAGGCGAGGGCTCCCAGGGAAATCTAGAGAGTCTAGCACCACCTAAGGGTAATGAAAATATTGGACATTTCCAACATTTTCACAATAATCATCAAATAATCACAGCTCTTACCTTGCCGTTGTGTCCGGTGGAGGAGGGTTCAAATGACTCTTAATAGTCACGTTGTTAACCGCATCTACAATCAAAGGTCATTTATGGAAGTGAGAAAAGTGGGCAAGCAGAGCTTTTCATTATGTGCAAATGTGCTTATGTTTTGCCTCGATAATACATGTGTATACTCCACATATTTCTTTTGGGAACAACACCAAGAAACGTAAAGGCGCATCCATCCCATTACACTCATTTAAATAATTTTGTCCCACAAAACAACTACTGTAAATCTAATTTTTATAGAACATTTACCTTGTACTCAACAAGGAACAACCTGATCTGCCGAACTCCTACCATCATAAGTTGCATAACCCTGCACCACAGCAGATGCTACCATTTTTTATGTGTCAAATCAGGCACAAAATCATTTTTTTAATTTAAAAAAGTAGGGGACTTCCTGAATCCCTCCCCCTTCTTTCAATGTATTGTGAAGGAAGGGGCCCGTGCAGCCTATAACCATTGCCCCACCTTCTAACAGGCCACGACGGGACACCCCTTCCTCAGGTCCATGTCTATTACAATGAAAAAGGTAGTACACTGCTATTTAGTTTATACAACATAGATTCACTCCCAGGTGAATCACACATGAGAGTCTATCACAACGATGAAAAATATTTACAACTTTTATCAATTAATTAAAGAAAAGCTTTATTTAAAGAATAAAGCATTTTTTAATGATAACATTTTGAAACTCTGGGACTGTGTGGGTAGAATGTGAATCAAGTTCCCAGTGATAAATTGCAGCAAAATTACTATTATCACAAGTGGACCAGAGGGTAAAAAAAGGAAAATTATACTCACAAGAGTGAAGGTACGGTAGTACCATAGTCACATGTCTGGGCTATTATTCCAAGCCTTTATCTCATCTCAACAGTGGTTCCAGTTGGGAAATAATTACATGGGGCCTGATTCATTAAGGATCTTAACTTGAGAAAAATTTGTTACATGTGCTTTACTAGGATTGCTAGTGCTTTACTGGCATGTATGTGTGTAATTAATGCAGGTAAGTGGGTATTAGGTCTAATACATACCAACCTCTGGACTGTAATCCTGTTTTAATTTTTAAAAAACTTGTTACACAGGACTTTGCAAAGTACTTTGAAGAATGTCTGGATTCAGTCTGCTTTGAGTGATTATTTGTACACGGAGGACCTGACTCATCCAGGTATGCAATGACAATGCAACGCCGGTATTCAAGTACAAGCAGATCTCAAGAAATGTTTCTATTTGAATTTGGGTATAAGTACGCTCTGGCTATACGGTACTTGCCAGATGCAGACAGACAGGATAGACTGCAGAATATGCACAATGCATATGTGCAATATAAAGTCCCATCAGAACGCATGGGAAAATATTAAGTAAATAAATAAATTAACAACTTCTTTTTTTCTTTTTTTTTTAAATCAGGTAAAATTTTATTGCATTTTTCTTTTCTTTAACAACAACAAAAAAAAAAAAAGCCCATAACATTGGGCTTAATCCCCAACTATAACCCACACAGTGTTACAGATATTGTAAAGTATTCATACACAATAGGATCACAAAAGAAAAAAACATTGACATTCAGACATTCAGGCCAAGTTATGCACATCTTCCACAATTTCATGATGCAATGAAATAATAGTACGGTTTTGATAATACCGAATATAATCGTTGACCTCAATAACTCAGTAATAGGCGGCTGGATGTCTGCCCCGAGCATTACATCAGGAGAGCTCTACCTCCCTCAACCCCTCCGTGACATATGGGGATATTCTCCATCTGTACCATACTTTTTCATACTTATCCACTAGGTTCCTGCTGGTGTACATGAACCTTTCATGGCCGACTGTATCGTTAACAAGGTCAATCCAGCTACTCAAAGTCGGACCTTCAGGTGCCATCCATTTCCTAGCTATCACCACCTTTGCCAACATAAGTAACGTGTTGATAAGCAGTCTAATAAGTCTACGGGTTTTTTTTCTCAAGCCTAAACCGAACATACAGAGTTTTGGAGTCAAGGCCACCACTCCCACCTCCAATTTTTTAATACAATCCTCCACCTCTCCCCAGAAGGATGAAACCAATGGACATTCCCAGAGCATATGCCAAAAGTCTCCTTTCTCACTCCTACACTTGGGACATAACACCTTCTGACCACCACTGAACCTAGAAAGCCGAAGAGGGGTGAGATATGCTCTGTGTAACAGAAAAAACTGAACTTGGCGAAATCTAGCTGATGCAATGACCTCCTTTGGGCTACATATCACTATATCCCATGCCTTATCACTAAGACGCCCCAGATCCCCCTCCCACCTGCATCGCAGCTCCAGCAAGCCCCCTTCTCCAGATCCTTCCACCAATACTGAATACAAAAATGAAATTTGTCGCCTTTGGCCCAACCTTGACAGTTGCACCCTTAAGGAATCTGCACTAAAGCTCGGGGTAGCTCCCCGAAACTGCGAGGCCAAAGCATGTCTTAACTGCAAATATCTATAAAAGTATCCCCTAGGTAGTTCATGTAATCTCTGAAGTTGTTGAAATGAATATAATATACCATTTTCATACAGTTGTCCAATATGTGTTATATTGTAGTTTCGCCAAGCTCCAGCTCCCTCCATCTTAATCAGTTCTCCAAAATCCAAATTATCCCATAGTGGAGTGCACGGATCCAGATCCAATCCACCTCCAATCTGGGATGACAATCTCCAAATCTTCATGGCCTGTATTAATAAAGGGGGGTCCCTCCCAACTTTTCTTCCAGCTAGAAGAAACTGCACACGTGTATGACTAGATCCTGTCTCAGAGACCAAAAAATCATGCAAGTCTAGACCCAGCCTCGTCCTAAACCATACCTCAATATGTGTTAACTGGGAGGCAAAATAGTAAAGCCGTAAATTCGGCAAAGCCAAGCCACCTGACCCTCGAGAACGATATAAAGTAGTAAGCTTAACTTTTGCTCTCTTGCCTGCCCACACCAAAGAAGCTATGAGACGTTCAATGTAACGGAATATACTATGGGGGATATAGACCGGCGACTGCTGCAAAACATACAAAAACTTTGGTTGAATTATCATTTTGACCAGATTAATTCTACCTGTGACCGACAATGGCAGCTGCTTCCACACCCCAATCCGGCTCCTAAAATAATCAATCTGAGGCTGGACATTACGCTGAATATATTGACCCATATCACTAGAAATCCAGATACCAAGGTATTTAAATACTGGGGTCCACTTAAGAGGAGTCTGCAAAACTTGACCCGTAGGGCAAGCACCCTTAATCAGAGTTAGACTGGATTTATCCCAATTAATCAAAAGCCCTGAGTACCTACCGAACACCGAGACCACACGGAGTAAGATTGGCAACGATTTATGACAAAAAAAGCAGCATATCATCTGCATAAAGGGCAATCTTGTCTGTCCTGCAGCCCATCCTCAATCCAGTAATATCTGACTGCATTGTAACCATACATGGCAACGGCTCTATGGCCAGGGCAAACAGAGTGGGGGACAAAGGGCACCCCTGTCTGGTACCTCTGCCCATAACAAACTGACGGGACACAAAGCCATTTACACAGACTCTAGCTGTAGGGCAGGAGTACAGCAGTCGAACCCATTGAATAAAAAACGGTCCAAACCCGAATTTCAACAGCACCACCCACAGGTACCTCCACTCCACTGAGTCAAATGCCCTAGCAGCATATAACGACACCACCACCGCCTCCTCCTCCGCAGGGTGGGGCAACTGCAAATGGCAATAAAGCCTACGCAGATTTATAGCCGTAGATTTTCCCGGCATAAAACCAGTTTGATCAGGATGCACAATCTCACTCAGAGCCGTAACGAAGCCGGTGCGGCCGGTGCCACCGCCCCGAGTGCAGTCCCAAGGGGGCGCAGTGGCTGCCCGCACCGACCTCTGTGTGAGCAATGAAAAAAAAACAAAAAAAAACCAGACCTCAGATTCAGACTGCCGGCCGACCGGCGCAACCAAGATAGCGGCCGGCACCCGGCTCCTCCTACTTTTTAACTCTGCCCTCTGTCCCTGCAGCATCAGAGGTCATGATGCTGCTGGGAGCAGAGGAGCAGAGATTTACACAGAGGGCTGGGCTTGACTCCAGGCGCGCAAACAGCAAGGACTGCCTGGGCTGGCTATAAAAGAAAAAGAGCACCAGTGAGCAAGAAAGGAAAGAAAAAAAAACTGAAGCTGAAAAGGTAATTAACCTGAGAGGGAGAGGGGGGATGGGGGGATCTTTTAACACTTTAATGTTACCTTTAAAATTAATTTTGTTGAAATTATATGGAACTAAAAAGTGGGTATATTCTTTCTGATTCTTTCAATTTCTGATCAAAGATCATTTGTTGTATCTATGTGCCCCATCCCAAGCTAACTTCTCCCTATTGTAACACTTGTGTTTGCATATTGCATTAAAAGGATTGTACCATAACTTGGTTTGATTGCTGGTTTGCAAAGTAATTAACTGGGAGAGGTTTAAAATGGGAGAAACATTCAGTACAAGAGAGGGCCGCATATGATTTATTGTGAGCTGCTTTACACTGAACACCACCTCTCTCCCGGTCAGTTACCGCAAAAAAACAGTGATCACTATCTACTGCAATAAACTTTTAGGTATTGGAAGGCTATGGTCTGTTTTAGGGGCATTAATGACGTTGACCATTATAAATCTCCCTGCTATAGTGCCACCTGGCTTGCCTAGTGCTGGTTATGGTAAAATTGGGAGGGCCAACTGTAATGCCACCAGACCAGCCGGCTCTGAAGGAGCTGACAGATATGTACCTACCTGCAGCGTCCTGTGTAGTAGAGCACAGCAACCCTGCACCCAAATTCAATGGGGCACGTTCCTTGCTCAATTCGGGAGTGCGCAAAGCCTAAATAAGTGTGTACAATACTGAACGCGGGTTGTAATCAGAATGAGCTTTCCTAACTTCTTTGTACAGTCTGTAATGTATTTATATCCCTCTGGAGATATGGCCTCCAGAAATGAACACAGTATTCTAGATGAGGCCGTACCAATGACCTATACAGGGGCATTATTACTTCTTTCTTTCTGCTACGGATTTTTCTCCATATGCAACCAAACACCTCTCCACCTCTGCAATTAATAGATTTATTTTAAATGTTTCAAAAAAATAAAAGGAATTATTTTATTTATTTCTGCAAGGACATCTTTAAAATCAGAGAACACTTATTTTCTTATGGCCTAAACACCTGAATGAGAACACGGTCACCTGCTGGACCTATTAGTGGAGTCTGTTGCCTAATGCATCAAAAATAACAATTTTTACTCCATAAATTTTAATATGCAGGAAAATATAAGGCTGACATCGCCATTCAATCAGTTGTATTTCTCACAATATACCATCACCTTTCATTCTGCCAAGAGTGTTGTTTGTACATTTTGCTTGGGATTGTAAGGGCAACATGTACAGGAAAATATTACACTGTCTGGGATTGCTATATTATTTGTATTTTTGATTTAAGCCAATTTTTTTGGGGGGAACACCTCTCTAGAACGGCTTACACCTGTGTCCCAGACCAGGTACAACAACTAGAGAAGAAGAAACACACCACCTGACCTGTGTCGACAACGTGGACGGACCAGTCGTTTCATTTGCACCCCATCACTGAAAGAGGGACAGTAAAGCCAATTCTAATATATAACACATCATTAGGTTTTGTGTGTGTATATGTATGTATATATATATATATATATATATATATATATATATATATATACATATATATATGCATTTTAATGCATTCGGCTTTTTATGCATTTGCAAATGTATGTAACTGAGAATTCTGCATTTCTATTACACAAATGGAGAGGCAGCTCTTATACTGGTAGTAGTGTTGCTGGGGGAGATCCCTCTCTCTCTCTTTCTTTCTCTCTCTTTCTTTCTCTTTGATACAAGTTTTTTCACCTAATCCTGGAGGAACATTACAATTTTCAGTGAGATTCACAGCTAGCTTATTATTGGAGCATCGTTGGGGTTCGGTTTAGTTTTCAGGAATATTAGTGAGACACATTGAAGGTTAAGCACTTTGTGTGTGGTCATCACGACCAGTGTTGCAGTCCACTGTGTTGTCCTCTGTTCCCTTATCGTAGAAGGTTCCCTTCACAGCTTAATACCTTCTGGGACTGTCTCTTTATTTAATTTTTAATCTTCATGATGAGTGCAGAGTATTGTATGGTATTACATCACACCACTAAAGTCAAATTTATCTTTTAGTAATAAACGATGCCCCCAAAGAAGCCATCTGGTGCAGAATTCCGAAAGCTGAGGAGAGGTAGAGAAGAGTAAGCTCGTAAGCTTTCCCATCATTTTCAGAACTGGCTCACAAAGTCAGCCAGCGATGAAGGTGCCGGGAGCTCTAGAGCGGAGTCAGCACCACTAGAGATTTCTCATTCTGAGCCAGAGAGTCAGGAAGAAGTTCCTGCCGTCACTGGTACTACTGACGTGGACCCTAATGTAGAAAATGAGACTGACAGCACATGTAATGAAATTTTGGGCCTTAGGTTTAAAGATCCACATTCTTGGCCTAACATAACGGACAATGTGAGGTACTGTTTAGTGAGACATGGACCAGAGCAACAGAAAGATTCCAATTTTACACTCTCAACCACTAGTGACGGGAGGCGATTTAGTCAGGATTGGTTCATTAAAACTGCACCTAATGGAGAAACAGTAGAGAGAACCTGGCTTATGTACTCTGAAATGCAGAGAGCTGTATTTTGTTTTCCCTGTATGCTTTTTGGAATTAAATCTGCATTAACTCCAAGCATTGCAAACCCACATAAAGGCTTCTCTAATTGGAGGCATTTAAATCCCAGGATTGTAGAACATGAAAACTCACCTGAACATCTACAAAATTATTTAAGTTGGAGGTCTTTAGCGATGCTTTTAAAACTTGGTCATGGAATTGACCATGAACTGCAAACTGTTATAGCTTCAGAAAAGGAGAAGGCGCACTGTTTTAAAAATAATTCTGGATGCAATTATTTTCTGTGCCAAAAACAATCTTGCTCTTCGGGGTTCATGTGACCAAATTGGCCAACCCAACTCAGGGATATTCCTTAATGCGCTGGAAATGATTAGCCATTACAATGCTGAGTTAGCTGGTCATATTGAAAAGCATAAGAAAGGCAGTGTTTCCTATTTTTCACCAGTCATTCAAAATGAATTTATTAACCTTCTTGGTAACACTGGGAGAAAAGAAATAATTAACCGAATCAAAGAAGCAAAATACTATTCCATTATCTTTGATTGCACTCCGGACACCTCACACAAGGAACAGCTCTGTGAAATTATCAGATATGTTAGAATTGCAGATGGAAGAGAGTTTTATAGACTTTATTGAAACCACTGAGAAGACAGGTAGTGGTCTTGCTGTGGAAATAGAAGAGAAGCTCTGCAAGGATGGATTAGATCCTGATAATATTCGTGGACAGGGTTATGACAACGGAGCAAATATGGCAGGAAAATATAATGTTGTGCAGGCAAGAATAAAACAAGTAAACAATCTGGCTAGATTTGTTCCATGTGCTGCACATTCCCTTAATTTAGTAGGAGTTCATGCAGCCAGTTGTTCTGTTGATATGGCATTATTCTTTGGAACTGTTCAGAGACTGTTTAATTTTTTTGTAAGTTCAACACGCAGATGGGAAACCTTAACAGGCATTCTCAAAATTACCCTCAAAAGTGACAGTGACACCAGGTGGTCCTCAAAAGCACGTGCTATCAGGTCCTTAAGTAACCAATTGCCAGGAGTTCTTGAGGCACTGCACAAGATATACGATCAGAAGACATGTGGAGAAACAAGTTCTTCAGCTGAGAGCCTTGTGATGCAAATTAATTTTAAATTCATTTGCTTACTTCTAATGTGGGGTAGAATTTTGAACAATATTGATTTTGTCAACAAAGCTTTGCAAAAGAAAGGATTATCTGTTGACCGAGCTGCAAAACTTATAATTGAACTTCAGAATGGACTACAGCACATGCGTGAAGAAGGTGTTGATGGTATACTGAAAGATGCAGCTGTTCATGCTCAGTCTATGGACCTTCCTATGGAATTTCATATGAAGAGGAAAAGAAAGATACGAAGGATTGACTATGATGAAGCTGAAGATGAGGGTTCCAGTATGTCCACTGAGCAGGTTTTCAGAAAAGAATTCTGTAATGTACTGGACTGTGAATGCACAACTGAAGTGGCGTTGTGAAACATTGATGGAAATATCTTCAGACTTTGAGTTTCTTACTGGGTCTGCCCTCTCCAACATGCCACTAACTGATCTGAAGAAGTGTGCTTCTGACCTGGCACAGAAGTACTCTAATGATCTCAATGCCACTGAAATTGCGGCAGTTTCCATCCTCCCAGATTGCAGCACAGCAACACCACAGGATATTTTAAACCTCATACATGAGTGGTGCCTGAGTTCGGCATATACAAATATCAAGATAGCTCTGTGCATCTTCCTCAGTATACCTGTTACTGTGGCATCTTGTGAACGCAGCTTCAGTAAATTAAAACTAGTGAAGAACTACTTGAGGTCTTCAATTGGACAACAACGCCTTTCAAACTTGGCAATTCTTTCCATTGAACATAAACTGACAAGTTCCATTAACTTTGACACTATCATAGAAGAGTTTGCAAGTGTGAAGGCTAGGAAGGCACCTCTATAAACATATAACATTTATTTATTGTATTGTATTGTTTATTTAAGATGTTTATTTTAGTTACAGAGTTCTAAAGAGAAATATAGTTTATTTGTTACAATTTGTTTCATAGTTTTATTTCAATAACCAATTAATTTTTTTTACACAGCTAGCATGCGATAGCTGCATTGAAAGTACTGTGATTCTATGAATGCTCATTACATAAATATCCCTACAAAGCCAGAATGTGAAGAATGGGGAGGGAGGGGGTTTCAGTGCTGTCTAGCACTGGTAAAGCACTAGCCACACCCCACAGGAGGTTGGACACGCCCACTCAGAAAATGACACTCCCACTTACATGGGGGCGCCGGTGCCCTGTCTCGCCCAGGGCACCAAAATGTCTTATTACGGCACTGATATCACTAATCACCCTGTTCAAACGTGTCGCCAAAATTTTTGCCAAAATCTTAGTATCCGTTGTCAATAACGATATAGGCCTGTATGATTCTGGAAACAAGGGATCCTTTCCCGATTTAGGGATAAGAACTATAAGGGCTTCAGACATAGACGGAGCTACACACCCCTGCTCTCTAAAGCTTGTAAACATGTCTTTCAAGCGAGGTACAAAGAACCCCAGCTTCTTATACAACTCTATGGGTATCCCATCTATGCCCGGAGCCCTGCCATTTGGAAACGAGGATATCGCAGCTACAATCTCCTCATCAGTGATTGACAGGTCCAAACTTTCTCTGCTGTCTGTGCTTAGTTCGGGCAAGGAAACAGCCGCCAGATACGTGTCTAAATCAAAGTCTGAGTACTCAGCTCTTGACGCATAAGCATCTTTAAAATATACATAGAAAATATCACTGATCTCTTCGGTCAAGGTATGCACAACACCCAAAGTATCTGTAATTCCCGCCACTACAGCCGCCGCTCTTTCTGACCTCGCTAGATACGCTAGAAACCTACCACATTTATCCGCTTCAAAGTATTGAGTATGTTTAGCAAATAACAGCTTATGCCTTGATTTATCTAACAAATAATCCGACCATTCTCTCTGTACCGCTAGCCAAGCCATCCTATCAGAAGCCACACGAGAAGAGAGATACACCTCCTCTAACCGCACAACATCTTTTTCCAATTTATCACCTCTCAACCTAGACTTTCTTTTGAAACAATTAATACTTCTAATTAAGGAGCCTCTTAAAAAAGCCTTGAATGAATCCCAGACAAGAGGTGGGGCTGCTGTGTCCACATTGGTAGCAAAATAATCTTCCCATTGGGATTCTGAGGTATTTCCATCCTGCAATAATGTCAACCAAAGGGGGTTAAGCCTCCAAAATGCTTGACCTCTAGAAACATTAAGTTTAACTGTTAATACCAATGGAGAATGATCTGAAATCCCCCTTGGTAAATATGCAGCATCCGAGACAGCCGGCAATAAATCCTTTGATACAAGTCCTAAATCAATCCGAGAGAAAGCATTATATGAAGTGGAAAAGCAGGAGAAACAGACCTCCCCCGGATGTCTCAGACGCCACACATCCACCAAGCCCATCTCTTCCAACAGATCAGCGAATTTCGATTTTTTAGCATGTGTAGTATCCCCCACCTCCCTCCACCTATCAACATTACAATCCAACACATTATTGAAATCCCCACAGCAAATCACAGGAGTATCCGGGGAGAGAGAGATAAAATCACTACACTTTTTTAAAACCTCCCCACTATAAGGGGGGGGAACATAAACTGACAGTAAGTTTATACGCTTGGAGTCAAAAATGCCCCTTACAAAAACATACCTACCCAATGGGTCCGACTCCACCATTTCCAAAATAAAGTTTACTTTTTTACGTACAAGGAGAGATACCCCTCTAGAATGACCTATATGAGTAGCATGGTATACCCATCCAACCCACGGTTTTTTAAGGGCCAACACTTTACCTCCCACTAAATGTGTTTCAGTTAGACATATAACATCCGCCTCATACTTTTTTAATTGGGATATGACCAAAGACCGTTTAATTTCATCATTAAGACCACGAACATTCCAAGTCAGGATTTTAATAGACCCCCTATTCATCTTCCCAGTCGCCATAACACAAGGGAATACACAGGAGACATTTCCACATAGAAATCAGTCCCCTCCAGCCCAGGCAGACACCCAGCCACCAGTCAACCACATTAGCATATACCAGAATAATCAATCTCACCATCTAAAAGTATTTGCATAGAGAAAAAATATCACACTTGACACTGCATTAAACTCTAACAAACCTACCCTTCCCTACACTATCCAAACAACCCCCCTCCCCGTACATCCACCCCCAACTTAGACATACCTCGATCCCATTACCCCTATCCCACATCTCCTCAAACAATGCACACAGCTATCTCCACGTATTTATGGAAACACCAGTATACACTGAAAAAAGGAGAGGGAGATTGTGACCCTTTAAGCAAGGGAAGCCCCCCAGCCTATAGCTTTACCCTACTACTCCTCCAGTACCCCACATCCACCCGATCCACTAGCACCAAATATAAGATCCAAAAAATGTTTCCCAGAAATATCACCTTATAATTGACATCTTCGTAAACATTCAGTAACTTCTATATTAATCAAAGCATTTCAATATGTATAAACATAAATCAAAGTGATATACATCCACTGAGCTTATTTCTCAAACATTAAAGCTATCAAGGCATATGATTTTTAATAGCATCATTTCAGTCCAAGAGGTCGATACGTCACCAGAATCCTTCATTTACACTTTTAGGAATGATACATATCATTAGGAACAAAAGGCTTGTTAGGGTGGGTGACATCATTTCAAGACAAGAAAGAGTACTCACCCCACAAGTCGAGGATGACAATTTTTGTTCCTATTATATCAGATATGAGAAACTCTTTACTTTACAAACCAAGTATTGGTGGGAATCTACCACTCTCACCAAATACATAGAACATAATATCATCCCCAGAGGCCTAAGAATTGAAAAGGTCCCTACCTTTATCCCAGAGGACAAGGATTTCTTAAATAAATGGAACAGTATACTGGATACATGTTCCTATTCATTGATGAGTCTCATCATTGAAAACAGAACTTCATCCCTCCTCAAGATTGATGAGGAATTGAACCTCATATGGGAAAAACTCAAACCCATAGAACATCTGGAAGATTTTAAAAATCTAGAAAGATTGACTTTGACTAAAATACAAAGTATCGAAGAGGACATTATTGCCCTAAAAAGAAAGAAATTTCAGAGGGATCTCAAAGATCTAGAACATGGCTACCATGTTTCACCAATAAATAGAGAATCACAATCTCATATACATCCAATATTCCAACAGAAGAAATCAGTTACAACACCCAATACACATGCCAGATCCAATTACACACCTAAGAAGAGATCCATTGAACAAATCCATTTAGATCTCCTCTCATTAGGAATCTACCAAAACATAGAGACAATAATAGGGTCTATAAATCACTAGACCAATGCAATCTAGGACCACCTATGGATACTCCTAGGACCAAACAGGATAGACAGGATATAGCTGCCAAAGAGGGTTATAAGAGAGGCATCAAGGAAGCGCATCATCTTCTATCCCAGGATCAGTCTACATTGTTAGATAAACTCAAACACATTGATCCACATCAGGAAGCAATTGAACCAGAAGAACCTGATGCAGATGAGATCATTCAGCATTTTTTAGAACTAGCCCAAGGAATCCAACATACACCTCTGAGTCCGAAAAGTATCAGAAAAAGAAAGGAAAGATCATCATCACAAGAGGCAAACAAGGAGGATCTAAGGGCAGTAGAGAGAGAAGGGGCAAGGCCCAAAACCAAAATACAGAAAAAACCACGGAGTCCAACACAGAGCCCAATATAGGAGCCAGAGGTATATTCAATTTGAGTAATCAAACACTAACTAAACCTCAAATGGATTTACTAAGTAAGGGCCTGAAATTTGCCCCCAATAGACCACTCAACAAGTTTGAGACTTACATAGACTTGCACAAATTTATGAGAAACCTCACACTCAAGAAGTTCTTTCTTGCCAATCCAACTGTTTCTGGAACCAATTTGTCTAACAAAGATGATACCACTACCATATATCAACACACCCAACTAAAACCCGTCTACCTTTTTCCCCACACACTGCAAGGGTCCCTATTTAGAGACCTTCCAGAAATTAGTGGAGAATGATCTTGATAAACTTAAAATCCAGCCAAGGAATAGAATTTACAATATCACCAAATCAGAAAGAGGGGCTCTAAAAGATCTACAATCCAACAAAAATCTGGTCATCAAACCAGTGGATAAGGGGGGTGGAATTACCCTCCTGGATCGATCTTCATATCTTTTGGAGATAGAGAGCCAGTTAAGTGATACCTCCACCTACAAAAAATTATCGGGGGATCCAACCCAGAAGTATAAAACAGAACTCTCAACTTCTCAATAGAGCTTTTCAACAAGGTATATTGACCAAAGCAGAACATCAGTTTCTATGCACCCAACATCCACGATTACCGGTCATATACTGTTTGCCTAAAATTCATAAATCCATCACCCACCCCCCTGGCCGACCGATCATATCTGGGATCGATTCACTCACCACACATCTCTCCAGTTACATTGATACTTTCTTACAACCTGCAGTTATCAAACAGAGGAGTTACCTTCGTGATACTGGTCATGTTCTACAGATTTTACAGAATATAGATTGGCAAACTGGATATTTACTCATGACATGTGACGTTTGTTCACTATATACCATCATTGATCACAAGATAGGTTGCGAGCATGTCCAGCACATCCTCACAACAGAAACTGACATTCCAACTGATCAAATACAGTTTATCATGCAAGCCATAGATTTTACATTACATCATAACTATTTTTGGTTCAATGGAGGATACTATGAGCAGGTTCGCGGGACTGCTATGGGCGCGAAATTCGCGCCCAGTTACGCGAACCTGTTCATGGCCCATTGGGAAAATTTCACCATCTGGCACAATAATCCATACATTTCACATATTCTTGGTTGGTATAGATACATTGACGACGTGCTATGTATATGGACGGGCAATGTGGACACACTCCAAGAATTTCTCATTTACCGCAATACGAATGATCTCAACCTCAAATTTACCGCTCAGATTAGCGATACCAGAGTTGAGTTTTTAGATTTGGATATTTCCATCGTTGAAAATTGTATTCAAACCAAAACCTTTCTAAAACCAGTAAATTGCAACTCGTCAATTCCAGCATCCAGTGGACATTTAAAGAGATGGCTCACATTTTCAAGAATAGACTACTTCTTAATATCCAAATCAATCACCCAATGGGTAAGTGAAACGGAAATAGAACCAATAGGCTTATCGGATCATGCCCCGATCTGGTTTAGCATGGAGTTAAATAATAATACTGGTACACATAGACAATGGTGATTCCCATCAGGCATGATATCCTCACAACAGTTTAGAAGTAGGTTGGATGCAGCCTGGGCCATGTACGAACAACACAATGTAGAGCACATCTCAAACCCTGCTCTTTATTGGCAGGCAGCGAAGGCTGTGATGAGAGGGGAAATAATATCCTATGTTAAGAAAGTCAAGAAAGAGCAATCTGAGTTATATCTGCAATCTAAAAGAGACCTTGAAAAGGCCTTTAAAAGATGGAAGCGTGTACCTAACCCAGCCAATAGGGCGCAGTATCGAGAGAAACAAGTGCAGTTTGATAATGTAGTCACACAAATAGGGAACAAACATATTAAGAGAGGCAGGTACCAATTCTATAGGTACGGGAATAAAATGAGTCATCTACTTTCTAACCTTCTGCAAGGATCTAGACCCCCTACACATATTACCTCATTATGTGACAGTTCTGAGGTAGTGAAACATGCAGGGAAAAACATAGCAGAGATACTGCATAAATTCTTTGAATCACTGTATGCGCAAGAGGATCCAGATCTGGAGCGCAAGCAAGAATTTTGGTCCCAAATTAAGTTACCCAAAATAACAGACACACAAATCTCTGCTCTGTCTGCCCCGATCTCGGAAGAAGAGGTGATAGCAACCATCAAACATTTAAAAAATAATAAAGCGCCAGGGCCCGATGGACTCTCTGGAGAGTTCTATAAATTGCTCCTCCCTAGGATATCGAAAATCTTACAGAATTTCTATAATACAATATTAGCAGAAAAACAATCCCCTGCTTATTTTAACATGGCTATAATAAAAGTATTACCCAAGCCAGGTAGGGACCAAAGGTTACCCAGTTCATACAGGCCTATATCGCTCCTGAATACAGATTATAAAATACTGACTAAGATCTTTGCAGAACGAGTCAAAAGATTACTCCCCTCTATCATCCACCCGGATCAGACTGGCTTTATTTGGGGCCGGAAATCGGTCTCCAATATCAGAAAAGTCATTGCAGTACTTCAATCGGAATGGGGAGGCAGGGGAGAAAATCCGGCACTTCTGCTGTCCCTAGATGCCGAAAAAGCTTTCGACATGGTGGGTTGGGACCACCTTTACGAGACCCTTTCCAGATTTGACTTCCCGACACAATTCATAGAAACCCATAAGACACTATATACAGGATCTTTGTCACAGATAGTGGTGAATGGCCATGCTTCTCCCCCGGTTCATATATGTAGAGGAACACGCCAGGGTTGCCCGCTGTCACCACTCCTATTTGCACTGGCGTTAGAGCCATTAGCCATAGCTCTTAGACAAAATCAGGCATTTACAGGAATCACAGTAAGGAAAAAGGAAGTAAAGCTGTCTCTATTCGCAGATGACATGCTTCTATTTATCTCCAAGCCCCAAGTTACGATTCCAATAATCCTAGACATGATAAAAAGGTTTAGCTCTTTCACAGGCTACAAAATAAACTTTAACAAATCGGAGATATTGTATTTAGGTAACCCCCAAACAATTGATAGAGAACAACATAATTTTGCAATATTTTGGAGTAGTGGAAAATGCATTAAAATACTTGGGAATACTGGTGACCCCCTCCCCCTCCAAATTATACCAATGCAACTATAACCCTATTATCAGCAAAATTCAGACTCACCTTAATAACTGGAAACATTTACGAGTATCATTAATGGGAAGGGTAATAATCATCGAAAACATAGTTTTTCCCAAGCTCTCATATCCTATGTTAATGCTCCCAATAGCAGTCGGTAAAAGGGATATAGAGAAGTGCAATACTCTGTTTAGCCAGTTTATATGGCAAAATAAGAAACCGAAAATAGCCAGGAAAAGGCTGATATTAGCAAAAACCAAGGGAGGACTGGGTTTCCCAGACATACAAGCGTTTAACAGATCTGCCATGTTTCGGTACATCTCAGATTGGTTATTGGGGATCGAACATTTTACCAACAAATCTCTGGAGGAAGAATGTTTCTATCCATATGCCCCGGCCGCCTTACTTCATTTACCCAGGGCAAAAATACCATCTGTAAAATTGCACAACATTCTATTCAGAGACACATACACAGCGTGGTTAGCCACAAATAAAAAGTTTAAAAGTAGCCCGAGATTTTCAAAATACCTAACACTTTGGGGTAACCCAGAGTTCTCACCCTCGCTCGAAAATGAGATTTTCAGAGCTTCGAGAGAGAAAGGAATTATGGCGGTGAGAGATATCTTTGACCCAGGAGGCACGATATACTCCTTTCAGCAGCTACGAGAAAAGCTTGCCTTATCACATAATCAGTTTTATATGTATCTACAGATCCGGCACTATGTTCTGAGCAAACAACGAGAATGGTTATTAAGTGACGATGTGGAAGGCACAGGTGATTTAGAAGCGACCTTAGTCTCTGCTAAAATAAACAGGTTTAAAATCAAATATCTGTACGCTGACCTAATTGATGGTGAACTTGATAAGGTGTGGGCCAAAACATGGGAGTCTTGGAAGCAAGACCTACCGAATCTACGACCCCCAGGAGAGATGTTAGGTTATATGAAGCATACTGTGAAAGCTCTTAGTTCTGCCAGACTCCAGGAAGTTCACATCAAAACAATTAACAGGGCATATATATCACAATCGCAGAGGCGGTTTATGGTAACAACAGAAACAGGTATATGCCCGAAATGTCAGAAAGCTCAGGCCTCTCTGTTACACAACATGTGGTCATGTCCAAAGATTGCTAAGTTTTGGAATAAACTGGTAACATATATAAACTTTACCTTTAAAATACAAGTATCGGTTAAGTTTTATCCAAAATGTGAATGATTGGCAAATGCTCAGCTAAACTGGTATTAATAGGAAGTCGTAGTATGTTTCATGAGAAACACCAGGTAAACACACTATTCTGTGACTCGGTTAGTCTCAGTCTCCTCTCTCTTCCCCTCCTCTGTCTCCTTTCTTGCCCTTTTCTCTTTTCCACTCTATTTCTGTCCCCTTCTTTTATTTGATTTTTTTTTTTTATTATTTTCCTCTCTCATTTATGTTTGTGATAGAAAAAGAAAAATGTTATTTGTACATTGAGAAATTATGTTGCAATTATTTGAGGTGATGTAAACTTGCCTATTTTTTTGTACAATAAAAAAAGATTTACAAAAAAAAAAAAAAAAGAGATGGCTCACAAATAGCTCACAAATATACCAAAAGGACAGTTCTCTCGGATCAGGCGTAATTGTTCCAACCTGGCACTCTATGAGGAACAATCTGAGATTTTGAAAACCAGATTCCTTGAAAGAGAATATAATGATGATGTAATACATAAAGCATTCGACCAAGTCAGAGATACGGATAGAGCAACTTTACTTCCACCAAAAACACATAAGGATATGGTAAATCCATTACCACCTGCCCTGATCACAAAATACAATTCCAATCATAAAGAACTTGAAAGAATTGTTAGGAAGCATTGGCATATATTACAAATGGATGAGCATCTGAAGGATATCCTTCCTGGACACCCAAGGATCATTTATAGAAAATCAGATTTGCTTAATACTAAGCTTGTCAAGTGCTGTATTCCAAAAACAACTGCAGAAAAATGCCAACAAAACTGTCTGAAAGAGAATAGTGGGGGCTTCTATTATTGCAACAGGTGTCATGCCTGTAAAGCAACTAACCATAAGGGAACGAAGCCTACCACCACTTTCCATTCCAACACCACAGGTGATCTTTTCCAGATTAAAACCAAAATCACCTGTGATACCACGGGTGTGCTGTATCTGCTGGAGTGCCCGTGTGGGCTACAATATGTAGGGTGTACCATCCGTAAACTACACATTAGAATTTCAGAGCATCTCCGTAACATCACCAACCAGTCAGATAGGCACACCGTATCTACCCACTTTCTCAAACATCATAACCACTATCACACCAAACTTCAGTTTGTAGGAATATGCAAAGTCCACAAACCGTGGAGAGGCGGAGATTTTATTTCTCTTATTTCAAAAGAAGAAACTAGATGGATTTTTAATCTAAAGACCCTGACCCCAAAAGGATTGAATGTGGATTTCGATCAGGGTTATTTTCTTAATTCTTAGTATATCCATCATTACATACATTTGACATATTGGGAACACTATGCCAGCTATACCATAAAATGCATTTCCATACACGCACTATATCATTTAGTTTCACAAATATATTTATAGATTCCATTCCAATGGGATTTATGAGCAGATAGTATTTGTTTATTATTAGTCTATATATAGTATGATTATATGTACACTTCAGTGATATTCAAGGTTCAGGTTATAGGAAAGGTGTCATGCCTAGTATTATATTAAAACCCAATCATCAGCAGCTGTCCGGTTCCATCGCTGAAGAGATCGCATATTGCATACTCTAGTTATTGATGTTAGGAAATAAACCTTTGTATGATGCTGGCTATGAAATGCTAATTGACTAAGATGTAACTAGAGCATTGGCGGGAAGAAAGGAGCTCATCCCCTGGAGAGACGACCCCCACCTTTGGATTCCTTAGATTGAATCAGCCTATGACCTGTTTACCCTGGAACCACCCTTGCCTGGACCTATAGAAGCAAGCTACGTCATCTCTATTGTTCACTGTGTAACACTGACTGCATATATAATCATAGCTGCACCCCCACCACCCTCAGCCTTCACTGATCACATTATTCAAAGGTGAATCACTGTCCAGGGGTGCCCGTGGTTAGCGCAGCGGTATGTATGTATCTTTTGGTATTGGCTGTACTGTACTGTATCATAATATAATAATGTATAGAATTGTTGACTATTTACATCTGCTAAAATAAATCACTTTGTGCGTTAGAAACACAATACAATCGCCTATGCAATGCTTATTTGAAAATGATAGAATTACTTCAATAATTTGGGGGCTCTTGAGTTAGGAGGTTACGTTGCCGGAAGATATGCAACGCTGACGGAATTCGGTTCCTCAGCAAAGGGTGGATATTGACGGACGTGTCTCACACGGGAAAGAACGCAATGTGTTCAAAACCTGTTGTCCATTCTGTGTTGAGAAATCGAATGTCCGCAGTTGCGTAATCTGAAGGAATGCTAACTAGAATCTAGGGACAAGAAGAAAAAATGTTTCTTTTTATTGTCGTTTTGCGTTTTAAAAGGTATTGCATTGCATAGGGTATGCGTATTTCCTGCTCAGCATACGCTAACTTCCGGTATTGTTGCCACGTGGTTAAACAATTGTGTTCATTGTCTATTATATATGCATAGCGTAATCACTTGGTAAAATCTCTGTAAAGACAGTACCATTGTTTGGGAAAGTTATTTTCTGTGCAGAAAACTAAGGTGTATGTGTTTGGTGATTGTATGATTTTGAAGTGAAAATTGATTTACTGTCAAAAAGACAGGGATATTGGTTGCCATTTGACGAGGCGGGCTGGACAACCGAGGTAGTATACAAGGCAGGTATACTGGCAGCAAAAGCCCTGTTTGAAAAGAGAACAGTTAAAAAGCTTTTGGAACTTTTGGAACTTTCTGCCCAAGAGTAATCGCAAAGTTTAGCGATCGGACCGCATGGTTTATTGTGCAACCGTGCTTGTGACTTGGGTTGAACGGCTGGAGGAATTATGCTGGTACTAACGTGTAAACTCCAGAAATACCAGTTCAGTAATACTCAACAGATTTTGTGGAGAGCCAGGATATCGAAGAGCTGATATGTCCATAGTGTTATTTCTGTGTTAGGAGGTGTGTGGGCGTAGCCTGTGAAACCGTCCACGGATAAAAATCTCTAGTAGGTTCTGTTTGAAAGGAGAACAGGTAAAAAGTCTTTTTGCGTAGGGTTGAGAAATAGGTTGTTTTCACAATGGGTGCTAAGCAAACGCTAGAGATGGTTGATGTTGTGCTGCATAAGGAAGGACCAATTGATTCGGCGAGGTTCCGTATGTTTAATAAATATGGTGCGTATGCAACGGCATACTGCGACAAATGGGTCAAGATGACCCGGGAGTGTGTGAAACCTTTCCTAAACATAGGTAGTTTCGAGTCAGAGGTGTTAAATAATGTTAGAGATAAAGTGCGGTTGATCAAATAAATGAAAACGAGAACTAGACATGATGATTGTTTAAAATGGTGGCAAATGGAAGGTAGCACGTGGCAGAGCAGCAAATGCACAGCGGAAGTAAGTGTGGAAAAAAGTGCGCGGACAGCGGAAATGAGCGTACCGCAAATGAGCGTTCCGGAAGTGTGCGCTGCAAAGCATGGAGAACTGAGCGCAAGCGCGCCCCTGACAAATTCGGTCGGGGCGGTAAGTACAGCCAATACCAAAAATGTGAAAACTGTAACTAGTAACTTGTATGTTGTTTTAAGTAATGTTAAGAGTAATGTTAAGAGTAATGTTTCAGAAGAAAGAAATGTACCCACCGTCATTTCGGCCATTGCTCATGCTGGTAATATGAAGGGGGCACCACACGGACAAGGAAAAGGAACAATCCCACCAGCAGGGGCAGTGGCTGAAATCGGTGAGAATAATATGGAAATTAATAGAAAGGGGGACATTCATTATGCTGCAACAGCCATTCCAGCAACTAGTTCAGAATGTAGTGATTTAGCAAAGCATGATCCATGGACTAGGTCTGAAATATTTTCAATTTTGTCTGATTTCACTGATCCTAGAAAAGATTTGGCCAAAAATCAGAAGTTTGTTAGATATTATGGTAATGTGTACGAGCCAACTAATAACGATTGGCGAGTATTATTGAAGACCTGTCTTCCTCTCAATACTGATATACAAAAGTTCATTAAGGATTGTATGTTGGAGGAGGATGAATCCTTAACCGAGGATGATAATCAGGACAATATTAGACATATAATCACACAGTTGGCCATATATTTTCCAGTGATAGTGGACTGGAGTAAAATTTTTACTATCAAACAAAAGGACAATGAACATGCAACAGACTATTTTTGCAGGGCTCTAATAGCAATGGCCAAATATACTGGGGTATCAGACATAAAAGATAATGTACACTACAGAGAGGTTGCTGTTAAAGTTCTAATGGATGGCCTCAGGGAAAACTTGAAAAGAAGGGTGCAAACTTCATTACCATACTGGAGAGGAAGTACTGTAAATGTTCTCAGGGAGTCAGCCATAGGACATGATCAGAATATAAATAAACAGAAAGAGACACTAAGTGATAGGGTAATGATGGTAAGTATCCCAGCATTAGAGGGACTGCACACACGACCACAGTGTAATAACACTTAAGGAAACGAAACAACATGAGTTGAGAAAGTGTTTTCAATGCAATAAAATAGGACACCTAGCAAAAGATTGTGCAGACACGACAAGGACGTGTTTTTACTGCCTTAAGAAGGGACACACTGTGTAGAGAAAAAAAGGGATACCTGGGTTGGAAATCACATAGACACCCACAAAGGTGGCGTACACAAGTCTCAGAGGTTCCCAAACAATTGATTGCACACCCTGTGTTAACTAATACTTTGGGGGAGAACTATAGCCAACTCTAGAGTACAGGTCAGACCTGTAGTCCTACAATCAGGCATGGTAAATGTTAAATCTGTGGTAAGTATTAATGTGCAAAGTTTGGAAAAAAAACTGATTTACAAGGTAATCTTTGTTGATGTTGCTTGTTTGTTTTATGTTGTCACATGTTTGCTTTCCTAAATCGCTGGCCGATGGTAAAGAATGAGAATGTTTGGTTTGTTTGTTGATTAAAGATAACTATCTTGTCTTTTCTTCACAGATAAAGGTAGACAAAAGAAGTATAGACTTAGTGTTTACAGTGGTGGGATAGAGAAATAGAAAGATTACTCTTGAAAGACTAATTAACAATGGCTCATTGGAACACTCTTTGTTTAAAGCTGCAGTGACTCATGATAATTTGTTTGACTGAGAATCATTATCCAAAAATGAAGTATGTACATACTTTGCTCCAAAATATCGTTTTATGTATTTCAGAGAAAATATGAGTCACTAAGTGTAAATTTTTCATTTCTCTATCATAAGTTAGGAAAGTCCGTTGAAAAGGTATGTAGTTAATATTATAGCGAGTTCTTAATGAACAAATGACCGACGACACTGAATTGCACGGTTAAGACCCCCTAGTCAAGTAGGGGGAGGGATCATAGTTAAAGGAATACAGCCATTTTCCCATAGAGTCCAATCCAGCTGTCATTTTTTTTGCTGTAAAGATCTCCCTTTCTGCATGTATGTTTGTATTCAAATCTTTGTATTCCTATTATTCATTGCTTTCTTATTTCTCATTCTTTACATCTATGCTAGTACCTCTCTATCTTTCTTTCTTTCTTTCTTTCTCTCTCTCTTTCTTTCTTTCTCTCTCTCTCTCTCTCTCTTTCTCTCTGCTCTGGTAGAGATAAAAACAGACACATTATAGAAGAAAATACCGCTGCACTAGGTATCGCTACCAGTTTAATAATATCTATAACTTCTAAGATTGAAAATTGTATCTTTACTGGTGGGTGCACTCCTACACCATCATTAATGTAGAGACAAAAAGGAGAAGGATAGGGAAGAATTGTGTAATTGGAGGCACTCAGTGATCATAGTTACTAAAATATCTATGTCTTTATTAATATACATTAAAATAATCCCTCCATTTGTATTATCCTTTCATTCATCATTTAGGGATTTATTTATTTATTAAACCCTTGTGGGTACAACCATAGTGCCTACTGTTGTTATTTATTATTGTCATAATGTGGATTATACATTCATAGCGCCGTGGGTCAAAATTATGGTTTTTGTATTATGACCTGTTTACCCTGGAACCACCCTTGTCTGGACCTATAGAAGCAAGCTACATCATCTCTATTGTTCACTGTGTAACACTGAATGCATATATAATCATAGCTGCACCCCCACCACCCTCAGACTTCACTGATAACAGTATTCAAAGGTGAATCACTGTCCAGGGGTGCCCGTGGTTAGCGCAGCGGTATGTAGGTATCTTTTGGTATTGGCTGTACTGTACTGTATCATAATATAATAATGTATTGAATTGTTGACTATTTACATCTGCTAAAATAAATCACTTTGTGCGTTAGAAACACAATACAATCGCCTATGCAATGCTTATTTGAAAACGTTAGAATTACTTTAATAGTATATACAATGTATCTATTTGTGTTTATAACTTGCACATTATATATATATATATATATATTTTTTTGCTTTTGTAATCTTATTACGTTTGCTGGATTATTTGTGCAATTACCAGCACTTACCTTTTGATTCTTTGATCATCTAATTACTCCATTGCCTAATTGGTTTATTGGCACATTCGGATCCCTTATAAATATTGGCCAGGAAGACCAGTTGGACTTTACTATCCCTGAGGAAGCCCACTGGCCACTGCCCCGGGCGAAACGCGTTGGAAACTGTCCCTCATTCGATCATCATTTAATACATCAGTGCTTTGTTGGCACTATCTAGCATGCTAGGACTTTCTACTGCTTCTTACAGACATCTATTAAGGAGACCAGCCCGAAGCGTCTACACGCTCATCCACAGCGGGACCACCTCCTTTCCTGTTTAGCCTCAGCTTTCAATGAGAAGGAGAGAGGTTTTTTCCGGGAACTAGGAGGACTCCAATCGGATCTATTTACTGGCATCCTGCCGGGTGCCTGCTCATCATCGGAGACATTTAGACGTTCACGCACCATACATCTATTAAGGAGACCAGCCCGAAGCGTCTACACGCTCATCCACAGCGGGACCGCCTCCTTTCCTGTCCAGCCTCAACTTTCAATGAGACGGAGAGGAGTTCTTTTCGGGAACTAGGAGGACTCCAATCGGATCTATTAATTGGCATCCTGCCGGGTGCCTGCTCACCATCGGAGATAAGCGTTTAGTTCGCACCCAATAATTAACATCACCATTACAGACTGCGGGACCGCCATTGAGTGCCTGTCTGCACTACAGACACCTAGACGTTCCCGCACCATGTGACTAACTGTTTCAGATTTTTTTCATCATGCCTGTATTGTTTTATCAGCACTATTTTTTTGATTCACAACACCGGACATTATAATCTTTTTGTTGTCGATACCAATCGCATCATTACAAATTCCAGCATTTAGTACGCTATCATCATACAACAGTACTAAGGATTATTGCGGGACCATCGCTATTTAATTATAGACTATCTATACTCCCGCATCTCGTGATTTATAATGCGGTCTTAGATCGATCTGCACGACAACACTCATATGCCTAGAGTGTTTTTTGTCAAATCAACACCGTTGGACATTCTCTTTATATTATTGCGCATCACTTTGACATATCTATTGTTGCACCGCATACTCCAACGGCTCCACAGTGAGCTATAGACTCATGTGCAATCATTTGGAGTCTGATTCAATATTTGTTTTTATTTGTTGGTACTGCCATTACATGTATGTATTTTTATTGTATCCACAACATTAGCCTATGTTGTTTTGTTCCGGCCGGAACACACTGTTTATTAAGCCTTATCACCATTAAACTGTTTCATACCTCTTTACAAGCGCCCAGAACCTGTCTATTTCTATATTCATCTATCTTTGGTCGGGAGTTTGGGGGTCTCCCATTCAATCTCAGGTTCCTATTTGGCTGCTCAATATATTTGGAAGAAGCGCAACCTATTCTTTTTTCTTATTAAAACTTTGCTAATTGCAGGAGGACAGTGACAAACACTATGCATTATCTAGTGTCAGTTCATTAAGAATCAAACATAAAAAGTTAATCTTAATTTTTAAGAGTTCATCTTTTGTTGGTATAAACAATTTATGTCTTATATAAACATTGTTTTTAAACTAATAGGTAATGTTAATGTTCTCTCTCTGTATTCTTGGATTAAAATTTCTGTCTGTCGGGCCTATTAGTTAAACTTTAAACCATGTGGAAACTGCTTTTTCTGCATGATTGAGACATTTTAAATAAAATGCTTATCAAAAGTCTAAAGTAAGAGATATCATAGATTAATAGATGCATTAAATAGATGCATTAAAGCGCAGTCCCCTTAATTCTCAATAGGGACTGCGTTTTGGGCCAATTTAACAAGCTCCAAAAAGCCTAGCGTTTCGGAGTTTGACCCCAATGCCCCATGGGGAGAGCATCGCAGCAGAGGGATCTTCGGATCCCTCTTTTCAGTCTTTGGATCTCCCCTTCGTTATCTGCCGAGACCCTGAGGTTGCGCGCACAGCTTCTTAATGAATGCGATGTCCCAGGATGATTTTTTAATAAATGGCCATGTTGTATCATCTCTTATCAGTGCGATAAGGGATGATAATTAATGTAATGGAAATGCGGCCATTAATAAATAGTCCCCTATGTCTCAACAAGTGCCTTGCGGAGCTATTGACTCAATGATCCCAGAGCAGGTATCCTTGATTCCTAGCACTATAAACTAAGTAATGATAATGCAGCTACCTGCAGCACCAACATCTACTTTTGGTGGTCCTAAAAATATAAATGTAATGATCTCACTATGAGGGTCATGCTGCCAGTACTCTTGTTACTACTGATTATAGACACTGGCCGTAGCTAGCTGCATTTTGGTCCTTCCAATGATGAAAGTTTGCACAGTGAGTTCTCTGAGTGCAGACCTCACATTAATCAATTGTTCCCTATTTTGAGGATTGTCTACACTAGTGGTGGGCAACCAGGGGCGAGCTGGGCCGGGGGCAGGGGGGCATACGCTGTTAGGGCCGGCCGCCCCCCGGATGCAATATTGCCTGATTATCGCGTGTCATGTGATGCGGCCACGTCATCAACGGCACTGTCGCATGGCGTGTCATGTGATGCGGCCGCCTCTGCGCCCCCGGGCTGAAATCTGCCAGCCCGCGCCTGTGGGCAACAGGCAGCCCTAGGGCCACATGCGGCCCTCCAAGCCTTCAATTGTGAGATTTGCTTATTATAGCTTGTAAAACTTGTTTAAAATGCCTGCTGATATGCAGCCCCCGAAGTGTATCAGACTGCCCATCAGTGATTGCAACACGGGGCAATGTGCTGTAGGTGGCACTACAACTGTTCTTGAGTATGTGTGTATCTTCAAGAAAATAGAAATCAAATATATCCTATATATATATCTGCTTTGGCATGATATAAGCCTATACATTAATTCACAATAAATAAATATATTAATAATATAGCATCCTTCTTTTGCTAAATGGAATATTGTAAGCTGACCTAATCTTATAAACATTCACCAACATATCTTAATTAAGGTTTTTCAGAACTTGGTAAATACCTCAAAGCGTAACTCTTTATAAGCATGTCATTTCACCTTTAACCCTCTTTTTGTAGAATGGCAACTGTTTCTCTCTTTCCATTCAGTTTCCCAGGCAATGCTTATGTTGGTAAAATCTGCCCCACTCAAATATATAACATGTGCTTGCTGAACATGCCAGAGCTGCAGGTGCAAAAGCTTCCTTCCCACTTCAATCCCTTCTTTTCAGAAAATTTATTAGCCAGGTTAGTGCAGGCTAACTAAACGCCAAGCCCCTGGGTGCAGTATCCAGTAGAAGAATGCTTTGATCCTGCCCTCTCCTCTGACAGTCTAATGCAGATTACATTGCCAAACGCTTGAGATCTGTGGCAGCTTGTTTAGTCAGATATGTTACTAGCTAACCTGAAAGTAATAGCGCACAGTTTCTCACTGTCATTGCATGTGCAGATGTCACCGTGTAAGTGTTTTTACTTCCTGTCACACTCCTAGGAAGGGTGTCATCTAACAGGACAGAAGGCTTTCGTTAGACTTGGACAAGCACAGGTTGTGTAAGTGGTTGTATAGTCATTTCCATTGGCATGTAGATCTCTGTTTTTATACCAAACAATGATTTTTAATCTAGTATAATATTTTTAGATTTAATATTATATGTACAATAAACCTTTTCTTTCATCCATAAAGTTTACCACCACTTTAAGAAAAAAGACATCACACATAAACATGAATCTGTTGGTTGTTTAACCATATATTGCCTTTGAATGAATACTTGCCAATTGCCCTAACTTTCCAGGGTCAGTCCCAAGTTATATAAATTTGTCTCTGGAATTTTGTGTCTATAAAAATCTCCTTATTTTTCATTATGGACCAACTGCACAAAAAAAATAATAATTCTATTAGATGATATTGTTCTATTTATTTAAATATGGTCTTTAGACGTTAGAAGGAGTATTTAAGATGCAAAGAGTACACCATTATCAGCAAATATGGAATGATGGGGATTGCAACACTCCAAGGTCTGCTGAAGCAGTATTTCTCCAAACCTGTGTGGATGCACCGGCTAAGCAGCAATGATTCATGGGAAATAATATTTAAAATATCTTTAACTATGTGAATGTATGCAGGTACATGTACAGGTTTCGGTAACAGGACAAAGGTAAAATAGCTCAACAGAGCTGGATCGCCAGCAAGGTGAAATTGGGCACCCACATAAGGGACAAAACAGTTCCATGGTGCTTAAGTTGCCTAAATCCAACTATGTAGAAAGCCGTAGTAACACCAGCACTTTCCATCCTGTGCTGGGAAGTATGCTGGTGCTATATAATTAAAAATTGATTATAATATTTACAATAATCTCCCCAAGTCTCTCATTGCAGCACTGGTATTAAGACCTCACTCCATACTCACTACAATCATGGTTTCAAAAATGGACTCTGTTTAGTGGAGGTCATTGTGCAATGTAGTTAGAAATGTGGTATCTGTGCAATGGTTATCTCTCTTAACTGTGAGTTATTTACCCAGACAGGAATATTTTAATGTCTGATCAATCTATCTATCTATCTATCTATCTATCTATCTATCTATCTATCTATCTATCTATCTATCTATCTATCCTAAATATGCATCTAGTATATACTTATATTTTCTATATCATCCATCAATATATAGTATCTAAAACATACCTTATATATTAGAGAATAGTGATGTCACCTGTGTCACATGACTCAGTCTAACAGTATTTCGTACGTGAAAACATAACTGTCAGTGATAGGGCTGACATCTAATCAGTAAAAATGGCATTTGATACCAATGCTATTAAGAGGCAAAAACACAAGGAAGGCCAGGAACATTGTCCAGAAAATGTGACAACCCCAGTCAGCGAAGTTAAAACATAGGATCGCCTCATACAAGCAACTTGCTTTGTCTCAAATTGAAACCAGTGTATTAGAAATAATGTCCGCCATTAATGTAAAATACGCGGGCATGGAACTCCAAGGTCATTGAGTTTCATAACCTCTATAAAAGACTCAACCTACAGCCTAGTGCTTTTATATGGTCACTGAACTCCTCTGTGGCTTCTAATATCCTTATACTTGAAAGTAACGGATACATGATTCCCGTAATGTCTTTAGGATGTTAGAGCACATAACAATGTTTAAACAGGTGAAAGTGTAGGGTTAAAACACCTAGTGAATAATTGGATTTTATTATTATCCTTACTGTAAGTTTAAGTTTAAGTGGAGAAGTTCCAGTAAGCAGAGGAAAGAACTGTTTGTGCTTTCAGCAAGTGTTATGTAAATCACAGTGTTTCATTTCATGATAATTATTAATTGCAATGTAAACTTATTCAACAAACTTATCATCACAATTTTAAAAGTTAACATTTAAACAGTTTCAAACACTATAGTTGTCACAGGATAGCATCTAAAAGCATTGTTTTACATTTGTTTCATAATAAATTCCTGTCTAATGTCAATTCATTTTCAGATCAAACAAATATTAAGTCAATATTTTAATCTTCAATTATATCCAATACCATTTTCAAATAAATATTTTGATGTTTATCTTGACTTCCCTTGTTCTCACTGTCTACATTTTAGATCATTTGCTGTCTATGCAATAGTCATCTTCCATATTCTTTATGGTCACCAGTATTAGATAGACTGTCCTAACGCTTTCACTTTTTTTCTTTTCTCCAAGAGTCAACTGCACCTCTCCAGGTCCAGTTTAATATTTGTCGGTGTTACCTCTATTCATTCGTTTCTGGTTCCTGTCCTGGTATTAATAATCTGAGTATCTCTTTTGCTATCACTAGCGTCATGTTTTTTCTACTCTTGAAAACATATAATATGGATATTAAAAAAGTTTTATAAAAAAATGCTATATATATTCACAAATATATTTACTGTCATGTAAAAAATAATATGAAATGTATTTACAAACATTTAATCATTAATGCCTATATTATAACAGTAGACAAAGTCATTTTTTTTCTCCTGTGCGTTCATTTGCGAATTTATAATCCACATTGGTGTTGGACGTATAGAGCAGTACCTTGTGTAGTGGAGCACAGCAGACCTACAGATCTTCAGATAAGTTCCCTGTTGAATTTGGGAGTACGCAGAGCTGATGTAAGTGCACTTTAAGCAACCGCACATTGCGCTCAGAATGCTTGCGTTGATGAACCAGGCCCATGATGTCCAATTTGTCACCTTACAACTGGAGTGCTGGATGAAGTCAGTTAGAATTATTGTAAAAAACTAATATACAGATTGGAAAGAGTATCACCAAGACCCCCTGCAGACCCTTTCATCACTGACATATAAAAATACAAACATAGACCTAATATTGAATCTTGCTCAGAAATTTTGCAATCAACAAAAAGAATATTTTCCAGAGTTTCCTAGATATTGTAGCAAGTCTGACTTTACCACTTGTCAAGATACTTGCAGCACTGAGTGTGAAAGGGGGAAGTATAGACCCCCCCCCCCTTGCATTCCTCAGCCCCAGGCTGGCACCCCAAATATTTTTTTTATAACATTTTTTATTAGAAATTTTTCACATACAGGATACAGTAAGTGAGACAATATCTAAACAATAAGCATTCACTGACAAGAATATATTACAGAAGGTTGTACAATAATTTGTTTGCATTCATTAAATGTCAATGGCTGCTCACTTAATATCTTTTATATCTTGACATCTTAAATTCAATAACGTACATAGCATAAAATAAAATAATACTGGCTTTAACCAACAACAACAGGCAGGCGACCGTGGACAGCTCCCTAGTATATAGTACAGCGGATAGAAGTGTACCCATCATCTCAACTCCTCCATATGGTTACAGAACTAAAGATCAGATGCAAATGAGGGTGGGGTGGGCACATAGAGCAAGGGGGGGGGGGCAGAAGACTGCTCCCTTACACAGGATTCCACATCCATATCAATTGCTCCCCAAAGCACGGTACAACAACCATGTTGTGTCTTCAAACATCTTTAAAATTTCTTTTGGGGTATTAGGAGGGAGAGAGTCAATAAAAGGGCCCCATTTCTTGTAGAATCTTTCTACCCCTTTCTCAATATCTGGCAAGGTGGCTTTTCTATCTAAATACAATGTATTAAAGAATTCACTTTTCACTTCTGACAAAGATAGAGGGGATTTTTTAATCCAGTGTCGGAAAATTACCAGTTTAGCTATTGTAATGGTAACCGTGATAATTGGCTTAACATCCTGGGAATCTCTGGATGGGATAAGATGCACCCAATTTTCGAAATGACATAAAAAGATGGCCCTTCTATCACTTGGGAGAGGAGTATCTAAGACCGAGGATAAAAAGCTTAATATTTTATTCCAGAATTTCTGGATTTTTCTGCATTGCCAGATGTTATGGTAAAAAGATGCACAAGCATGTTTGCATTTGGGACAGATCCCCGACTCCTCCGGAACATAACATCTCCTTTGATATTGTGATATGCATGTACGATTAAGAAATTTTATATGGGTCTCCTGTAATCTTGTAGAATGAAGCCATTTCAAGTTTTTTTCGTTATGTTTAAGTAGGTCTATATCAGGGCTAAATTCAGGAGATTCCTTCAACCAGGATCCACGTGTCTTAGTCCAAATTTTGGGTATATCAGACGGTAGAAGATCCTGATAGAGGAATCTAATTCGGAACTTCTGTCTCTTGGAGAAATGTAAAAGATCCTCTAGGGAGCTTGATGCGGGGAGGGATAGTTTGTTATCTGTATGTGTCATTATGTAATGGCGAAGCTGCAAATACATAAAAAATTGGGAATTGGGCAGGTTAAATTTTTCTTTAAGCTGCTGGAAAGGGAATAGGATGCCTCCAGGGTCGAATACATCAACATTATTTTTTTTACATACAACAATGTCATGTGAATGGAGGACTGTCCACCACCCAAAAATTGTCATGTGGAGGGAATTGGTTTTGCTTAAATGGACTGATAGAGTCTGACACAACTTGCGTAGAGTAAAGCTGGGTATACACCTATGCAATCTTATTTCAGAAGCGATGTCTGTAACGATTTCACCAACAATTGAAAGATGGCAATTAATGTGTACATACCTGCACAACTTACCGTCAGAACTGTGATCTTCAACTCTCAAATCTGTTGAAAAGACATCATTGCATCGTTGATGGTGATTTTTAGGAAGGTTATAAAACCAAATCAAGAGATGCTATGTGTATGATAAAACATGATAGTGGGAGCGTACACACTCTTGTAATATCTGACCAAACGGTCGTGTGGTCTGCACAATAATTGCGTAGGTGTGTACCCAGCTTAAAAAGCAAATAACAATCAATAGTGGAGTACAGCAGTGGTGCTGAGAGAGAATCAGAATGTACAATTTTGTTTTATTTTGTTTAGCGATCATTGGTAAGAAAGTTAGACATCAATTGATAAAAATAAAAGGGTACAAAATGTCACAGTTATTGAATATTCCAGTGAGTACTATAGGCTCAATAATCAAGAAATAAAGGCTGTATCACATCACCATCCCCCAAAAAACAGCATGCAAACAAGGAGACTTGTGAGGGAAGCTAACAGAGGAGAAGTCAGTGGACTATATTAGGAGCTCTGCATAACACCAGCTTTTATAGTAGAGTGACACGAATGAAGCCTTTACTCAAAGCCTATATGGTACTTGCCAGATAGCACAACAGTGATCCACTAAGGTTTTGGAGAAAAAATTGTGGCCAGATGAAAAGAAGATTGAGCAATTTGCCCAAAAATTCAACCACTATATGTGGGGTGAAAATAATACTGTCCATGCCCCTCCCCCCACCCAAAAAAAATACGATCCCTACAAAGAAATGTGTTTGCAGCAGCATTAGGGTCATATGTTCAGACTGCCAGGTCCCATAGTACAGAATCCTCAATTTTGCCATTCTTCGCCTATTAACCAGAGATCTAGTGACATGTCCTCACCATCAAGTGGCTACCTGCGCTCATCAGGTGACTCCACGCCTCAGTGCAGTAGCCTATCCAGAGGATACGCTTGATGTTCACCTTCTTTTCTTAGTTCCCTTTCTGACTAGTAGCCAATAGGCCAAAGCAGTTCTTGTAATTTCTCCAATAAAAAGATTAAATGAATCTCTTACACAAATAGGTGAAGTTGCTTTGTTTCATTGGCTGTAGCTCTGGAGCAGGCTAAAGAGCAGAAGCCAGCAGGACGTGGACAAATAAATCTACACTCAGAGTGTCTGGTACCTCGGGGTTCATTAACATTTGCATGAGCTGCTAAGTCTGTTGTTATACCCATTGCAGAATCATGCTGTAATCATATCGCCAGGAAGGAGTGGGAATCTTGCTAGAATTTAAGAAAAAATAGATAAGTAAAGTACAGTGGAATATTGCAAGGAAACGTGTTTAGTCTGCTGGGAAAATGAAACTTGGGTATAAAATTATTTTCAGCATGAGTGTGATCCCAAGCACAGGAGCAGAATATCATTGGAGTGATTCAATAAAAAGGTGGCTGCCAAAGTGCCAACGTCAAAACCATCAAAAGTCTGTCCACAAGCGCTGTCAAACACCAGTAAAATGACCATTCCGTCCGATATTGAAGAAATGTGTACACTTATACGATGACCGATAGTTGCTCCAAAGCGTTTGGTTGGTCAATAAAACTAATAATCTCGTTCTAATCTCCTTCCGATCCTGCAGTGGGTATGCACTCATGATCACGATCTCCATAGAGTTTACAGAGTCATGGTCTTTTCAGCCGATGCCGGCAATGAACATATCCTGGTGACTAAAGGTAGAGAGTGCTGTAGGTGGAATCATTTATCCATTCATTCTGAGACTGAATATTTTGTTTCAGAGTCACAAAATTTACAATGACATTGTGGAAAAGTCAAAGTTTATTTTGGCGGTTAACAAATGAATGAATGAATATTGTGCTGTCATTCTCTAATCGACTAGAGGACCAGATGAAGTGCACAGATCTGAAGGTAAATCATGTATAGTGTGTATGCCGAATCCCCCGACTTATCGGACCTTCAGGTGCAATCGTTGTAAATAATAGATTGGTTGGAAAATTCTGTAGTGTGTGCCTAGTCTTACTAACTTGTAAATATCTTCATCTGCATTACCAAGTTATCTGTGTCGTCTGGTCTTTATATAATTATGTTTGGTCTAATAATGAATACTACTATAAATTTCATGTTCGTACTGTGGACCTTTTGTGGTGCCTTTTAAATAAAAAATAATAATAGTGTAATAGTGATAGTAATCATTATCACCAACACTACCTGTTTGGGGGTTTATTTGAGGGTAGGGGTGTAATTTTATACAATCCATAAATGTTTTGTGAGTCTCGTAGAATTTGGTGATGTTTTAAATTAGAAACCTAAATCGATTTACTCTGTCTATAGCTGATAATTCTTCACAGCATATTTCAGTCTTAAAATTGACTCAAAATTTTCAAAACAACACACACACACACACACACACATATGGTACCTTACCAGTAGACACACTGGGACTTTTATTCGGTGTTACATTTCTGGTGTCCGTATTCAACATACATTACAATCAGAACCATAGACACAAATAGACACAAATCTACACAAAATATCCTTTTAGACAGTTTTTTTAACAAAGTTGTTAAACTAGGACCAGCAGCACAAATACAATTTTTTCACATCATACTCCTATTTTTGCAGGATTGCAGAAGTTTATATGAGTTCTTACTTATCTTAGAGGGACCAGAAGGCAACGACTGTGAAGGGGCAGAATTTAGCCGTAGGAATTGGGGCTTTCCTTGCTGAATGTGGCATCACTCTGCACTCACATGCAAATGTAACATCTCGCATCATGTATAAGTACATACTTGCCAACTCTCCCGGAAAGTCCGGGAGACTCCCGAAATTCAGGTCAGTCTCCCGGGCGAGCTGGCATTTCTCCCGCATCCCAGGTTTCACAGAGAATCGAGTCATTTGACGCAATTCTCGGTGATTCACGCCATTTTGGAGGGCGGGAGGGGACGGGGTGAGGCCAATCGCATCATTTTGGACCCGCCCCAGAGACGGGGCCAAAATGCTTTGAATAGCTTCGCCCCGCCCTCCAGTCACGCCCCCTCTCCCGGAAACTTGTTTCCGGGAGTTGGCAAGCATGAATAAGTAACCGATGTGGGCCAATGACTGTGCCTTTATGAGGTGCCTCTTTTTCTCCCACAAAATAAGTATTTATATATTCAAAAGAGGTAGAAATCTGGCATCGGCCTATACTCTTAGTGGATATTCATTATATGTGTCATGATTCAATGTTTTTAATGCATTGGTATTTCTGGGCCAACCAGGCCCAGGAAAGTACATTTTCTGCACGTAAACATCAATGTAATGCAGTAATTTAGGAGAATAATGAAAACATTTCAATGTAATTAATTAAGGAAGTGGTTGTAAAGCAATAGTAAGTAAAACTTTGAAGGGACATTTTTACTTTTACTTTTTTTGTCAACTGGGCTGAAAATTGTTGTATAGAGCATACTTGTCAACTCTCCCGGAATGTCCAGGAGACTCCCAAATTCCGGCTAGGTCTCCCAGATCCCTGAGAGAGCAGGTAATTCTCCCGTATCCTGACCACTTCCTGGTGAAGTGGGCAGGATGTGATCCTCAATGACGCAATCCACAGGGAATCGTGTCATTTTGGCCACGCCACCCACAACAAAATGTTGATTTTGTTGCAAGGGGGGTAGGGTCAAAGTGACACCCTCCAGCCATGGCCCTCCTTCTGGGACCTCCCGGAATTAACACCAAAAATAGTAGGCAAGTATGGTATAGAGCATTTACACTGGGAAAATGGATCCCACAAGCAGACAGTGGATGCGCTTCTTGATTTGTGGTTGATGGTCAAATAGTAGCATTGGCTTAAAATGAAATGCCCTATGCAGTTGCATGTTTTGTAATAAGTGACATTTAGGAGGGAATTCAATTAGCAGCGATGTTCCTCAGTACATCTCGGCCACGCATTTTTACTGTCACTACGGTGAAATCTCCGCTCATTTTTCCTTGCATCTCTATGGAGTGTGAAGAAAAATCAGCAGAGATTTCTGTAAAAATCCTGCAGCTAATTGAATCCCTACCTTAGAGTGACTATGTACAACACAACCTCAAATTCCTCTGCTTCCAGCTTCAGCAGGTACTAAAATATTTTTTCTATATTCTTTTATCCGGTACTTCAATGTGCTGCAATACTTGCATCACCTATGGCTATGCAACATAATACTATAAACATGTTGAGGAAATGATGAAGGAGCAGTCAAAATAATCCTGTACATACATGACATGTCTTCACATGAACAATTCTTCTGCACATTCAATCGCTGACAGAGTTCTGGGGAAGTAGGACATGCTGAGTGATGTGTGATAGGAACCGGGAGTGCATTAAATAAATAAGACCACTGATGATGCATTCCACAAGAAGTCAGTGATGTTATTACCATGTCATAAAAACATGATGAGATGTACATTGGTGATGAAGGATTCTGCTCCACATGTTCTTTGTGCTGAAATTGTATTGTGTTCTTCCACTTCTAATATGCCATAAGGTGCCTTGTAAATGCACATATGGACATCATAAGCTGTGACAAACGTATTTTGTCAGCAGCTGCAGGGAATTAACTCCTTGTTTACCCATTAATGTTACAACTGCTCGTACAATTTGCTTGTACACTGCAATATCACTTGTAAGAAGATCTTCTAACCCTGCTTGTCATTTTTACTTAAGGGGATTGTTTAAGTACTCCCTAAACTAACAGAACTAAACTAACGGAACTAAACTACCAGAACTAAACCTGCAGAAGAGAGGTGTGGGAGATACTTATATGCACTGCTTGCTTCAAACAGTCTTGAAACGCTTACACCTAAGCACTGCTCCGCAGAAGGTTGTCACTGCATGCTGCGGCTTGTCCAGACAGAATTTCAGTCACCTGTATTTACATTCAAACTTTGTTTAATTATACTGGTAGAAAAAGCATCAGGTGTTAGCACCCAGCAGGGGTATGTCCTGAACCACATCCCTGTAGGGCTTGGCCACATCCATTTGTGTGTTGGAAAATTGGCACAGTCAAACATTGGACAGTCGGGGAGGAAGTGGATTGGTGATGTTATCGGGTTTCCTGCAGCGAGTGGGTGAAATATCCAGTTGCTGCTAAACCCTGCATTTTTCTGAAGCTATGAGCTTCGGTCTCAAGTGGTTTAATAAGTCACTAGTATATGGTCTTAAGTTGTTGGCCTAGACAGTAAGACCAACTTAAATGCAGCATTGTATTTTTCATGAAGGCTGAAGAAAACACAACCGGATATATATTAATTGTGTTTCCTTGCTTAAGGGTCCTCTCTCCAAGTTCACTTAGATGAAAAAAAAAATCTTGGCTGCTCGCATGCTTATACAGCCATTTCTCCACTGGTGTTGCATTTGCAGTGAAAATGCATATAAAGGTTATGCATCTGAGCATGCATTTGCTATGCAGCGGTTTACCCATGGTTGATATGTGAGTGGCACTGAACTTTTACCATTAATGTCAGTGAGGTTTCCAGTGTGTGTGCTACATGTAAACACCACATTGAATTGAAAGATATACTGAAATGAGTCAGTAAAGCTCTGTAAATTAAAATGAAGTAAAATCAGGAAGCATGGCTCCCCTACAAATCAGCCCCAGCACTAGGCCGTCTGGGCTGGTTTCCACTATTAAAAGGGAACATACAAACAAATTGTGTTCCTTATTTACAATTACAATTCAAGAGGGAACATTTTTTGTAATCCACAGGAAATGATGTATCTGCTCAGCCATTTACTAGTTGTTTCCCCTGCTAGCCCCCCTGTGATTGACTGGAAGTGGGGGAGCCCCGATGACTCCCTGTTTTGATCACACATTATCTATTGATGTGGGGAAAAAACAATGACCAGTTCTGTGAGATCCATTCATTGTGTATGACCCATTCATTTCTGATGGTGACCTGCTCTGAACGCACTGAAATGAAACAAGTAGAATAAAAAAATCACAGTAATACAGAAGCAATTATCAATGCAGATGGAAACATAGCATAGAAGTGGTTACTTACAGCCATAAGATCATGCATAAGTTATTTGCCAAATAAATCACTACATATCACATGTAAGGATTTAGCTATATATATATATATATATATATATATATATATATATATATATATTATTAGGGTTTTTATATATATCTAATATATAAATGTCTAGTGGCGTGTGTTAGTCTGTCTGTGTGTGTGTGTGTGTGTGTGTGTGTGTGTGTGTGTGCAAAAAATAAAACCAAGCTGCAGGGCCACCTGCTGGGCGGAGTTATACACTGACCAACTAAATTCTTAGTGTGTGTGGGGAAAAAAATTCAGAAAGGGCTGAAATTTGGTATACTAAGATGTTTTTAATTTGTTAATTTAATTTGTTAATTGTTAAAAGTGTTTATAAAGATTAAAAAAAAATATATATATATTTCTTGAAGGAGAAGTGACAGTTGGGAGTGGTTGGTGGTTGCCGGGGGTGACAGTGGGGAGTGGTTGGTGGTTGCGGCCTGGGCTATGGCCCAAATGCATGACAAGAACCTTTTTAACACCTTAAGCAGCTTGATTTGACAAGAATGCATGAGTATCATGCACGGGTTAACTTGTATATATATATATATATATATATATATATATATATATTTTATTAACATTTTTACATGAAGTTGTAAGGGAGGGGGGATGAAGGTGCAGAGGGGAAAAAAGTGGCAGGGTAAGGATGTACATTGTCCATTTGAATAAGAAGTGGCATTATGAGGGTCATGTTATACAATAGACAATTTCATATTTTACAGCACAGTATATGCCAATTAAGAAGAGAACTGAAAATGGATCAGGGGTGGAAGTTATATCTGATTGTTAAGGATCAAGGATGGGAGAACCGGGGAGAGTTAGTAAGGGGGGAGTGGCAACCGGTTTGTAAACTAAGAGTGATGGATATTTATGTGGCAGACGAAGGGTTGTGAATTTATGTGTCTGCCATATTTTAAGGATAAGCGCTTGAGTAGTGGGGGGGGGGTCTATTTTTTTCCAATTGCGAGCGAAGAGACATCTAGCAGTTATGAGGATGTGGCCAAATAATTTGTGTGTGTGTTTTGGAGTGTTGGAAATTGGACGTGAGAGGAGATGGTCTGAGATATTATTTGGAAGGTATACTTGCGTGATAAGTGTGATTACGTGGCGGACTTCTCTGCAGGAGATTATAATTTTGGGGCTGTCCCTCCATATATGGGACATGGTGCCCTCCATTTCACAGCCACAGGAAGTAGAAGCAATTTATACAATGTCTCCTTTAGTTGTGTACAGGTGGTGATTTTAGCTACCCCTTCACGTATACAGGACCATTCTTTTGGGTTGAGAGATTCACCCATGTCTGCCTCCCATCTAAGCTCATGTAGTTCCTTGGTCAGTTGGCCATGTTTAATAAAAAGAGAATAAAATGTAGAGATCAGGCTACTGGAGGAGGATCTACCAAGGCAGAAGGCTTCTAACATGGAGGAGAGATGCGGAATCCGGTGTTTCATTTTCTCATGGTAGAAGTGGATGATCTGTAGTTATTGAAAGAAAGCAGATGATAGTAGTCCAAAGTGATCCTGGTGTCTAGAGAATTGGGGAAAAAATTTGCTGGCACAATGGAAAAATTTAATCAGACCCATTGTGTTTTTAATATCATTTTCTCACTAAAATCCTCACTAGGTATGAGGACAGGTTCCAGGTATATTATTCTCCAGTCAAAAAAGGGAAGGAGGCAGCATGTATAGATGAGGTGCACAAGTTCCAAGTACAGCACATACTTATATGGTCCTGCATATATGGCTCTCACATTCTTTATAACTGAACATAGCATTGCAAAAGTCTAGTGACAAGCACATTTAAGTGATCACCGACAATAAGTACCTTACTGTCATTGTTTGTGAAAACAAGTTGCTTATCTTCTGCTATCCAATCCTGATAGTGAAAACCATGGCTCCAAAGTTCCAGCTGTTTCATCATCAAATAAGGCACTTGGTGCTGCAGGTGGGGTCTCTTCACTCACAGTTTAGCTTTGTTTGTACAGGATTTGTTAAATCCACCATATATTACGGTGGTATGTCACAGATTAGAAATGTATGTTATACATACAAGCCGTATTTTGCATTATTTAGTACAATAGTTTGTACAACAAACACAGACGTAAAATGGCAGACTCCCATGATACAATCCACCAGGTAACACTCACATTTGAATCTATATTCAAAACAGATTTGGCTTGCACCAATTGTGTAATTGGCAAGTTCAGGGATGGGGAACGGAATGGACTTTGCACTTGAGAATAAAAACTGATTTTAGAGAGAAAGCTATTTTTATACTTTCAATTTAACGAATTCTATTTATGAGGCATTTACCCTTCTGCTCCACAGTTTTTGATTGTAAGCTCCACTGGGGCAGGGACTATTGTAAATGATGGACAATTCTCTGTAAAGTGAAATTGTTGGGGACATATGAAAAAGTTTGTAAATAATACACTCAATAAGATAGGATTCTAATCCTTAAATTACCAATATGCATCTCAGATGGAATAATGCACTAAAAGAAACCTCAACTCAACAAAAAAGTTATCAATAACATTCCAAGCTTATCCTATTTTGTTGTTGCTCCTTATATCCAAAGCTTTTACTCTAGACCTACTAGACCTAGTTCATGCAATGCCAACAATACACCAAGAGAAAATCCTTTCCATGAACTAGTCTTCATGCCTGTGCTTCACCATCGACGCATACTAAGATTGCATCAAAATAAGTTTAAAACACAATGTTGAAAAAACACATTTAGGGAGGTCATGTAGAGTTTGATGCAGTTTACACGAACATAAGTGTAAGTTGCATCATATACTTTGCTTTGTATTTCAGATCACACATATCCCAAGATACACATGAGTTGGGGTGATGAAACGAGTGTGAAATAACTGTAACCATCCTGTTTCTTACATATAGTGGATTATAGCAAGTACTTTTTATAGCCCTTGCTTTTGTTCCCCAGCTCACCAGACTACAGCTGAATTGTCTAATTACATGTGGCTAAGGGGACATTGTAACTCATTATAAATATATTGTTTATTGTATATTGATGATGTGGCAGAGAGGTTGTTATTCATTGTCCTTAAAGTGAAGCCAGGGGGGTAGGGATCAGGTTGCAAGATACTGGAGTGGGAAAACTAATTAGTATCCATTGTTCTCAGAAGACTATTCCAGACAGGCCATCGAGCAGGGAAGGTTCTGTGGAAGGACAGCTCATCTTCACTGCCCTCTGCAGCCAGCCCTAGTCCAGCACTGACCAATGGTTAAGAAGAATAGATCCAGGGGTTTCACCAGGGAGGGGAGAAGACTGTGGAAATTAGACCCTAGATATAAGGAGCCACTCCAGGGGGGAGGGGGTGTTCTTTCATGAAAGGTGCAATATCTGGTTTTGAGTTGTTGTTCTCTACCAGAGTCTACAGCAGCTGAGAGAGATCCATGGGTTGTCAAGTCCGGATAGCCAGGTGACTGTAACTCCTTAAGCTAGTGAGGTAAGGGACAGATGATGTGGTAAACCTGCCTGCCATTTATTTACTGTGTGCACATAATAATCTAGTGATTGGTTTTGTTACCATAAATGTATTGCTTTACTTTCTAACTGCATTTGCCTGAGTGACTATACGAATCCTAGAAGGTACTGGGTAGACTACCCTGGCATAGGAAGGCACCCATGGGTGTCCAGCCAGAGTGAAGTGGGTAGCATTGGGCCAGAAAACCCGGTATCTTCACAGTTGGCATAATACAAAAAATGCGCACAATCATAATCAGTGGGGATCTTACACTAGGGGAAAATCAGCTGTAACAGATACACCTCATAGTAAGAAACGTTAAAACACTTTTACTGAACTATACCTACGCCTGCCGGCCCACTACCTCCCCTGTTCTGTCTCTGTAAACGAAGAGAGGGGAGATACATCTCAGTCTCCAAGCTGACTGAAACGTAACTTTTGTAAAAAGTGATTTTTGCGTTTAGGCGCCAAACTTCACATGATCCCCTTACTGTGATCAGAAATCCTAAACTCACATGCCAGAAAACTATGTGTGACATGAAATTTATTCAGTCCTTAAGAGCCACTCCCTGCTCCCTTTTGGGTGCTAAATGCAATATAACAATTATATATGTCTATTTACATTATGCTTACCAACTTTTGACTATTGGTTGTGTGCACCAGGAGATCCTGAGGGCAGGTGGGCGTGTGGGGTCAGGGCTCGCGGAATTGTGTCATTTGGCCCCGCCCCGTAAAGAGGCAACACAGTTTTACCCTATTCCAACAGGGGGCGGGGCCATGATGATGTGAGAATTGCGTCACTAAGCCCTGCCCCCACCCTGTTAACTAACGAAGGATGCTGCATGCGGGAGGTTGTCCTGCTTTCCCGGGAATCCGGGAGGACTCCCAGAAATTTGGGAGTCTCCCGGACATTCTGGTAGAGTAGGCAACTATGATTTAGATTATCCCCAATAAGACAAGTGTATCAGGAGTCTGAATTATGTTGGGGTAAAAAACTTCCAGAGCCTTGTTTATTTCCAGTGCCAAAAAATAGGACCTGGGAAATCAGGAATCAAATGCAGCACTAGACATGTAGATAGATAGCAAGGAAGAAAATGGCACCTTTTTAGCCATTGGTGGCTTATCTAAAAAAGCATAGCAAAGAAATATTTCTTACAACAGCAAAAACAGGACTATACAATAATGATTTTGAGTTTTGCAGAAGTCTTCTGACATCCAGTATGTTTGAGATTATTGTGACTCTGGAAGACAACTCCAGCAAAATACAATAAGCACACACAATTCACAATAAGTTGTTAACTACATCTACGTGCAAAGATCAGAGGAGGCCTCTGGCATCTAATATGGTTATTTTGAGATTTTACAGCCAGAAACATGGATATGATCAATATTATAGGTGCTGGAAATTGGGTGTAATCAGAATGTAAACATCTAGACACATGGCATGAGCATGGGATTCCACTGACATCACTTGTTATCACTTGATGTCCTTGGTTTCCAAGTGAATTTGTTATGGGAAGTAACAGGAGATCCTTCTAGTGTCCCTGCTGTGTTAATTAGCACTAAGAACATGATGGATTGGCAACACGTGTAAGTTCCTAAGTTCTAAACCAGTCCTAGGAGTTTAGCACTCTATTAGTTACACATCACAGCAGCACAGGGGATGTTTGTTCAAATGAGTATCATTTACCAAAATGATACACTTTCATTTTAACCGGATGTTGGGTACAGCAGGGGAACATTACTAATTAGGAGAACATATTGAAGAATTTGCGCTGTAAGAACTGTGTTAAACACCATTATCAAAAGTCATTACTATACAGCTAGAACAAGAAAGGAATTAATTTGTCACAATTGTCAATAAAATTAACCCTTGTAGGATTATTTTTATGCATTTACATAGATGGGACACAATAAATTGTTTTACTTGCACTATGTTTTTAAACATAAAATAAAATATAATAGGTGAAAGGACTGTGCCCCAAAAAACTTGCAATGAATGTGGATGGTTACAGATGTAGGCGTGAAATAGAAAAGACATGTGATGGATGGATGTTATATTTTAGGTTGGTAGTAGTGGTTTCAGCTCTGTTACATTATTATAATATGTTTGTGTCTCTTGTGGGTAAACTCAGGCTAGCACCATATCAGATGTGCTAGGATTGCTGATGGTAGACAGCGGAGGATCCTGATATAAGGAACATTTACAAACATGCAATAATTTGCACACACAATTATTATTATTATTATTATTATTATTATTATTATTATTACTATTAATGGGCAACAGTGCTCTGCAGCTCTGTACAGTAGGGAAAACAGTACATACATAAAACAGGGACATAAAAGGTATAGAAAATAAATGCAGACATTAAAACAAAGGGTATGGAGGACCCTGCTCATTAGAGAGCTTACATTCTAAGTGGTAGAGGACACAGCTAAAACAAGAGGAGCGATTGTCGTTCAGAGTGGAGATTGGTACAGTTGTGAGGGTGCATTAGTGTGAATAGTGTTATCGGCAATAAGGTCACAAAGAGATGGGTTTTCAAAGAGTGTCTAAAGATTTGAAGGCTGTGTGAAAGTCTGATTGAGCATGATAGGGAATTCCAAGTGGGGAGCAGCACAGGAGAAGTGTTATGCATTGGATTTAAATGCACACATGCACCTAATTGTCTATTACCTAGGATGCAGTAAATAAGGATGCAGAATTGCGGGTCTGGCTGGAATGCACATGGTGAAAACTGTACAAAAATTACTTTCAAGTCCAGCTGCCTAACGTTTCATTTTTGTATGTTTCAATATTACAAGGGTATTTGTGTGGTATAAAAGTACTTACCTGCACCTAATGGACCTGGATGGTGGAAAAGCCATGACATTAAAAGTATAGAGTGTAACTCCGCAGTATCAGCACCTCCTAAGAACCTTATAAAAAACTGTCCCTTTTTTGGGGGGTAAAGAGACTCAGCTGCTGACCGCTTACCAGAGGAAGCCATCATCAATATATGCTATTCACACCTTGAATCACATTTAAATGTCTTTCCCCCCTCAACAAAATCTCTTTTTTTGCATATGAGGCAATACAAGGCAAATTAGTGAGCGCGCCTCAATCCACCAAGAACCAGAAGATACCTATGGTGGCAACTCCCGCCGTCATGCAGATCCATATGCTTCCCATATAAACATATTTGCGTAAAACTAGATACATGACATTAAAATCATTATATATGTGCTGCAGTGGTGCATATTCTCTCATTATTATTATTCAAATGTATTTATATAGCGCCTACATCATACAAAGTGCTTTACAGAGACTATGTAATCATTTGCATCAGTCCCTGCTGTTAAGGCATCTCATAACATCTCTATACTCTAATTACGTATTGTATTTTATTTCTGAGTTTTGAAATTATAAAAAAACAAGTAAACACATTTAAAATTAATTATGAAGTGAAGAGAGTAGATGGAGAAGGTAACAAAGTAAAGTTTATGTGGAAATGCAGTGCCACCTGCTGGACAAACTGTAAATTGCACTAAATATGTTTATGTAACTAAATTCTGCAATATATCAGAACTGTTTTCCAATAGGAACTTTACAGCTCCTGGATATTTAGTAAATAAATAGTATCTGTCATTAATATGACAGTTTTTGTATATACTGATAGAAATTTTCAACAAACAAGCACTGTTTAGCAAGAAGCATAACCAACATGCATGAAGTCAGACTAGTACAATAATTGCTCAGCTTGGCAGAACTCTCCATCTTCCCGCTTCACTATACAACAGTACTTTGAGACACTATTGGAACCCTAAAGATCCTAGTGGCTCCTTAATGGGCCCTCTATCAGAGATGGAGGGGAAATTTTCATGTTAACATAATTATTATTAATAATAATAATAATAATAATAATAATAATAATACAAAAATTGTATAAAAGTATCACATTGAAGACATTGCTCTGGTATAAAATGTTATCACTACATTACAGATTGTGGACATCACAGTAATATAGCACACACAAAAACACCAAGGTCCCTTCTCTAATGAGATTACAGTGTAGCGGAAATACAAATATTAATTTTATATGCCTATCATTTTTAAATAAAGAAAACGGGAACTGAAGTTGCGATGTAACAACTCTTTTTAGAGTTGAAGATTTTTACTCTAGATGTTGTACATTATCTCCTTGCAACTATTTTTTTTACCTTCTTAATGTTTTTCTTGCTTATATCCAGAAACGAGTTGTGTTAAGGAGGGCAAGTTTTGAACCATCACTAGCTAACATCTATATGGTGTTTTGGGAAGAGGTCAATGTCCATTTAAAAGCCAACCTACTTATGTCTATTTTTTATTAAATATATTTTGGTAAAGTAATATTTATTTGGGATGATCCTACAGCCAGTTTTGATTTCTTTTCTTTTTCAAAACTTTAAGAACTTCAATTTGACATTTAATAAGGAAGTTTGTTTTGATAGGATATATTATTTGATTGTAGAATTGTCTGTTTCAAGAGCTAATTGAGACTGGAAACAATGTTCTGGTCATTCTTAACGTAGAGGTGACAGTTGTAACCAAAAGCATCTCATCAAAGCCATTGCACAAAAGCAAGAACTCACTCATCTACTCAAGATGCCTTCTTGAACAAGCTGCTGTCCTTAAGAGTCATCTTAGAGGCAATAGTAATCTTGTCTCTTGGGGATCATTCAAAGTGTGACAGCAACACTTTACTTAGCCCTAAGAAAAATAACAGAATCCTTTCTAGAGATTCCCAGAGAATGGTGGTGTTTAGACCCCTTATAGTATGAGTTTGATGACATTATTAATGTTATGAATTCCAATTTACTGATATTTTCAATACCACATTTGCTGATGAATTATATTTTGTGTTCTGATGGGAACTATATTGTCTAATTAAAAGTAAGCTCTGAGCTTGTATGTCATTTGGTGGAGGGTTAGAGATCGAGCTTGGCAAAGAACATCACTGAAAATGTTCTTACTCTGGGCACCTATTTCGTACTTCAATAGGTACGCCTTCAGTGCACCCATTTCCTCCCCTCTATATGTGTAAAACCTCTGCTGAGAGAAAGAGGGCGCACTTGTGCAAATCCAGTACCCAAAGCTGCATTTGACCTGCAGAGCTGCCTTTTGGTGATTTGTAAGTGACCTCCACTGATTGCTACAAAACACAATTGTTGCTGTACTAATAGCTCATCAGTCTCTCCACTTATTCTGGAAAAGCAGAACTGTTTCCTTGTTGGCACAAGGAGGTCCAGCATCAGAGGGGAGTAATGATGCTCCGCAGATGCTGCATTACCTCTTCACAGATGCGCAGAAGCTCTATTAATGCTAGTGCTTTTCCAGTTACAATTTTTGCCATGATTCACAGGTTTTGAGTTGGATAGCTGGACCAAATAGCAGGGAACAGAATTTCCAGGATTTCCTACGCCTAAATAGTATAAATATAACATGTTGCTGAGCAGGAGACCTGGATATTAACATAAATAGGGAATTGGATATCACTGCTTTTGTTCTGCTTTTTATTAAATTTAACCATTAAAAGTATTTATTGTATTATTATTTATAAATAATTTATTTTTGATGTTTAGTTAATATATGTGGAGATTTTCATATAATTTGAATAAATATTTATTATTACTCAAATATATACTTTTCTAATTTTTAGCTTTTAACTTGTTTTTTTTTATGTAGAATTATGTGTATACATTTTACAGGGCCATAACGAGGGCTCGCTATTTGCACCAACGACATCGTCCAGAGCAGCACCTGCCCATCCCCTGGACAGTGACCGCGATAGTGAACAAAGGTGCCCGGCTCCATGCTCAATGCAGATATTGCGTTGTGATATTGATTAGCCAAGAGTGAGTGAAAGAGCAAACAATCATTGCTGCTCTAACAGTCTATAAACGCTGTAACATGGGAGGCATTACCACTTGTCACAGTGATAACAAACACATACTTATTATGTGCCTCCCATCAAAAGGAGAGAAAATACAACATGTAAAAATCACACAAATGCTAGACTAGTCATACATATTATACCACACACAAAAGCTATAACTAATGCTGCTATATTGAAAGTCCATATAAATGTAAGATGTCACAGGCTCAATGTCGGGATAGTTCCAGGACAGCACTTGAGTGTGACAAAAGTGCAGAGGATAGAATCATGGTTCATGTTATTTTCCTATTTACAATTCCAGTGTTTTGTTTGGCTTTCAAGCATACAAATGTTTAAAAGTATATGTAGTATATATGAACTGCACACACTAAACTTTTACAGTTAGTGGTATTTAGTGTGCCAATCAAATGATACAATGTGCGTTAGTGTGATAAAACATGATCATAGGAGCGTGCACACTAATGCAATGTCTGACCAAACGGTCGTTTATCATGTGATCTGCACGATAATTACATTAGTGTGTGCCCAGCTTTACACCGTGTCTGCATAAGGTTTTTGACTGCAAACTATGTTTTATGTGTCAATGTCTGTCTGCTTTCAGAAATTATATGATTTGAACAATATTGGAGTCTTTATTGGTGTATGAAAGAAGTCAGTTACTCTCTGTCAGAGAAAGAGCCTAACACTGGTTCTCACCTTATGCAGCCCTATGCCACTCAAATGAATATACCACTCTGTTACCCCTGATGTCCCGCTGTTCCTATTAGCGGTATAATAGGCAGGCGGGTAATACTGACTCTGTTAGTGGTGTGCAGGGGGGGGAGGTTCTCTTACAAGTGAAAACTATAGTACAAACGAACATAATTAAAGAGTAAAGTAAGGCATTTTTATCCTGCTGCCAAGAACATGTATATTTTCTATACACACTATGCATTTGTAGTTTAAGTGACAAGATATTATGTGCTCATCTAGTGTATCAGTGATAAAAGGAAACATTTAGGCAGCCCTCTGGCGGCTCCCCATCATGACCACACCCATCATGACATGACCACACCCCCATTGTGATGTGGGCACAAAGGGGGTGTCCACGTCACAATGGCAGGCAGGCCAAGGACTACTTGGCAGCAGTCCTTGGCCTGCTGCTAAGGACTGATATGTTGGGAGGTATGATTTCACCTTGAACCCCACGTGGCTTTTTCACTGCCTGAATTGGAACACCACCTTGGAGGACATGTTATCAGCTGGATTGCCCTAGATAGTTACACAACTTGAGCTGGGTTTATAGTAAGATCTAGGCTTGGATAGCCTAATCTTAAAGGTAAATTTAAAGCTTGACATAGGTTCTGAGAAAGAATTTGACTAATCTTTGAACTATTTAAGGATTAGGATTAAGACTTGTAAATTAAGAATGCAGTTGTCTTCCCAGGTTTCACAACACTCATTGCTGTGAGCAGAAAGGATTGCTCATTAATATCCAAATAATTATATGTGATAAATTGACATGTAATTTCTCTCAGGTCATGTGATGTCACTGAACTTGTGTATAACAGTTAGCTAGCTCTCTGTGCCAGGTGTGTACTGTGTATATCTATCAGACTATGTCAGATAGATTTGACATCACAAAGTCTCAGGTAAGGTTATTTTGTATCTGTTTTTTTTTATTTACCATCCAAGGGAAAAACTACCCAAGTGATCAGGTTAATTAGTTCCATCAACTATTGCAAAGTTATTCATATTATTGGTTTTTATAATGTGTATGATTAAAATCAAATTACATGTATTATATTGGTGACTGACATAACCATATAGAACATAAAAACGAAAATCTGGAGATGCGTTCAGCTCTGCATGTGTCTGAATTACAATAAATCATCATCATCAGCCACTACTTGTACCTGCCCTGTAACAGCTGCAAAACGTGCGCCTACTAGCAGATGTATATGCATGTTTCTGCAGGTCTGCATGAGCCCCATTTGTGTGACTACGCCTATAGTGTACTCAGCCTTTGTTTGCACTTCCCTTCCCTCCCACATCCTGCCTCTCCAGGAACAGGAAGGCGTAATGCCAGAATGACGGAAGCCTGTATAGGAGCATGTGTGTACAGCCATTTTCTGGGCATGCGCAGAGCAATTTTACGCAAGATACGCTACGCAAAGTGGTGTAGGTCCTACTCTGCATCAGCCCATTTATGTATAATGTAACAATGACTTGTGGCAGTCCTGCAGTCTGGTTTTAATGGCGGAGAAACAGGCATCCTTATAACTAGTTCCCTAATTCAAGAAGTCAAAAATGTTTTTCCCATCTATAAGTTTGTATGTTTTCACCAGTTTTTTCATTTCTATGCAGTATGTACTAATATTTTTATAATTTTCCATAATTCCGTAAGCTGATATATCTTAAATAGCTCTCATCATGTTAAATTAAATATATGAGGGTTGAGTAATTCTATTATTTCCAGTATTGAATACGTTGTTATAATATTTGTGATTGTTGATGTAATTTTTTTTAAGAGATGTTGTGTGATTTAAGTCACTAGTGATTATTAATGTTTGAACTATTCCATGTGATGTCATAAGTGCATCAATAATATCATTAATCAATAATGAATTTGTCTTTTGGTTTTATGAGTTATTCAAATATAAAAACACAGGAATTGGTCTGTTAAAGGCATTTTCCAAAACTCACTTTTACCTATGTATTGTTTTGAGCTGTGTGCAGGTCCTCGTCCCGTCCATCTCCATGACGACCGGGAAGTCACTTCCTCTTAGCTCCAGCCATTGTCAAGACAACGGTTGGGATGCTTCGTGCATGAAGTGCTGTGTACCAGCATGAGAGGCAGCTGGGTGCGTGCGCAATTATCTTTAATCAATTAATTAAACAGCCCCTGGGGCTGATTGGGATGTGTGCTCTCTGCATTTTGATTGTCCCCCCTATATATATACGGCAAGGAGGGCTTGGCCTCCCTGCAGGTTATAGCTTTCAGTTGTTGTTGCAGACCTGTTTTTTGTCTCCTGATTTTTGATTGTCTCATTGTCACTGACCCTTGCCTTTCCTGGACTCTGATTGTTTGCTTGTTGCCCTGACCTTTGGCCTGTTACTCGGATACTCTTGCTTGCTGCCGGCCCTGACCTCTACCCATTTCTCACTATGCTGCCTGCTATCGACCCCTGACCTCGGGTTACCTCTGACTACCGTTATCCTCTTAACTACTGCCTCCTATTTCCAGTTGCACTACGGCCCGCAAAGATAAACTTCTACTGCACTAGAGCTTAAGACCTGGGGCCATCTAAGTTCCTGTAAGCACATAACGCTTAATAGGAAAGGCGGCTGCTATAGATGAAGACCTCTATACCATCAATTCTAAAAGTTTATCTGATGTTCGTGAGCCCTAACATGTATATCCCTAGGTTTCAGCACTGGTGGACTAAGCATCTCCCTAGGTCATGATAAAGGTCCACATAGCTCTATGGTATTTATATAGACAGATTGGAAAGCACAAATGAGTGTGGTTCATGGCAATAGCTCTCTGGAGTAGGTATTGGGAGGGTCCTGGTTTTGGAGACCCTCTATTCTATATATACATAAGAGAAAGCTAGTTTGATGGGTTTCAAAAAGTGGATATTCCTTTAAATGTTCTGTGCAATTCAGACTGGACCTACCCCCAAGGATAATGTCATAACATCAGTGCTTTTTTTGTCATAGAACTCACAGAACTAAGTTCCGGCACTTTTTTTCAATGGATTTTCCAAGTTTTAAAAGTAACTTTTGAACATTTGATTTTTAGTCCACGTGGACTTGAATCGCCCTGTCGAGCGTAGCAGGTCAGCGGCAAAATCATTAAACCGGTGTTTACGGGCTGCTTGTGTGTCGAGCATGCGTACTTCGTCCGCGCTAGTTGTGATGGCACTGCTCGGCTTGTGGCGCTGCTCAGCTTGTGATTGGTTGCGTGCTGAGAGACGGCAGGGAACCTCAAGCATCCCGGTTGTTGCCCAGGCAACTGGGACGAAGGAACCGGAAGTGACGTGTCATAGCGACAGCCGGGACACCAGCAGAAGCAAGCAGCGGTGCCCACGGCCTTTGCGGCTACTATCACTTATCATTGTTTTTCAAAATAAGCACAAAGACAAAACAGTACGGCCATGCAAAACGTCTTCCATGTAGCATGAAAGTTATAAGCTTCTTTATTTCTTGCAAAACTTACTTTCATTAAAGCTGTAGCATATAAATACAATCATGGCTGCTAAACTCTATTTTGTAACCCAGACTCCATTTTGTAAGCCATACTGAATATTCAAATAATTCTACATCAATGTTGAGTTGGACACATTTTGCGACATGAACAACTGTAAAAGAGTTACTTATTCGAAGCTTACCAGGTTATGTAAGTGTGTATTTATAAGAGAGAGTCACATTTACCATATTGACAAAATTAAATACTGCATCTCCACATCCGTTGTTTACCCCAATAAAAAATAATTGTGAATTTTCTTCATGTGGAAAGAAAAAATAAGTAGTGCAAATAAATGTCTGTTAATTAATTTAATTAATTGATCTAATACATTAGCAATGGTAAATAATGAAGTACCATCAGCTGGAGGTCAGTCTGCAAACAACCATTCAGAAGCAGCTAAATATTTGTGCTGATAGTTAGTAGGGATGAGCGGGCTCGGATATCTGAAATCCGAGCCCACCCGAACCTTGCCGATCCGAGCCGGATCCGAGACAAATCCGGGTATTCCCGCCAATTGCAAAACTGAAAGCGAGGCTCCGAGTCATAATCCCGTTGTCGGATCTCGCGATACTCAGATTCTATAAATTCCCCGCTGGCCGCCGCCATCTTCACTCAGGCATTGATCAGGGTAGAGGGAGGTTGTTTTAGGTGGTCCTCTGCCCTGCTATATCCTGTGCTGTGCTGTGCTGTGCTCAGTCCAGTGGTGCTGTGTCCTGTGCTCTGTCCTTCTGAGTTCAGTGGTGCTGCTGGGTCCTGTGCTGTGTCCTGTTCAGTCCAGTGGTGCTGTGTCCTGTGCTCTGTCCTTCTGAGTTCAGTGGTGCTGCTGGGTCCTGTGCTGTGTCCTGTTCAGTCCAGTGGTGCTGTGCTCTGTCCTTCTAAGGGCATTGTTATTTCCCCATTATTCCCAAGTTATAAAAAATTTAATAAAAAGTTATAAAAAATAAAAATAGAAAAAAAGAATTATAAAAAAAAGAAATTAAAAAAAAATATCCAAAAACAATCCTGCAGTATAAGTCCATTGGTACTGCAATATTACAAAGTTCACTGATTCTGCAGTATAAGTCCACCAGTGGTACTGCAATATTGCAAAGTTCACTGATTCTGCAGTATAAGTCCACCACTGGTACTGCAATATTAAAAAGTTCACTGATTCTGCAGTATAAGTCCACCACTGGTACTGCAATATTAAAAAGTTCACTGATTCTGCAGTATAAGTCCAGTGGTACTCTCCTGTGCCGCATATAATTTTTAAAGGCTTTGCCGAGTGTGTGTGGCTTAGGGGTACGCTCTCTTGTGCTACATATAATGGAAAACAAAAATTTGGAGGATAAAGCTGCGAGGAAAAAGCTCAGTTTTCCTAAAAGACCCCCTGGCGGGGATGCTGATAACATCTGGTCCGGACTGAAGGACCTGCCAATCATTGCAGACATGTCTACTGTTGCTGCATTGGATGCTGTCACAATAGAAAAAATGGTGGAGGATTATTTTGCTGACACCATCCAAATAGACATGTCAGACAGTCCATATTGTTACTGGCAGGAAAAAAAGGCAGTTTGGAAGCCCCTGTACAAACTGGCTCTATTTTACCTAAGTTGTCCCCCCTCCAGTGTGTACTCGGAAAGAGTTTTTAGTGCAGCGGGGAACCTGGTCAGTGAGCGGCGAAGGAGGTTGCTTCCTCACAACGTTGAAAAAATGATGTTTATAAAAATGAATAATCAATTCCTCAATGAAGTACAGCACTGCCCTCCAGATAGTACAGAGGGACCTGTGGTTGTGGAGTCCAGCGGGGACAAATTGATAATGTGTGATGAGGAGGAAGTACACACTGTAGGGGGAGAGGAATCAGAGGTTGAGGATGAGGACGACATCTTTCCTCAGTAGAGCCTGTTTAGTTTGTACAGGGAAAGATGAATTGTTTTTTTGGTGTGGGGGCCCAAACAAACCAATCATTTCAGCCACAGTTGTTTGGTAGGCCCTGTCGCTGAAATGATTGGTTTGCTAAAGTGTGCATGTCCTATTTCAACAACATAAAGGTGGGTGAGAGGGCCCAAGGACAATTCCATCTTGCAACTCTTTTTTTGGCATTATGTGACCATTCAACAGTCGTTTGCCATGTTCAAAAAGTAAAACAAAATGTCAACAAATTCAAAAAATTAAACCAAAAGTAAAATGCCCTGTCATAATTTAAAACAAGAGGTATTGACATGCTAGAACTACTGTAGTGTTTATATGTTATAAACACTACACTTGGAAGTTGGAGGAGGTATTGTGGCCCCGGTACCAGATTTAGTACCAGGGGCCACTCCACTATGCAGTCCAGATAGAGGTGTATCAGATATTAAACAACGTTGACTGTTGCTGCAAAATTTTTAAATAATATTGTGGGGAACACTACACTATGCAGTCCATAAACTTTTTTGGTAGAATTCAGACCCGTGGAGGGTTTTTGTAATTATATTGTGGCCCCGGTAAAAAGTTGTGTACCGGGGCCACCCCACTACGCAGTCAAGAAACTTTTTTTTTGGAATTCAGACCCATGGAGGGTTTTTTAATTGTATTGTGGTGACCACTCCTCTACGCAGTCCAGGTACAATTTTTGGTGTAATTGAGACCAGTTGATGCCGGTTTTCTTATTATATTGTGGTGACCACTCCTCTACGCAGTCCAGGTACATTTTTTGGTGCGATTCATACCAGTTGATGGTTTTCTTATTATATTGTGGTGACCACTCCTCTACGCAGTCCAGGTACATTTTTTGGTGCGATTCAGACCAGTTGATGGTTTTCTTATTATATTGTGGTGACCACTCCTCTACGCAGTCCAGATACATTTATTGGTGCGAATCATACAAGTTCTGGATTTTTAAATTATATTGTGGTGACCACTCCTCTACGCAGTCCAGGTACATTTTTTGGTGCGATTAAGACCAGTTGATGGTTTTCTTATTATATTGTGGTGACCACTCCACTACGCAGTCCAGAAAGATACCTCGTTGCAACGTTTTGGACTAATAACAATATTGTGAGGTGTTCAGAATACACTGTAAATTAGTGGAAATGATTGTTATTGAATGCTATTGAGGTTAATAATAGCGTAGGAGTAAAAATAAGACCAAAAAAATAGATTTTTGAACTTTTTATGTTTTTTTCAAAAAAAATCTGAATCCAAAACCTTAAATCCGAACCAAAACCTTTCGGCAGGTGTTTTGCGAAACAAATCCGAATCCAAAACTTCGAGAAAATCCGAATCCAAAACACGAGACACCAAAAGTCGCCGGTGCACATCCCTAATAGTTAGCATTGTGGTGGCCACAAGTCTGAATGGGTATATTTGTACCAGCCCTCAAGCACCTACAAGACACTTCCTGATGGCGTATCTGTGTCTGTGTCCACAGCTAATAGCAAATATGTGAACATATCCTTACTGAGCGCAACCTACACTTTTGCACCCCTTCCCTCATCCATGTCAACATTCCATAGGCGAACAAATATGCATAAAAAGTTATACAACCATATGTGCACTTTTTATAAACATGTACATTGCAAAAATATGAATCTTGCACAAATAAGCATACATCCAATTTTAAATGAACCCATAACATACCTCCCAACATGTCTGTCTCCCCCAGTGGGACAGGGGACATAGCCACTGCAAAATGGGGGCGTGCCCGTGTCGGGCCAGGGGCGTGGCTATGCCCCCAGATGGCTGCCTTGCACTGTAAGGTTTTCCATTACATACCTCCCTTCTCAACAAATATGTCCCTGGGTGGGACAGAGCCCTAAAATCAGGACTGTCCCGCTGGGAGGTATGTCATTGACAAAAATGACACATGTCAAATATTTTGATTTTTCTTTCATTGGTAAATGTCAGATTCCCCTGAAAATTTCCCCACTATGCAATTTTTTTTGCATCTTATAGTATTCCAAATATATTAGCTTCTAAAAGCACAGGGTGTTGGAAATGGTATAACAGTTTGCTTAAACTTTAACTATTCTGATAGTTACATGCGGGTGTGTGCAAGTGTGAAGTGTATACATTTTGGTTTGTTTACTGTTTGAGCAATACGTGTATACATAAGGAACATTCTTGTCTAGTGTTCTGTTCAACACATTGATATCCAAACTACTGCCCAAATGCATATTTAGTTCTGCATGCCAGCATAAATAATAGAAGCCAGCAAGTACATACATTTTATTATACGGTTAGGTTAAGCTGCTCATATACAGTTTCTGATTGGTAATCAGTAACTAAAACTTCTGATCAGCTGAAGTATCTACTCGGCATTGCGGAACCTTCTATACTTTTTTGTGGCACTTAAAATGATGTTCCAATCCCCCTTCCAGCTCACTCTCTGATGGCACATCAGAGAAAAGCTGGCTCTTTGTGAACCATTTAGAGTAGCAGTACTAAGGCTAACTATTGCAGCATTATCATGTCAATGCTTACAGAGACAGAAGTAAAGTATGCAGAGCCCAGGTGCACAAAGGGCGAGTACTGTCACTATTGAAAAATTCATAACAGGCTGGGATGGGAGGGGTTCAAAGAGACAAAGGAGGAAATCCAATCCCCTAACAAATCAGTTATTTGTATTCTGAAGTTAGAGCACTGTAGGGAGTAGCCACTAGAGGGAGCTGAGGACACTTCATCTGCACAGTGAGGCAGTCCGGACAAATCAGAAAAATTATGATTGTTCCAAATAGGCAGAGAATGCAATGCCTGTGTGACATAGCATTGTGTTATGTTACTATGGTATTGCATTACATGTCTGTATGACACACTGAAAATTTAATTAACTTTATCTGCCTAAGCAGGCTAAGTGTTCCCAGCTCCCTCATTGGGTGCTGCCAGCATAGTTACTCCTTCTGAACACCAATAACCATAGCCTATCGCAACCTGCAAAAAAAAATAAAAAATAGCATAAGTATGAAAGCAGAACATACATATGGCATGTACAAACAGATGAGGAAAGTTGTGGCTGAATTTCACACAAATTTAATTTTGTGGCGGAACAAGCAGTTTCTCAGAACTGTGGTCATCCGGCGATGAAATCTTTGAGTTACACTTTTGCTTTGCCAACATTTATGACCCAGTAAAGAATTCAGTTTAGAGTTCAATTCTATTAGCAGAAGTGTTGTATGTGGCAGATAGCTTATCATATATTTGCAAATGTGTGCAACTAACAACCCATTTGCACTGCCTCAAAAACCTGTGCGCCCTGGCAATCCTGGTTGAAGCTGAGTGTGAACGGGGTGCCCTGCATCTATCTGGGTTGGATGACCTGGGAATTGAACCCAGGTCTTTTGAAGGGTTATTCCCGGGTCCGACCCAGGTAGATACCAGTCTGAATGGTGAGACCCGGGTTTTTCAACCCCGGTCTCATCGAAAACTATTGAAAGGTAAAAAATAAATAAAATCAACATCTCAAGAGAAGGCATTTAAAGCTCCTCTTGTAATGTTGCCAGGGAGACCCAGGCAGTCCCGGGTTCAGTGTGAATCCAGTCGACCCAGGAATTTGCCAGGGTGGGAGGCTTTGTCATCCTGCAATATTCCGGGTTCATATAACCAGGATATTGCCGGGTTGGCAATGTGAACGAAGCTTGAAACTTATGCATTTTATTTACAATAGGAAGTGTCTTTATAGCAGTGTTTCCCAAACCCATTCCTCAGGATCCCTAACAGTGCAGATTTTCCAGGTCACAAGTGAAATAATTATACCACCTGTGGATCTTTCAAAATGTGTCAGTTAGTAATAAATACACTTGTGCTTCCATAAGAGATATGGAAAACATGCACTGTTAGGGGTCCTGAGCACTGGGGTTGGGAAACACTGCTTTATAAGCTAAAAGCAGTGTGCTGGCAGATTTTGTGTGTTTCTCTTTATAATAAGTCCAAACGGAACAAAAGTGATAGAGGCAAATCCAGGTTGGCGTGTAAAAAAAGTGATAGAAGCAATTAGACATGGCCAAATTCTGCTAACAGAGCATGTAAATTTGTGCACAAAAATGCGGAATGAGCTAGATATTATGCCGTTATCAAAATGTTCAGAATCAGTTGTATTGAAATTAACCACTTATGGTATTTTGAAAGGGAGGCTGCACTACCTGTTTGTGAGTGTCCTGTAAGTTAGTGCCGTTTTAGGTAGGTGGATCTCCCTAATCCAATAATTCCAAATGTGAGACTTACCTTGGTGCACTCTTAACTATTTCATTTGTGGTCTAGTGTTAGATATATGTTTGTAAAGTTGAATTCTATATGTCCCTCAAACAATATAAAAGATGTTCCAAAGATTGTACGTTATATGGTTAAAATCAAAAAATATTTTAGTGTTAAAAAATAAACAATTTTCACATTCCTTAAAAAATATTAAAAAATAAAAAAAATTATTAAAGAACCGAACAAGTTATCACAATATTGCACTTGTTACAACAGCATAATAATTGCAGGTTTTGTAACTCTTTTGTTTGCAAATAGAGTCTAAAGGTAATAGAAAGTCGTTCATATGGTTTTCCTTTCTTATATATTGAAATTGCAGAAAAGTTTTAAATCGCAGAAGTGTGTTGATTCCTGTCTTACAATTCATTAATACCTCTCAGGTTCTTTGGTTCACAACTTTCTTCTTCCGTTGTGTCAGGAGGTATCAGTGAAAGTCTTGCTCACTATTTAGATATTCCTTTACTTCTTCACCTCTATATTTAATCAGTAGTTTTCCTGCTCTATTTGATGGTCTGCTGATGTTGCCACTTGGGTTTTCATTCATTCAGTGAATTTCTTAGTGTGCAACAGCTTGTCTGAGTAGTGTTCCTATACTCCTCTTAGTGTAAGGAGTTTTTGTAGCTACAGAATTTCTAGAGTGTCCTTGTCTAAATGGTTCATGTGACTCTCTCAGGGCCGGAGTCATTACTGTCATGCAGAGCGCAACTCACGTTTGCTTTAGAACCCTCGTTATTCCGGTATCCATACAACCAAAGTCATCAAGGAGCGGATGTGAAGATGCATGTGGTGATGACTACAGGTGTACTAGACTAGACACTGCAGGATACATACAATACCTATGTAGAATATTAAACTCACTAAAGGTCGCACAGACAAAAATATATATATTAAATGAATTTCACCTGGCAATAATATAGGCATTAGTGGTAAAACAGTTTCAATAAAGTGTCTTTCCTATTATTTTTCCCTTCCATTAAAAACATATTTTAGGATGATATTGATGTCTACTGACCATAAAATAAATTTTTACAGTTGCTCCTGATTGCAGACACATGTTAGAGCATGCAGACGATACTGACATAACTAGGACTCAGGATTTAGACTAGACCTATAGCAGGTGCTAGAAAAAAGCAAACAACTTTGAGATGCCCAGAGCTTGATTCGGACGTGTTCCTTTCCAGACGATAAGAATGTCATCTATATATCTCAACCAAGATATAATGTTCTCCAAAAATGGGTTGTTAAAAATAGGTTTGCGTAGCTAGGAGCAAACTTAATCCCCATAGCCATGCTGCGCACCTGAACTTTGCAAACATAAATCAAATATTAAACCATATATAAAATAATTTAAAGTGTACCAAGGTAAGTCTCACATTTGAAATTAACCACATCTACAATTTTGTCACAATCAAAATACTTCTACATGGGCATCTATCTACCAAAGTATTTATCTACCAAAGTACTAAAAAATGTAGAAGTGGGTATAATCTACGTGTTTACTCTACTAGCTATTGGTCACAATAAGCACACCTGGGTCCTGATTAACCTTCGAATGCAATGTGAAGGTAAAATGCCTTTTAAAAAAAAATACATTCACGTACTCCTGTATTCAAATAAGAGCGGATCTATAGAAGCGTTTCCATTTGAATTTGGGCATAAGTACGCTCTGACTATTCGTTATTTGTCATACGTAGACTGACAGAACATGGTGTAGGATAGGCACATGCATATGTGCAATATAAAGTCTCATCAGAATGCATGCAAAAAATATCTTTTTTATTAAATAAATTAACAACTCTTAACTATAATCATCAATAAAAACATATTTGAAAACATTTTTTACACAAAATACATAAATCAGGATGTTCTTAATGCATACTGTACATAAATGCATGTTTATAGTTTCTCTTGCAAAGGCATGTTCTGCCATGTATATGTGTCAGTCATCACTATCAGTTGGCACTTACACCTGCCCTGTAGTTGGTGCAAGTGATACAGCTAAAATACACGTACCTTAGAAATGCCCAGAGCTTGAATCGGATGATGGTGAGTGTACTCGACCTCGGCACACCCTGATTGTACATTGCCAACTGTTCAAAGTGCCAGTCAGGATACTTATATTTCTGTAAAAGGACCTATAAACAAATGGATTTAAGGTTGGTGCAGTTTTCTGTGTCCAGACTATGGGTTTTGCTGCTACTACTTCTATATTACCTGATGCTGATGTTGTTGCTGGGGAAAGCATGTCTAGTGAATGGCTGCAGTGCGCATGTCTTCAGACCATGTGGTGCCCAGCTCTCCTTCCAGAAGTAATATATAATGGGATGGAGGAAATGGTAGAATGAGGGCCACTAAGAAGCCGAGGCCGCTGGAATACCATAACCCAATTTTTATATTTCATGAAGCCCTCCCTCAGTGTAAGCATACCTGAGTACGGATATAAAGCACGTTATTGATCCAAATACAGCTATTTCCATGTAATCCAGAAAATAGTCAGATATCCAGCCAAAGCAATAGATACACATTATAGCCCAGCGACACTGAATAACATAACCTGCAGCTATTTTGTGGTATCAAACCACTCTTTCAAGGTATGGGGAGCAAAAAACTTCTTCTAGAAGATATGGCAAAGCTCCACCACGCATATGCAGTATAGTGTTCACGCTAAGTAAGTGCAGACAGAGTATACCAATGTTGATATCGTATATACTAAGTTAAGCCACCGTGTCCCTATCACATAAATACATTACAAAGTTATGGAAAATTCATTATGTTTATTAAAACCACAGAAAATTTGCTGGTTTTGTAACCCTTTTCATTTGCTTCCTACTGCAAAATAACTACGGGTCTCTAACAGGTGAACGTGCTCCAAGCCAAAAACTTTCCAAATATCCATCATAAAACTCAGGAAAGTGAGTCTATTTAAAATTGATCTATACTGTGTGTCACAATTGTATGAGGATTAATAGGATCCAACCGGGTTCAGCTGGAATTGACATTACTTCTCCTAGGGGCGTGGAGTTTAACAGAGCAGAATTTGAACTTCGCAGCTTCCTCTCTGCAGATCGCGGCCCCCTAAGAAAGTTCCCAACGAACTGTGAGAGAAAGAGATGCAGGATTGCAGAGCGAAACCACTGAGAAGTGGGGGAGATGCATGGGAGGCGGTGGTCTGTGGTAAAATTCACGGTGACAGCTGATGAGATGGTCTGCAGAACATTACTACTAAGGAGTGGAAAGGATGCACAGGAGGTGTTGGTCTGCTGGTTAGGTTTACGGTGACTACCGATGCAATGGTTAGCAGAGCGTTACCACTAAGAAGTGGAGAGGATACGCAGGGTGCGGTGGTCTGCAGAATGTTGCCACTAAGGAGTGGAGAGAATACACAGGGTGTAATGATCTGCAGAACGTTACCACTAACGATTGGCGAGTAGACCCTTGTTGAGCGCATACAGAGCAGGCTGCCGCAAAATCTCTAACTTCAGACTGGTATTTAGGCCACCAAAAATTTCAGAAAATAAGTTCAAAGGTTTTCCAAGTGCCAACAGGACCAGCAAACCGTGAATCATGGAACCACATGAAAAGTCTTTTCTGCAGACGAGGAGTAACGAAAGTCTTCCCATGAGGAGGCGTAGGAGCAGGAGACAAAGCAGCCGAATTAAGGAATTTAGGATCCAGGATAGGGCATTTGAAGAAGTCTTCGGGTTCAGAGGCTTTGAAAAAAAAGCTTGGAACAGTACATCCATCTTCTTGTTCCTAAGACCAGGTTTGAAAGTAACATGGAGGTCAAAGCGTGTAAAGAAGAGAGACCACCGGGCTTGGCTGGGGTTGAGGCACTGGGCCATCTTGAGATAGAGTAAGTTTTATGACCCGTGAAAATGGTATCAGGATGTAGAGCCCCTTCCAAGAGATAGCGCCATTCACTTAGAGCTAATTTCATAGCCAGCAGTTCATTATCTCCAATAGCGTAATTCCTTTCCACTGGCAGAAACGTGCGTGAATAGAAGGCACACAGATGGAACTTGCCTTTAGTGGTTCTTTGAGATAGGAAGGCTCCTACTCCTACTGTGGAGGCATACACTTCAAGGAAGAATGGAAGAGCCATGTCAGGCTGCTTAAGACTAGGTGCAGAAGAAAATGCAATTTTGAGGAATAGAAAAGCCTCAATGGCCTCCGGTGACCTAGAGTGGGTCTCGGCTCCCTTCCGGGTAAGAGCTACTAAGGGTGCAACGATAGTAGAATAGCCTGAAATGAATTGTCTGTAATAATTAGCGAATCCTAAGAATCGCTGGATGGACATAAGAGTGTTCGGCTGGGGCCACTCCAGTATAGACCGAACTTTCTCAGGGTCCATTTGTGGACCTGAACCAGGGACAATATATCCAAGGAAAAGTAGCTTTGAGCCTTTAAAGGAGAATTTTTCAAGCTTGCAGTAGAGGTTGTTTTTTCGCAGCCTGGAGAGGACTTCAGCTACATGGTGACGATGAGACATAAGGTACTTAGAGAAAATCAAAATGTTGTCAAGGTAAACCACTACATAAGACTATAAGAGATCACGAAAAATTTTGTTGACGAAACTCTGGAAAACGGCAAAAGCGTTACACAATCCGAAAGACATAACAAGATATTCGTAGTGGCCATCTCGCGTATTAAAAGTCATTTTCCACTCGTCTCCAGCTCGAATCCTGATAAGGTTGTAGGTCCCTCGAAGATCTAATCTCGTGAAAATTCTGGCTCCCTTGATCCGATCGAAGAGCTCGGTGGTCCCCAGAATGGGATAACAGTATTTGATGGTAATAGTGTTTAAGCCACGGTAGTCAATACAAGGGAGGAGGGTTCCGTCCTTCTTCTTCACGAAAAGAAGTAGGCTCCGTCTAAGGAAGAAGAGGGCCTGATAAAACCACATTGTAAATTTTCATTGATATATTGTGCTCTAGCCTCTATTTCTGGTAATGAAAGAGGATAGACTTGACCTCGTGGAGAAATCTTCCCGGGTTGTAGGTCGATAGGGCAGTCCATGGAACGATGAGGAGGTAAGCGCTCAGACTTTATTAAAGGCATAGGGGATGGCAGGGTCGTGGAGTGGAAATCCAATGAAGTTTGGACAATACCCAGTGGTTTAAGTTGTGTAAGACACTTCCCTGAGCTGGCAAGATAAAATTTGAGAAGAGGACCAGTCAAGGTGTGGTGAATGTAAACGGAGCCAGGGCAAGCCTAGGATAATTAGACTGGTGGTTAGAAGAAGAATGAAAAAAGAGATTCTCTCCCAATGTAATGCCCCTACTTGAAGGGAGAGCAGCTTGGTGCGCCTATGATTAAGACCATTAAAAAGGCGGGACCTATCAATAAGGGTAATGAATACCGTTTTTTTCAGGGGAACAGAAGATAGGACCAGTTGGGCCACTAAGGATTGGGAAATAAAGTTCCTGGGTGCACCCGAATCCAATAATGCGTTAGAGTGGGCAGATTCAGTAGCCATTGTAGGGTAATAGGGAAGGAGCAAGTTTGCCCCATTGGAGAATTTGGAGTGGATGTGGACGTCCCCAGCCTGACCTCTCCCGAGCAAGCAAGGGTTTGCGTTTCCTGAGCATTTGGGCATGAACTCAAAATATGACCCGAATCCCCGCAGTAGATACATTATTTGTTCTTCATTCTCCTTTACCTTTCTTCTGGAGTTAAATGAGAACGGTTCAACTGCATGGGTTCGTCAGGGGGACTAGAATGTTGAAAGTGGGGTGCCAGCTTGCAGGAAGAGCGCCGGGGGGTTCCTTCTCTGACGATCTTTCCCAAAACCGAAGATCAACTCTGCTGCAAAAGGAAATCAAGGCATGTAAGGAGGAAGGTAGTTCTTGAGAGGAGAGAACGTCCTTCACCTGTTTGAGAGGCCCTGCCAGAAGGTACCAACCAGGGCTTCGTCATTCCACTGAAGTTCAGAGGAGAGGGTCCAAAATTCGATGACATATTGTGCCACAGAGCGTGATCCCTGGCATAATCTGAAGATGCTAGAGGCTGCAGAGGTAACTCACCCGGGTCCATCAAAGATCTTACGTAACCCGGACATGAAAGCAGAGCTATAGTTTAGGAGGTCATCATTGCATTCCCACAGGGGAAAAGCCCAAGCTATCACCTGTCCAGAAAGTAGGGAGACAATGTATGCCACTTTGGACCTGGGTGTGGGAAAATTCTGTGACAGGAGTTCAAATTGGATGGAACATTGATTTAAAAAGCCACTGCAAGCCTTGGGTCGCCATCAAAATTAGAAGGAGTAGTTAAACGTAAAGTGTAAGATGTGCCAGGAAGTACTTCAGGAGCCTGAGCTGCCAGAGGAGGAGGAGCTACCTGTAAAGCGTCCAGATGAGTAGCTAAAGTTTCCAATTGTCGCTGTACGGGTCTCACAGGAAGTTGGGAGGTATGTTCATACTTACCATGATGATTAATTGAAACCCATGGCACCCATGGTTTTCAATTATTTTTTATTAAAACTGTTTATTAGAAGTAGTACAGTTAAGCTTCACATTTGTACATTGAAGGTATAGTGGATACAGAAAAGAAGACATGATCAAAAACCTTATTGCCCCAGATTCACCCAGGTAGCTCACTTTTACTTGATATTTGGTGTACTTATCAGGCCTTACACTGTACTGTCACTGGACGTTAAAGGGTTGAACACTCCTCAAAAACGTTCTCTCCTACATTCTTATATTAATAAACAATGCTGATATAGTATACTTACAGGAGACCCAACTCAAGAAGGACCACCATCCCTCGTTGTCCTCTAGCAGATATCCTACTCTTTTTTACTCCTACCACACCTCTAAATGCCATGGAATCGTTATTATGATACGCAACTCAGTCCCCTTCATTGTTTCCAAAATGATCAATGTCAATGAGGGTTGGTTCCTTATTCTGCTGGGTAAGATTGGCTCTTTTCCAATTACAATGATGTCTATCTATGTTCCTAACATAGGTCACTTCCTTTTTTATGCTCTTTTTTCTCCATTTCAGATCCACCGTTTTGCTAGGGTTTTAACGGGAGGAAACGGTAACTTGGTCCTGTCCCAGTACCTTGATCATTTGGGTGGGACCCCAATGAATACACACCCCCAGGGATCCAAGCCACTTCACAAACATTTGACTAAGGCAGGCCTATTTGACACGTGGCGTACCCTATACCCCTCTGCGAAGGTCTATACTTTTTATTTGCACTCATATGATTCATATTCTAGAATCGATATGCTCCCCTGCTGTCCATCATTGATTTCCTTTTTGGTGTCTACCAATATTCATTCCAACACTTGATCTGATCATTCCCCCATCAAGGCTACTTTTGATTTTTCTGTCACTGGGGAATTGGGAGCTTCATGGAGACTAAATTAAACACTCATCAAGCTCCCTTACTTTCAGAGTTTGATCTATGATATGTTGGAAGACTATTTTGAGATCACCACCACCGAGGACGTAAGATTCCCTACCACATGGGAGGCACATATGGCGGTTATCCGAGGATAGATCAGTAAATGCACCTCCACTCGTAAGAAACAGCGGACGGAGCAGATAGACTCGCTCTCTTCACAAATCCTAACCTTAGAAACACAACATAAACATATGTACTGTACATCCACTCTTGCCCAACTCACTCAACTAAGGGGTGAACTTAGTCACCTTTTAGCTGGAGAAACAGAAAAGAGCCTTCATTGGTTGGGACAAAGGTTCTATGAAAAAAGCAACAAGGCTGACTTGCTCCTAGCAAATAGCCTTAAAGCCAAACGGATCTCACAGATAATTAACGCAATACGGGACTACAAAGGTTCCTTGTCTCATGATCCCAATGTAATTAATAAGACCGTTCGTTCCTTCTACGAGGTTCTTACAATCTTTCACCTCCAAGGGAAGTTGCTTCACACAGCTCTGATACTAATAATTATTTACAATCCTGTGCCTTACCACGACTAAGTCAGACGAAGGCAACGGCGCTGTGTGAGGACATCTCCGAAGAAGAGGTCAAATTCGCCCCCAGCTCTCAGAAGCCTTCCAAAGCCCCGAGACCTGATGGACTACCTATGTGTTACTAAAAAACCTTCTCCCCAAATTGCTTCCTAAACTAACTCACCTATTTAACTTGGTACTCCAGGACGACACCTTCAATCCTGATTTCACCTCATCCGTGATCATTGTTATACCCAAGCCAGATAAATATCACACTATATTTGCCAACTTCTGCCCAATCTCTTTGCCAAAATGTTGGCAAACAGAAGGAACGGAGACCTGGCTGAGCTCATAGACCCCGATAACATTCATAGAGTAATCAACCTAATTCATTATATTAATACAAAAAAGCTCCCTTCAGTCTTACTTGCCTTGGACACAGAGAAGGCATTTGAAAAGGTTTCCTGCGCTGAGAGAGTTTGGTTTTCAGGGTCATTTCTTGCAGGCTATACTCTCTCTCTATATGAACCCCACCTATCAGTATGTTTATTATTTTTAGAATTTCCTTTCCTCTTCCAACATCTCAAATCCATATTATCACTTCTCACTAAACCCCATCTATCCCTGGCATTTCACACCCCTCACAGTTGCTTATCCTTAGTACTCTTTATAACACCATTACCTTTTTACATTTCTACCCTTTAAAACACTTTCTGTAGATACAATCTGATGTTGTAATACAGAAGTGAAAGTTGCTCAATCAATTTAAAGGCTCATAGCAGGTGCTTGAAAGGGTGGGGTTATCCTGAAAGGAACAAACACAAATAAAAATCCCCCAGCACACTGCTATAGCCAGAAAAAGAGCTGCCATTTCTATTTGTACATAAACATACATAAGTCTCAGTTGCACACATTTGCAGCCACCCGCCACTCCACGACACTTTTGCTAATATGGTGGTCCTAACGCTAAACAGTGAAAGTCCCATATATTTGGGCCATACATATATGTGTTTTTAAATTGAGAGCTAACTTACCAAGAGGTACCCCAGAAGCCTCCAAATGGCAATACAGCGCCAGCACTGCCCCTCAGCTACTGTCATAACTTTTACAGTAAAATAAAAATAATCTTCCATTTAGACCTGCTACACTATACAGCCTCTGGCAGCGTGCCACCCATACACAAACCCCTCTGGCGGCATACCGTGTGATGGGACCAGTCCCTACAGCAGCTCATACCAGTCAGATTGGTCTGGTCATCAGTGGGCAAATCTAGATCCCAGCCCAACCACAAATTCTTAAATTCCACCCGGTGGCTGGGTCTATGTCTATTATGGTCCTGGAAAGGAGGTGGAGAAGCCCCACAGGAAATAAGGAACAGCTGGAGACACTTACACATCACAAAGTCATGTAAGGGGTTAGTAACGGGAGGGTCTGGAGTTGAATTTGGGTATTTACTGACCATTGTTCCAGGACGGTACAAGCCAGACTTGATGGCAGGAAAACAGCAGGGGAGCACCTGCTGAGAACATATTCTAGCTCCACCCCGTTACATCCCAGACTCCAGCATCGACCATTAAGGAGTGATCCGGACCCGGAAGGATGGCACTGGGAGGGGGAAGAACCGTGGGATTTTGTAGGTGTTAAAGAGGGGAACCTGAGAGAGAAAGGGGTTGATGTGGGATTTTTCTGAAAGGACTGGTACTTGGGGCTGATGGTGAGTAGTGGTACTCTATCAGTACCACAGGAGATCGTTGGACCAAAAAACCTCTAGGACAGAACGGGTGCTGAATTCTAAACCTGACTTACCATCACTCCAATGGGAGAGACTCGTAGATTCTGGGGAATTGGTGTGCCTACAGGAATAGGGAGACTGGTACCCAGAGTCCCACCAAGCTGGTGGAGAGCTGGCCAAGCAGCCAGGATCAGGGATATACAAAGACTCACCAACCAGATTAGAACCCGCAGGGCTATTTCTCTTGTTCAATTGGGACATTGGGAGTTTTGTGACTGTTGGGACTCTAGTATACTGAGGTATCCTGCTGGAAGACTTTGTTGGGGATAGTATTGACACTGGGTGTAAATTGACATAGGTTATTTAAAGGTGGGGGAAGACATTTCTCCTTGGAGAGCACTCTTGTATTTATTGTGTGCGTGCACATATTGATAAATAAAGGGATTGTTATTTCTTCCTCGCCTCCTTGAACCTAATGGACTGGGTACCTAGAGAGCTACAGTTCCAACCCCGGTGACCTCATATACTGCACAGAGTACTATAGGTTCCTGGCCACGCCCATGGCCAGCACTATGTAAGCTTAATGGTGGGCCTAGACACGCCCCTTTGATAGAGCAGGACACGCCCCTTTCTGCAGTGCGCAGTGCTACATGCAGCTTCTAGGTGTTACTTGCACAATCTCCCTGAAATTATTTTTTGAAGTAAGGCAAGTATGATGTCTTCACGCAGTGATCCCATCAAATTAGAAAAAAAAAACAAGTACAGAAACATTTGTGTCCAGCCTACTGAAAATGCTAAATAGAATTAAGGAAATAAAGTCCTTGCCCCTGTGAATTGGCTGGGACATTTGCCTGAGACTAAATGTTTACAGTCACAAAAGGAAATAAAGAAAACTGCAATATATTATGCACAGGTACTGACTGTTTTTTCTGCAGAAAATGATCAAGCAATTGAGTGTCAAAGCACCGTCTTACAGCCTCCAGGTTGTTTCTTCATTGGTGTGTGCTAATTTTATTTGACAAACTACAAGTATAAATGACATGCTCATCATCATTTTTATTTCATCTAGAGTCTTTAGCATGCTACATTAACCTGACAATGTTTAATCTTGGGCTCATTTAATAATACAATTCATGCAGTTCACATATTGTTTTCAATATTACATTAGCATCACATATGTTCATTTATCTGAGAACAAATAGCCAGACTCGGTGATGTCTGCAAAATTCACATATTTTCATTCGTCTCTATGACTCTAACATTTATAACAGATCATCAGTATTTTGTGATAATACATGGTGAGTCAACATAATATCAGTCATATTGTCTAGATTTTAGTATAAATCAATTAAAGAACATAAGCTCTATGACCTCAGTCTCTTCACAGTGATCCCAAATCTTGAGCTGACGATCTAACCAAATAATATTTACACAGTCCCTCACTAGAAATGTCTAACTGGGTATTCACCATTTATTGCTTTGCAAATGCAATGAATCTGGGATAATTAAATACGAGATATTCCATCCATGAGGAATTAGATTCACCGGCCTATGCAGACGCTCATATGACAATCTGTGTACAACTGCTGTTGACCGTTAGGAAGAGCTGCTAAGTATTCTGGAGTCTGCTGAGTCTGATCTCTCCTCATAGTCCTCCTCTGTGTAAATGGGCTGTTTTACTACAATAGGGCAGCTGTCCTCAGGGCCTGGGACCCTGGGATCCTCAGGAGCTCTGGGGGGAAGAACAGGTGAACTCCTGAAGACACTGGAGGAATTGTTAGAGAAGGGACTGACATACTGAGACCTAAGCTGGTACTGTTGTTGCAGGGTCATTGTGTTCCAAAGGGTGACATCATTGGGTAGAAAGGGACTAGACTGGTTTCTTGCTAAAGTGTTCCTTAATAGGAGTGGGTATCTCGGAGGTTGTGGGAAGGGATGCTGCAGGGGCACAGCTAAGGGATTGGGGACCACATTGTTAGAATCTGCTGAGAATCGCAGTGTGTCTGGCACTCTGAAGGCTGATCCCACTGACCACTTAGATGAGGACAAGGGATAGGAGCCAATGGTGTGCTCAAACAGATGACCATTAGAAGGTAATATGAGGCCCTCCGGCTCGGTTGCAGTTCTCTCTCCAGTCACAGAAGATCGGCTTGATAGAAGGACTTCAACAGCCCCAACAAGATCACCTCCACATCCCTTTAATATCAGTTCTAGCACTGTGGGCTTCTGGCTTGGAAATATCTTCTTAAGAACCTCAAGAGGAGGTCTGTTGGACTTCAAACTAAAGGGCAAAGAAACTGTCCCTGTGGAACCTTCAATCAGAAGATGACTGTGTTCTGCCTGGTACTTGGGGCTTTCTGATGTACTCTCTGCACTAGTGCAGTTTTTCTGCACTGGATAGCCTGACTCATCCACTGATACCACCTCAGGACTTTCCGGGGTGCAGCAGGGCTTTACGTCAGGGGGGGACCTTTGATCTGTGTCTTTGTCACTGTAGCTCTCCCCATTTTCTGTACCACTGCTGTCACCTAACCTCTCCTCAGACAGATCTACAAGACCAAAGATGACAGAGAAAGGACATTAATAGTGTACATGACTAGATTTTATTATACAAATATACAATGACTGACAGTATAAATGCAATAATGCATATTGTTCTGAATTTGAGACAAGTGATGAACATTTTAATATTTACAATATAGAGACATGCATATATATATATATATATATATATATATATATATATATTCACCGATCGGGCACAACATTAAAACCACTGATAAGGGAAGTGAATATCGTTATTTCCTACAACAATGACACCGTTCAAGGGGTGACAAATATATATATATATATATATATATATATATATAAAAATATCCTTCTTCACTCTAGCAGAGGTAAGAATGCCCTTTCTTCTGAAGACAAGCATGTATGTGCTCCGAATGTGTCAGCTGCGGTCATCATCACAGCATCTGCTCAATGTTCAATTCTAAAGTATCAATAGATTTTCGTAGTTGATGCTGTGATGGAGACATATATGTGTGTAGTACATGTCTGCCCACAAACAAAAGATGGAAAATGTTTACATTATAAATGTTAGGTACACTTTACTAAAGAGGTTATCTAACATGCTCAAAAATATAGATAGGTGGCATAATTGTTAAAAATGCCCATTTTAGTAATTAGCCTACAATATTATAAAATAAGTCCACAATAGTTAACTAATTCTTTAAAGTCAATATTTGAAAGTGGTTCTGTACAATTTCCTTCGGTGCTCCGGTTTCCTCCCACACTCCAAAAACATACTAGTAGGTTAATTGGCTGCTATCAAATTGACCCTAGTGTCTGTCTCTCTCTGTTAGGGAATTTAGACCGTAAGCTCCAATGGGGCTGGGACTGATGTGAGTGTGTTCTCTGTACAGCGCTGCAGAATTAGTGGTGCTATATAAATAGCTGATGATGATGATGATTATTGTTATTATTATTATTATTATTATTATTATTATTATTATTATTGTTTTGTCTCTGTGAAGCTTGTTACTGGCTAGTCTGTGAGATACTGGTAAGGACAGATTACTGTAAAACCCTATTTGTGGCTGGATTGTTCTCCTGCTATTAGCACTCATATCTCAGTTCAGTTTACATAAAGAAACACATATATGAAGATTGTCAATGCAAAACAATGTCAAGTCATATATCTCACTGAATGATTATGAATAAAAACTACTTACATCTATAAGGAAATTCAGTTGGATAAAAATATAGTGTGATATAGTGTGTGCCTGGAATTTTTATATATATATTCAGAAATACATATCACTAGTTATTACTTACTAACAAATGTGCAGGAAACCTCAGCAGCCAATCTTTCTTTATCTCTCATTGTGTAATGTGCACTAGACTGATCAAACCTAATTACTGATTGCTTTCTATGGGTCACTGGACATTTGCAGTTTATTATTTCATAACCCCATCAGCTTCTATGGTGTGTGTTAGACTCAGGCTAAGCGCCAGTAGTGACATTTGGGTCACAGACACTGGCACCTTTTTGCTTTTTTAACACTATTATAAACGCATGAAACCGCAAGGGGGAAAAAAACAGCGAATATGGTGACTACAAACAATGGTTTCTATTGTCAGAGCGGTTTTACGCTTTTTAAAAATGCTAGTAAACCGCACGTAAAAAAAAGTAAGTGGATATGAGCTCGTCCTGAATGTTGTGGATGTTTTTAGATTACCGTACATACTATTTGCAGCAAATGTCTGTACATTAAAGTACTGAACACAGCTCGGTGCGCAGCACAATGTAACTAACACAAGTCAGAAGATAAAATAAACAAAACAAAGGTGATCCATTTCCAAATATATATTCTGAAATATGTGTTTCTAAAATAAAATCAGCAACACAAAAGCCTAAAACAGGTTATTGTGCACCTGGTAGAATTATGATCATGATCATTTACCTTTATATTTACAAATATAGTTTAGAACAGGCGGATAATTTTAACCTCAAACTTAAATAGCCTTAAAAATGTTTACTGTTCTAATGTGAAGAAAAGGCAGATATAAATTTGGCAACATCACACCGCAAATTAGGGGGAAGAAATCTCGGATATAGTATAATATATATTTAACAATAGTGTTCGTGGTATATTATCACATGGTAAGAATTACGCTATGAATTCAACTTATAATAAATAATGTGCAATTCAATAAAATATTATTAATAATAATAATAATAAGAATAATAATAATAATTATTATTATTATTATTATTATTATTATTATTATTATTATTATTATTATTATTATTATTATAAGGATAAGAATAATTAATTACATTGATTTGTAAACAAAGTGTGCTATGGCCAGTGATTGGTATTTAGCAATAATGATTATGTTCCCCAAGGATTATAATTCATTTGTGGCAGCACAAACCATGTACCCATTGTATATAGAAGAGGTTGATTAGGAACCATTCCTCCGCTACAACAGACACATGATAGAGACAGCCATAGAGATAGATTCATAAATCTGTACAGTAGCGTGCAATAAACAGTATACATGATATACGGTTACTTATAGGCATGGTCCGATAATACTGTGCTTGATATGAATATGCCGATTTATTTGTGCATATCCTGTACTTGCTGGACTACCTGCGAGAGATAATTTCAGCATACTGACAAATGAAATAATTAAAGCTACAGTGATTAATCCTTTTTTGTTAGTAATTCTTAGGAGAATATTGAAAAGGATTTTGTTAGGCATTCTACTTGATATGCTGTTTTTATGAGTGGTTTATGTCTGTTTCTTAACAGAGCAATAAGTAGATTCTTAACTCACTGAAAAGGACAATTCCTAGCTCTGTTACATCCAGCTGCACAGTTATTGCATCCAGCATTTCATATAATAAATCCAGTGACATATTGAATGTGTTTTATACATATTTCTGATATATATAAATATATATCTATATCTATATATATTATACTGCATGCAGTATCATAGAGCATAGTTCAATAAATTATATTGGGTGAAGTATAGTTCTTTAGTAAATCTTAATGCTGTAATAGCTTTAATCAGCATTACCATAAATATGTTTTGATGAAAGATCATTTTTTGATTATGTGTGTGTTTTAATATTATAAGCTATTTCACTTATTTTCTGTAACATTTGAAACAGTCATATAATTATTTTTGCATATTTGAGTAATCGTAATAAACCTTCCAAAATGTGTCTAATATATTTATCGACAAGTTTACATATGGTAAGATTAAAATGTCATTAACGTAATTATGTTGTTTATTATTATACTTTATTCAGAATGGGATTTTCTATCAGCTTCGTGACCCTCTATCCATCTATCTATCTATCTGTGTATATATATATATATATATATATATATATATATATATATATATATATATATATATATATATATATATATATTTTGTACTTAGCGCTGTAAGACCATGCAGATGATTCTGTTCATTAATCTATATAGAAAAATAGATTAGTTAGCAGAATTGTCAGAATGCAACAGAATGCAAGGAATATTGTATTCCTTCCTACATTTGTTTTTAAAATGATGATGCGATTCTAAGAAAGGCTTTGGATATATTTAGGAGTGGCAACTATATAGCTAGAATGTTAAAAATGATCCATTACACAATCTTCTCCTAAAGATGGGGGAGACCTAATTAATTCCTCTTTAAAACTTGACAGAAATGTAGATATGTTTCCAGCGGACTTGGAGCCGCTTAGTGAACACGGCCCTGAGCCGTGAAGTGCCTGCACTCGGGCAAGATGGATCCCTATGGATGTGGCAGTGATGTGAACTCGGGGCTCAGCGGATGGCAGCAGTAATGAATGTCTCATCAATGCTCAGTGATTGTGTTTTACAAACAAGCTGGTAACTTTCCATTGGAGTCTGACCTTCTGCTAAAGTTATTGCTATCAGGTTCAATTTACACTGTCTCCCTGTTATTACTGTAATCTTTTATGAAATGCATACATCACAGAGAGGGGAGTTTATTGTCCTGGCCAGGAGAAGCCATCACACAATAAATATCTGCTGTGGAGGCAGCTGTATATCAGCTGAGTCACATTCCTTCACCAGCAGACACCACGGATATGTTGTTCATTGCTGTGTCAGCCTGAAAGATGGAGGGATGTCATTTCCTAGAGACGATGAGCTGTCATACAACGTCTAAACTTGTGTGTGCTCCTATATAGCAATCACAACTGTCTTCTCACATACTGACATATATAGTACGCTATATAGAACTTTTCACTTTCCACTGACATCTCAATAAACTAACAGGTTTATAATTGGTACACTATCTAACTTACTATGCTATGTATTGTTTTAATTGGATAATTATGATGAAATTAGCACTGTATTCAGTAGCATTTTATATGATAGAGAGAAAAATAGAGAAAATATTTGCAAACTACTCTTGGGGGTATATCGACAAAACTGCAGGTTTGAAAAAGTGGAGATGTTGGCTATATCAAGCAATCAGATTCTAGTTATCATTTATTTAGTACATTCTACAAAATGACAGCTGGAATCTGATTGGTTGCTATAGGCAACATCTCCACTTTTTTAAACCCACAGTTTAGTAAATATACCCTTTGATCTAACAATGTATATGCCTAGTGCGGATTACACATTTATAAAACTATTTAGGCACAGTACATCCGCAAGTTCGTCTTGTGGTTATTTAACAATAAAAGCAGTTTGCGCCAGAGCAGCCTTGCTGTAAACACTTGACAATAAACAAACTGGATTATTTATCCACATTCTTTATGCGTGGTTCTGCATAGCACGCTGCTAGCTCCCTTCCTGTAAATATAATGAACAGAGCAATGTAAATAAACAGCTAATGTACAGTGAAGGGACTACAGTTTCTCTGCCCCTCTTTTCAAAAATTAAATCTATTCTCTCTTCTCTCCATCTGAATTAGCTATGCACACTATCATATCCATTATCTATAAGTGGATCCTACAGCAGGGCATGTGAGTGGTACTGCTGATCATGGAGTTTACACCCTGTCATGATAAGTGAGGATGCGTGGACTAGTGAAAGGCTTTCTATGGGAAGAGCAGTAACCTGATCCCCCCACTCTTGGTGACATGTTTTGGCACAAGTTGAGGCTACACTTGAATTGCTTCTTGAGCAATTTTAGACGCTTCAGTACTTGTCTCCTTCACCTAAGATGAAAAGTTGCCTGGACGCTTTCAATAACCACATAAGCAGCAAGTGAGAACAACATTATAACTGTGTTTGCACATATAATTGTTTCCAATTACTGGAACCGACACTGTTCCTTAAATTACTAAGCATTGCCTTGTGTGAATTATTGCAGCCAAGAATGTTTTATTTGCACAGGAAATACATCTTATTACAAAGTTAATTCACAGCTCAGAGAGCAGCAACGGTGGAATTACAGTTTAAGCTTATATTGCAAAGTGCATTTGATTTAAATAGCATTCTCTTTAGACAACACAGGACTGATACTTTAATTCAAGTAACACGTCTGATAAAGAAACCTCGGTAGTCCCAAAGGCTTGCAATCTAATTAAAAATGTAGCGCAATGAACAATGAAAAGTATAATTTAAACACGTTTCACAAAAGCGTGGTTTAACGCTTGCAATATTATTAATCGCTAGTATTCAATAGTACGCAGTCCCGTCATTTTAGTTTATCATAATCTAATTATAGGATTTTCTTAGAAATTGTACTTTTAGACATTTTTATATCAAAAATAATATTTACACCCATATGCCATTTTTTCTAGCAGTTGAATGCAGCACAATAGTTTTAGCCATGTGATAGCCGGGCAATTATGTACAATAACAATTCTATGGCAAATTCACCGACGGAACTGATGTGGGTTTTATCGATAAGATAATACTGGTCAATATATACTGTTTAATATATTATAATGTAAGAATGAATTACATAAATCTGGATTCTTCTTTGGTAATTGATTAGAACAAATACACTGTTTATATATCACAATAACTATTGCAGGTTTATTTTTATATAAGCAGAGATTACTTTTAACGCAGACATGTCTGCCCCATTAACCATAGTTTCGGCAGGTTTCTTCTTATGTCAGGATATTTATTATTTGTTAGTGATAAGGGATGTTGGTAAACTATGACAACTTTTTTTTAGTGACTGAGAAGTGTCCAAAGTTTCTAGTCACAAGTTCATATTATTAATATTATCATTTATTGACATAGTGGCTGCATATTGTGCAGTACTTTAAAGAGAATGTTTAATTACTCAAATCAGTCCATGCCCTAGTGGAGATAACATGTTAAGTTTTCTACCACACAAACACACCTTATGGTCAATTTCGTCCAAGCCCAATTAAACTACCACTAGTTACAATATAAAATGATATCGTTTAACAGGCTGCATTTATGCTAGTATCAAAATTTCAACTATCCCGTTTGTTTTTTTGCTTTTGATTTTTCGTATCATACATTTCTTATTCATTTCTTTAATTGAACTTGTATTTACCTGCACAAGATCACCCTCTCACCTGTCATGATAAGTCAAACTAAGTGCCCTGGTACCCACCTGTCTTTACTGGAAGCTGCATTGTAGAGGACGGTTCCTGTGCCCATCGGATGGTCATCTCTCCTGGCCGAGCGGCTGGTAGGCTCGTGTCGGCTGGCAGGGAGGTTGGCAACCCTGGCATTGATCTCAGGGTGTCTGGTATTAGACTCTCCAGGCTCTCGTTGGCCTGCTGCCTCCTGAGCGCCACCTGGGCAGCCATGACCCGCTGTCTCTCAATGATGAGGATGCATTTCTCACAGGTACAGTCCTTGAAGCGACAGTAGCGCTTGTGGCCCTTCAGCCATGAGAGCACCCCGTGGTTTCTGCACCGGGCACACTTGGGGGTCCTCTGTAATGGGGCACGTGGCTGCGACACTGGTCCCCCCATGTACAGGTAAGGAGAACCGTAACCATTCATGTCCCTTACTGGTTACAGGACCGTGGTAATGTTTGTGGCCAGACTACAATGTAGACACAAGTGGTTCCTGTATGTACACCAGTAGCCCTGTCTTCAAAGATAGAAAAGTAGCTAATGAGTACTGCCTTGCACCCTCCTCTGAGTGCCTACAGATAAATAAGGCAGTAGGAGAAAGAACACCTGAGAAAATAACTTTTTCCTTAGCATGTGCAGTCCCCTCAGTTCTGCTCTAACCACACAGGCCTAAGGAGATCATCTCAGCACTAATCTCTTCACCTGTAAAGTATCCGATTCTTCACATCAACAGAATGTGCCTCAAGCAAGTTCCTGTCCCTGTGTGTTTTGTGATCTTCAAGGTCCGATCCCTCTTTCCAAGTAGTGTCCTCACAGCAATAACACACGTAGCAGGGTAACCCCCGGCTTCTCTGGCTGCTTAGATGTCACTTGTTTAGGATCATGAGACAGTGCTGGGGCTGCTGCCAGGCAATACACGATCCATGCTCTGTGTGTGTATGAGAAGAGGGAGTTAGATTGCAGCTCTCTCCATCCTCTAAACGTCTCCGCCTCTTGCCCTCTTCTCTAGCTTAGAGCAACATTCAGTACCTCATCATAGTCCTTCATCCATTCTCTACCCTCCCATTCCCCATGTCATCCACCCATAAACTGGTTGTCGCCCCTACCCTGCTCCTCATAACTATCACATCTGAGTATATGACCAGCCGCTTGTATCCCCTGCTTTCCTACTTTTATAGGCTTTGATCAAAGGTTGTATCAATTTCTTTTGGCTTATTGCATTGTTTTATACCATACACAATTTCTACAGTAACAATATACACTGATGTAATGCAGCAGTCTTCACTGTAACATGAGTTACTGGGGGTCTTATAGTGTTCTCAGCCTTAACATTATGTGTTGTACTACTGTCTGCATGTTGTTTTGTTATTCTTTTATCTCTGTGCATTGTAATCTCCACAGGTATATCTGTGGCTCAGAAGAAATAATGCAGCCTGTGTAAAAAATAAAAGTCCCATCTAGATCTAGAGGGATATATATATATATATATATATATATATATATATATATATATATATATATATATATATATATATATAGTAAATATGTAAATATAGGAAGGAATGAAAGATTGTCACTATTTATGACAACTCTTTTTGTGGAACAGCAGGCATGAAATAACTGGCTCTGTAGTACCACTGATTCCTGCCACTTTCTACAGAGCCCCTGCATAGTAAATATACCCCCCACACTATTCCTTATTCTGCTTTGATAACACAGTGATTTTGCATTAGCTAATATCAATATATATATATATATATATATATATATATATATATATATATATATATTTATAAAGCTATAAAGCACAGTGTATCTTGTCACTGGGTGACCACAGACACAGGCTGGTATGGTCATCAGGCAACAACATTTACTGCCTGGTTCAATCAAAAGCACATCCAATGTAATACAATTTTAATGGTACCAGTAATTTGTTTTGGGCCTACGCACATGATGATTTATGACAAACTTAACTGGACTTGTAGTTTTTTGTCTCAGTCATTGCTGTTATGGGGTCTAGCAATACAGGGGCTGTCCCAGAGGAAAAAAAATGTTCCTTAAAATAGACACTTAATATGGCTTCATAACAAATTTATCCAAACAGTTATATGATTTGTAAAGTAATGTGAATAAAATGGCTGTAAATATAATTCAGACTGATGTGTCAGATTGTTACTAATGTAATTAGTTACAATTAACAATTATATTATTAACAATTTTATTATAGGTATTTATGCAGGCAGTCAGAGGCTGCCCAAACTGATGCTCCACTGAATAGTCTGATATAATCTTTCTCTTGCTACTTTCATAAACCCATTGATACTTAATTTCTAACAGAAATTACAATATAATCAAGGTAAATCTCCATATCTAATTTGCTTTATTTCATGTTCCAAACACATCACTGGTGAGTGTTGCAATATGCATCACAATCATCATCATCAACATTTATTTATATAGCGACAGCAAATTCCATAGCGATTTACAACTGAGGACAAACATAGTAATAAACAAACTGAGTAAAACAGACAAAGAGATAAGAGGGACCTGCCTGCAAGCTTACAATCTATGGGCATAGATTAGATCATCCAGATCTTTATTTTTTTTATCTGTTTGGATATTGTTCAGAGTGTGGGTAACAAAAGGCCAATTAAATTCTAACACGATTAATATGAATTAATTCATCTGGCCCTCCAAATTTCTGTTGATTGTAGAGTCTGAAAAGCTCGGAACAATGTATGTATTTTAAAACTCATCTGTACTATTGTGCATGCTTGAAATCTTCATAGAAATGATATTTTGGTCTGGCCCAGGAGACAAATTGTACTTTGTGTAGTGAAAAAAATAAATGATTTAACCTAAATTTCTCTTGATTCTGTAGTTACATGTTTGTTATTTTGGTGGCTAATGAAATGGAGATGAATGAATCTGTATGTGTGCAGCATAAGACCCTGCTTTCATTCATCTGAGGCTGGCGTTAGTAGATCCAACCTACAGCTAAAGCGCCACTGGAGAAGGATCGTCTAATCAATCATCAGCAGGCTGGACGCTGCTCCTCTCCTTCCTCTAACTAATATGTCTGTGCACATGCACTGATCGACGGAGTCACATGCGCAATAAAGACCCTGCGCCAGAACAAGGAAGTTTACTCTTTCTCTGCTGTGATCAGCAAAAACTAAAGAATTCAAAGTGGCATACAATTATCCCGAGACAGTCTTATATTGGATGACGAGACTTTCATTGTAAACAGGTCTGAAAATGGTCTTAATGGTGCAAACATGTAGTCATACATAAATAGGCCTCTAAATTCTCTATCACACACACTAAGATCTATTTTGTCAGATACTAATTAGCCTCCAAGTATGTTTTTGGACTGTGTGGAAGGAGACTGTAGCACCTGGAGGAAACCCACGCAAACATGGGGAGCACATACAAACTCCACACATAGGGCCATGGTAGAAATTGAACCCATGACCCCAGTGCTGTGAGGCAGAAGTGCTAACCATTCCGCCACTGTGCAGTGTCATTTAAGAAATGCAGATGACATCATACACTGTCCTTCTGCCTAAACATTGTGCAGGTGATTTGCTTTTCAGTTGTTTTGATATTTTCTTAAAGACATATGCAGAAATCTGGCTGGTATCTCTTATTGCCCATAAAACCAGTTTAAAAATCCCTATTCTTTCCTTATGGTTTCATTTAACTACATACTTTTTAGTTTATGTCCATGTGTAATTTTGCTAAATTTGTGTATTTAAAGGTCTTCACGTTCAATTGTAACTAATATTAAACATAATCTTTAATGAAGAACAAAATTTATATTTAAGAGTGCACGCACGTAGATTTTAAAGCTAGTTCTGCCAAACAAGGTACATGCGCAAATATTATATAGCTGTGAGCCTAGAGTGCCAGAGGTGTACACCAGTGTGAGTATACCAACTGGCTGAGTACATATGAAAAGCATTAATTTTGAATCACGGTTTTGTAGAAATTATTAAGTGGGATGGTATACTGACATGTCAAGGCCCCAAAAAAATGTCCTTCTTTGTGTTTGTATTTAGTGTTTAGTATTTAGTTTGCCTACTTTTTTTGCATATATTTTGTTAGGTATTATACAGATCAATGAGGAATTTACAGAAAACTAACAACAATGGAAATAAGTACTTGTGAAACTTATAAGTGTGTGAATAAGTGTGAAATGTTGTTAAACAAACTATTCAGTTATAGACATACAGTATATTAAATTCAGAACAATAGTATTTTGGATAAGACTATGAAAAGACCAGTAGAGGAATTAGTAGGTTAAGTCTAGTAGAGGAAGTATTAGTATCATCTAGGGCCTGATTCATTAAGGTTCTTAAATGAAGAGGATTCTCATTTCAGTCTCCTGGACAAAACCACGTTACATTGCAAGGGGTGCAAATGTATGTTCTGTTTTGCACATAAGTTAAATACTGACTGTTTTTTCATGTAGCACACAAATATCAACTTTAAATTTCAGTGTACAAATAAGCTATCAAGTATTTGTGTGTTACATGAAAAAACAGTCAGTATTTAACTTATGTGCAAAACAGAACACACATTTGCACCCCTTGCACTGTAACATGGTTTTGTCCAGGAGACTGAAATGAGAATCCTCTTCATTTAAGAACCTTAATGAATCAGGCCCCTAAAGTGGATAGTGCAACCTTGTAAATGTGTAGGTTAGCTCAATCCAGACATAACATAAAATTACTTCTTTTATTATCCATCTCATATTAAGTTTGTATAGATTGTGGATGGACTTTGGTAATTGAATGTCTAGAAACTTAAGGGATTTATTAGCCCTAAAAAGTTTAAGATTTTTACTCCAGGAAGGTTTTCCCAGGCCCCTAACTAGAAATGTTATCACCTGGGGCAAGGAAGAAACCTGACACCACTTTGATCTCAACTTTAACCAAATTAACGTACAATATGATTTTTCTGTGTTCCCCTTGATATTTATGTCCTGGGTGATTTCCCCTACCGCACAGCCCTAGTCACGACCCTGGGTTTAGCAATGGGACCTATGGACATGTCACTAGCTTCTACTGAGTGATAGTAAAGCCTAATATTTCTCCATACTTTTTGATTTTATCTAATATTAATTTAAAGGTGTGTTTGAGGGTCAGAGATGTACAAAAGTAGATCATCTGCAGAGGCCATACTCCTGATTTAATATCTCTTATTTTGATACCTTTTGAGGTAGCTTGCTCTATTTTTTTCTAGTTTGAAGTGATTAATAAGCTTGTAGAATTCAAAATATGATTATGAAGCACTAAGTTGTTTCAGAGTATTTGTTACGGGACAGTGGAGTAGAAAGAAGACCTGTAAGTTACATAATTCCTGAGAAGTCTATCATGAGCTGATGAACCTCATCCCAAAGTTTTGCAGTTTTTGAACACTCCACCAGATGTGAGACAGGGTGCATTTCTCCCCTCATCCTCTCCAACATCTCTCAGAGTTGTGTCCATTAATTTCATGCAATCTACTAGGTAATCTAGGTGTTAAGAACCTTTTATTGAATATCTGAAATGCATTCTACTTAAGTTTTCAACAGATGGAGGTTTTATTCATTCTTTTTCTTATTTGCATTCATTCCGCTCTGGTTCGAGGGTCTCTCCCATATCTTCTTCCCATTTGATCGCATACTTATCATTCTGTGAGTGGTCTTGTTCCATAATTAATTTATAGAAGGTTGATAAGTGACCTCTTGAAGATGTCACGTTTTTACAGAATGTTTCTAAAGGTAAAAGTGTTGTAGCATTTTTCAAATATTGGAGAAAACTATTTTTGGGAAGGTCAAAATCTTATTCTAAATCACTTAACTCCAGGAGGGAGCTAAATCTGTCAGAAATTTAACATTTTGGGAAGGTCCGAGCCTAATATAATTAGAAGATTTTTTGGGGTAAATGTAATCTTCTCTGTAGGTCTGAAAATGTATGGTAAACCCCAGCTGGGACCAGATCCCAAATAAAGAGCAAGTTATGTGCGGACCAGTAATGAAACATTTTATGATCTAACCCTGGTTCGAAGTTTTTATTGTTCCAAAGTGGGACAAGCAATGGGTAATCGGATCGCAACTTATAGAATCTGGTCACTTGATCCCAAATTGAGACCGAGAAATGAGCAGACGGAAGCTGTGTTAAACGTCTGGTCCTATGCTGGGATGGCACCCAGAGAAGGGAATATGGGGAGTATAATTGTAATATATCTGCCTCAATCTGCGTCCACACTCTATAATGAGGGGGTGAATGCCATAAGATACATTGTACCATATGAGTAGCTCTATAATACTTTATTATGTTTGGGAGGCCCAGACCTCCAGAAGTTTGATGTTTAGAGAGTATTCGCATACGCACTCTAGGCTTACGCCCTGCCCATACAAATTTAGATACCATTTGCTGAAGATGCTGGAGGACATGTAAGGGGACCTGAATTGGGAGTGTTTGCCACAGATAAAGTAATCTAGGCAATACATTCATTTTGATTGAAGCCATCCTGCCAATCCAGGAAATATGAGATTTATTCCATTGTGTTAGATCACCCCGAATTGTATTAATTAATCTAGGGAAATTGGCCGCATATAGAGAGGAGTAATTCTTAGTTATGTATATTCCCAAATATTTGATCTTATTGTGTTGCCACCGAAAGTTATAAGTGGTTTTAAGTGGTTGGGTGATATGTTGAGGGATATTAAGATCTAAAATTTCAGACTTGTCCACATTAATCTTGTAGTTCGATAGGGAACTATATAGCGATATTTCTTTAAAAAGGTTAGGCAATGAAGTGTGTGGGCTAGTTAATGTGAGTATGACATCATCAGCATATAGGGCTATCTTATTATCTCTAGAACTTGTGGGAATACCCGTGATTTCCGTGTTGTTCCTAATTCTAGCTGCCCGAGCCCAATATAATTATGTGTTTTTCCTTGAGGGAAAGCAAGATTGATCCAAAGTGGTACTAACTTGTGGTTCATAGAAAGCAGATTATATCGCATTGTACTGAAATTGGTAAAGTTTGAAAGAGGTATATTGATCCGGGAAGGATGTTCATCTAGTTAAAATTCTTACAATCCAGGAAATATAATGTTTTTCCCAGTCAATTAGCCCTGGGAACTTGTCCTGAGATGATCGTATTGTTTGGTTAGATAAACCACCAGGTATTTTATTTTTGGAGGTTTAACAAAGGAAATTATAGTTTTGCTTTAATAAATCAATTGTTTTAGCATTTACGTTTATTGGGAAGGTTTGAGATTTGTTTCTATTGATTTTACAGTTTGAAAGATCTCCAAGTAATGAGTTCATTTAATAGGGAGGAGAGTGAAAGTGGAGATTTGTTATAGTAAGCAGGATATCAGTAAGTATAAGTATAAAGACAGTTTATATTCCCAGAAGCTGGTGTCGAGTCCAAAGATAATAACATTAGCGCAAAATTTTCCAGCCAATCGCTCTATATCAAAAGAGCAAAGAGCAGGGGCAGCAAGGTGCAAGCTCATACTCCGGGGAGGGCTGGCAGATTTAGCTCGGGGGGCGAGTCTCGACTCAGCACCCTATTCTAAAGGAAAAAAAATGCAGGTGTCCCAGTGAACCATCCCCAGTAATCCATTATGGGACCAGCCCGGGGGGCAAATGCCCCCCTGCCCAGCCAGACCCAGCTCTTACTGTTAGCTATATCTACTTTTGAAGGGCAGTAACTGCTTGAGAGTGATGTTGGGCCTCTATGACGCAATTGTGCATTTCCTATATGTGGATGTGCGCTACCGGTTTTCCTATGCTACTTTTAACATTCAAATAACCTGATCTATAGCATTTCTCACTTTTCTCCTGCATGCTACATCCCAAGTTCCCTAATCAGCTTTCACCACAATCTGTCTCAAACTGTACTAATCAACATCATCATCAACTTTTATTTATATAGTGCCAGCAAATTCTGTAGCGCAGTAGATATGAATTTTAAGCTAACTGCAGACTCAACTCTCTTTACAACATAACCTCAAAGTTTTGTCATTTTTCGATTAACGTTTTAAACAATCAATTTTAGCTCATTTTAACTGGATAAAAGAGGTCCTGAATTAGTCTGAGTAAAATCCTGTTGTGTCTATTTTATTATATAAAACAGGATTTTACTTAAACTATACTATATTGCATTTGAAAATAATATAACTTGGAGTCATACACTTGGAGGAAACCTATACAAACATGCAGAGAACATGCTAATTCCACACATCTGGTGCCCTGGTCTGAATCTACCCCATGGCCCATTGTGCCACCATGTAAGTCTACATATAGAGAGATTTTAGGTTATAAGGTTCGTAAGAGATTATGAATGTCGGATAAGCACTAAAGTATATCCAAAGTCACCAAATACAAGTTCTATCCGCACCATTTTAAGTTTCCACTAAAGACGTTGTTAAAGTGAATTTACGATGCTTGTTTGTTTCTTAACCTACATCCTCCTTCCCATTGACTAGCACAACAGAGAGGGTCCTCCACAAATAATGACAATCCCTATGTCGTCCTAAGACATCATCAAATTAGACAACTACCCTGTCTTCTATTCCGATGTTGAAAAAGGCTCCACTGTTAAAACTCATGTTGATTCTTTTTTTCTCTTAAACGTAGCCTTAAAGTGGGCATGGCCTCTGAAGAATAATTAATCATGCTAAGGGGCTTTAATATACAAATAACCCACAAATATTCAGTGCCACAATTGAGTTAATTTACCCATTTATCTTTTCCTGTGGTCCCCATTAACATGCAGTGCATCTCTATATGACCATTGTGTGCAATTTAAGCACCAAGTTCCCACCTGTGTTAGCTGTATTTACACCAACTGGTGCATGTTAACGGTGTAGGTTAGTGCAAAAAGTGTAATCTAGGGCAGCACAGAGGTTAGCATGGCTGCCTAACATGGGCTCTATTCTGACCAAGGCGCTACCTGTATGAGGTTAGTATGTTCTCCCAGTGTTTGCATGCTCTTCCTCCAGAAGCTCCAGTTTTCTCCCACAGTTAATAAACATATTAGTAGGCTAATGTTAATGTGACAAAGAATTTAGACTGCAAGAGTCAATGGGGCGGGGACTGATGTGAATGATTAAACATTCTGGGCCTCATTTAGAGTCGTGCGTAAGTCCTTCTGCTGAGCGCAAAAAGCACTTTTGGCCAAAGATCCGTCTTAGTTTGCACTACGACTGAGACGGATCTCCCTCTTGCACCTCTCTGCGCTTAGAGAGGTGGAACGGGGGAGGTAGTGGGTGAGCCTAGCAATGTAAAGATGAATAAAGTGTTCACACACTTTACATGCTATTTTGAGTTGAAAGCAACCGCCAATAAGTCTCTAGGAGAGGTATCTTTTGCGGGTGCTTTTAGCTGGTGCAAGAGACCTTGATGTATTAAAAAACAAAGCAAAAAATAATTACATTTTAAAAAAAAAGGTATACACCCCCTCCCAAACATAATATCCAGCCCTTTTGCTGTTTGAGAAGGGGGAGAATAATTTTTTTAATTAGTTATGCTTTAGAGGGCGCTGTGCATGATACACTTGCACACCGGCCCATAAGGCAGATAAAGAGGCGTGTTTGTGCAATTTGCACAGTATTCTAAGTGGTACGGATCCTTAGATCCGTGCCACTCTAAGTAGTGTGTAAATTACGGGATGCAATTTACACTTACGATTTCAGTGTGAATTGCATCCGACTCTAAATGAGGCCCTCAATGTAAAGCTCTACATCAGGGGTGTCCAACCTTTTAGCTTCCCTGGGCCACATTTTAAGATGACGAGTTGGTTTGGGCCGCACATAACATACACTAACAATAACGATAGCTGATCATCCAAAAAAAACATAGAAAACATAGTTAACATATATATATATATATGAGAAAAAGAGTGATATATATATATATATATATATATATATATATATATATATATAACTTTTTTTTCAAATCCTCCTATACTTACCTTTCAATCGCCCTGTTCAAAAAAATCCTCTCTAGTTATTATACTATAATCACTTTTTGTATTGTTTCGATGCTATATCAATAAAGTGCACATAAGCCAGGCATTGTATTTCAGGGTGCCCTGACCAGGCCTGCGGTACCTGACATATACACCACTGTGACCCCAAATTGTCACCTGTTTTGATAATTACACTACTATGTTAGTTAAGGGATAACAACTTATAATGGGCCAAAGAGAATAATATATAATGCTCCATTAGTAATACAAGTAGAAGTATGTAGCAGGGAGATAAGGTCCATGATGCTTCAGGACCAGGTGACTTTTATTCACTTGTCAGCGTCCCTTGAAATAATAAAAAAAATCCACCTTAACTTACCTTTTAATCGGCTTGTTCTCCTGTCCTCTCCTCTTCTTTTCTCCAATTCTGTGCTGCTGATTGTTATTCTCGTGCGGGTGTCTCCTCTGTGCTGCGCTCCGCAATGGATGTTGGGCGTAATGACATCACGCCCGACATTCACTGCGAGCACCGCACGGAGGAAAAGACAAGGGAGGGAGCTGGAGTACCAGCTGACGTGACCGCGTGACCGCAAGGTAAGTATTTTCTTTTCTTTTTGCAGGATTTTTTTTTCCATTTACAGCGCTGCCCCCTTGCCACAACCAAAACTCCTTGCCTTTAAAAGCTGTGTGCAGGTAAGCCTTAAGCCCAGATAAAATAGCATAGCATTTGATCATGTTAGGACTGACCAGAATGGGAAGACTTTGGCGTCAGTTGGTCAGCTTAAACATATATTGCAATATGTGGAACTAACATTCCCTGTTTTTAATATAGAACAGTACTTGATATAGCATTAATTATGTGTTTGGCGAGTGCAGAGTATCCCTGTTTTATTGTCTATACAATGTGGGCAACCCCCTCTTGCACCCCAGTCTGTACATGGTGAGTGCAGAGGACCTATGTCTGTTTTTGTTTTTATATATATATATATATATATATATATATATATCTATCACTTTTTTTTCTCATATATATATATATATATATATATATATATATATATGTTAACTATGTTTTCAATTGTTTTTTGGATGATCAGCTATCATTATTGTTAGTGTATCTTATGTGCGGCCCAAACCAACTCGTCGTCTTCCAATGTGGCCCAGGGAAGCTAAAAGGTTGGACACCCCTGATTTAGATCATGTAAAAAGCATTTTCCCTGTGTACATCAGGGTCTTGTAAGCCAAAACTGAAGAATTACAAAGAACCTCTCTGAGCTTTAAAATGGCTTACAATAGCTAACAATTAGATAGATAACAAGGTTATAAACACCCTCAGATATATTAACCAATACCATAAATAGATACTATTTAACACACATTTGTGAATATTATAAAATCTATTTTGACATAGGCTCTACATATATGTTTAGGTTTTTGCTTATTGGCCTTTTAAATAGATCTTCAAAGAAAGGCTGTGTATTACATTTCAACTCCCTGCTTCATATAAGCAAATAGAAAATATTTTTCATTTTTCTTTTAAAAACCCTGTTGCACTAGAATTTAGTGTATAAATGCTTATTTTTTTTTACCAGTGGTCTATGTATTATTATTTGCTGGAAATCTCATAAAAAAAATCGCTTAATGACTGTAAGTTTAAGAATAAGGGATCAAGATGAGTGAGATTTGGGTTTGTTTATACATAGGTAAAAATAGTGTACAGTATCTGTCACTGGATACTTGGGACAAGAGAATGTTCTGTAGATCCATACATTTAGTAAATGAATAATCTGCAATTAATGTAAAGGACATGCAATGCAAATGAGCAACTATATGGATTTAGTTATCTGCCAAAATAAATAAATCTGTTTCAACCCTTTGGTGCATCAAATGAGAAACATAACCCTTCTGTCTCCATTGACTTTCCCATATTGCCTCCAACGTAAACACCCTCTACAAACACTTCACTAGATACTTTCCACGTAAGGCTAGCAGGCTATGTGACTTAGCTTTCATTTATTACAGAATATAAATGTCAAGAGGATTATTCGCCAAATAAATGAATAAGAGAAAGAACAACGAGGCGAGGCTGTAATTACTACTCCAGACTGTGTTTAAAGTCAGAACAAAATACTGTTTGGTTTGTTTTACAGAAATATATTTGAAAAATATTTATTCTAAGAGTTAGGGAGGAAACTATGAAACTGAAAAATTGCACAATAATATTTCGCTGTAAAAACGGTTTTTATTAAGTTACTTGTGTAAAAGGGAACTCGTTTTAATAGGTTGTCATGAAGATGAACGGCAGCACATGCAGTTAGATTTTGCTACAGACTCCTAGATCCTATTTTCCAGCATTGAATTAAGTTTATTATATAAATAGATGGGAACTTCATTAAATCCCAGACATCTCCAATGCGTTCTCTGTGTGGGATACGTGGTGTTGTGCAATGAGCATTAATCCATATCACCTTCCAGGATATTCTAATCTAACCCTTCCTGTGCCAGAACCACTTGCGCCCCAAGCCTGTCCCTGACAAGGGAATGTACAGTGCGGTCTACCTATCAGTGTAATTCATAATAAACATTACTTATTACACCTCTCGCAGCGCCAATACATTTATCTCAAGATATGTCACAGCTAGAACTCAATGCACACAATTGTACATTGAACTAACAAATGTTCTTGTCACTTTTTTACGGACCTATTAAATATCTAAAACTTTTCTTTTCCTGTGCCACAAAAAAAGTATTTCATTGTCCCTTCTTGTGTTCCCTTGTATGATTTAAACATGCTATTTTGCTTGGTGCTATACAAGAGTTCTCACATCACAGAGCTTCAGATTTAGAATCGGATTTCACATATTGTTCCCAACAAAAGGCAGTGTTTAAATTCTCCTACTGCTGTCTAGGATTTTACAGGAACATATAGAAATGAGAGATGGTGGACACCTGTGATAACATATTTTACGACTACCTATATATCTATCATATATCTATTAATTTATCTGTCCATCTATCTCCAATCTATCTATCAATCTTTGTATTTATCTATATATATATATATATATATATATATATATATATATATATATATATATGTCTATCCATCTATCTATATATCAATCTATCTATCCTACTATTATATCTATATATTTATCTATCTATCCTTCTATGTTCTATCTTCTATTTATCATATATCTATCTATACATCCATCTTATATCTATATTTCCATTGATCCTATATCTATCTATTCATCCATCTATCATATATCTATCTTATATGTATCTATTAATCTATATATATCCATTTTATATACATCCTTCTATCTGAAATCTATCTATCCATCTATCTAATATCTATCTATCCATCTATCTTATATCTATCTATCCATCTATTTTGTACCTAGCCATCTATCTCTAGATTTAATCTACCAGTCTGGATTTTCTAAACTACACACGTTTTAACATGATGTCTCTTTCCATATAATATATTGGATAAACATTGGTTTAAGTAACAATCCTCCAAATCATGTAAGACAGCAGCAAGTAAATTATATTGATGATATAATGAAACATTCTTGCGGGAATCAGCGTTCTTAAGAAATCTTCAGTGATCCTCTATTATTATTTTCAATCTCCTGTCCCACTATACACACACATAAATATATATCACAGTGACTTGCTTCCATCGTCTCCCTTCTCATTCGTGATTCTGTGGGTAGAGGGGCCCCTTGTTTCACCTCACTGCACACTGCAGTGCACATTTAAATACTCAATTGATATAGTGCAGTAATCCTTTTCTCATACTTAATTTGATGGGAATGTTTTACATATCCTACTATTTGACAACATACCCCTATAGGGCCAAGTTTGTATTTATGTTGGCACAATGTCTCCTGCCTGAAAGTCTATTGTAACTCAACACCTGACAACCTCCAGTCCTCTTAGTGTGTTGAGAAAGGGTTTATTCAAGCACATAATGGGATCCCAGCAGAAAGCCTTTCATAGAAAGGGGCCATGGTAAACTTCACCACATGAACTCGGTTTCCAGGGCTATTAAGCTGTTAATTGGAAAATAGCAGAGGAAATTTCAAGGTGACTATAACGCGTTAGTAGTTAGCGCCTCTCAGAATAGACTGAAAGAGAATGAGTGTCCACAGCATATGGACAGAGACACAGAACAGTGTCTAATTGCAGTGACTCTGGGAAACCAGTGGCCAGACACCAAATGCGTGCCAATGACCGGGGGCCTCCCAGTGACACCACCACCAATGTCTCTCAGGTTCCTAGTTCACACGTTGTACACGAATCACATGGAGATTCTATTGATAACATCTGCACACATGTGTACTAACCGATAGCGACCAATCCCATGTAACCCTTTATTCTCCAATCTGTGCTAGACATGTGACAGCTATAACCTGACTGGTGGCTGTAGGGCGAAGCTCAACTTACACACTGTTAATAAATAAGTGCAGATGTAAAAGATTGTTTCTCCGGTTATCCAGGGTGGGCAAGTATTGTATTATGCATTCAGTCAGGGTCTGTTATCAATCCTCCGCGTATTTGTTTTTCATGATATATTCATATTGCACTGTGATGACTTAATGGATGAGCAATATCAACATGTGAGCAGTATTTCCTCCAAAAATGCCAAGCCCGTAATTACCAGTAGTATACCTTCTCGCCATTGTAATATAATGATCTGTCTCTCCCAGTGCTGTTAGTGTTTACACGTCTCATGCTGGGAAATCGGATAAACCCCGAGGCTGTACAAGTGAGCAGAGATCCAGACCACTAAATACTTGTGGACAGAGTAAATGGCCCCTGTGACTAATAGGTTGTCCCTTGCTAGGCTGCTCACTGCGCAATATTTAACAATACAGTTATAAAGATGGAAGTGTATAGTGTGGGGTGCTATTCCTTATACCAGGAGTCTTGTCTGAAAAGCATCTCAAAACTTGAGGCAGCTGTCACTACAGGACTTGCTAGTTTTAAACCATTTTACTTGGTCTATCAGCTAATTGCCCTGCTAGACAATACATACACTGTTTCTTTAATCGTCTCTCCAGCATTTATCTTTAAACGCTCCTAAATCATGAATTAGAGCCAGACGCAGAGGAACCATCGTACATTGGACGCATAAGTACTACATAGACCTGAAAACACAAAACTGCATTTCATCTCTTATATATTTTATTTAACAATTTAATTTGTATAAATAAGGTTTTTCTCCTGCAGCTGTTACTTTACTATACAAAGTAAACCTCCGAGTCTAGTATGAAATAATAAATTCTATAATAGTAATAATTGATACCGTTAAGTGACGGCAGGTACGGTAGTTATACCAGAGGTTTAAGCAGAGGCTGATTGTAGTTATGGAGCATCCAATGCTCAGTGTAATGGGGCTCACAGGCTATACAAGAAGGAACAGGTAAGCACAGCACAGAGCACTCATTATTATGTGGAAGTTATGCGGGTCCTTGTCCCATCCTGACCTGCCGATCTGTCATAATACCCTCACACTGTATCCAAAGACAGGATTCTGTAACTCAAATAACACGTCTGAATATTGGCACACATTCTACATCACACGTGGAAGGTTCTATAAATGTGAGTAAACTGTATGCAGCAGATAATACAATGTATGTGATGGACACTGTAACTATCATCCCGATAGGACATTGCAGTGTAATAGGATTGGAAATGAGCGAATAAAATATCCTGCTTGATGCTCGGGCACTGATCTTACCTGCTAGCTACAGGGAAAATTAAACAGCAAACTTGACGTCCTGATCCGGATTTTGCTTCTTTCCATGAATGATTCCAGTACATATATCACAATGACCGGCAGAAAATGATCAGTTACTTATATAAATGATATTTAGTTTCATATGCATTACATTCCATATTTAAGAGAAGCAGACTAGTTTCTATGTGACCTTGTAAAATACTAATCACGGATCAGGATCATTCCTGGATATATGATATAGCACAACAGCGAAAACGGGACCTTTTAAAAACCATACTGCGCTAAAAAGCTGCCTCGTTTAACTGTATGTTAACTACATTATGTTACAAATGTATCCGATTAGACATGTACAATATAACTGGCAGCGCATAAAGCCAATATAAGTCTTAAAAACGCACCATTAAGGAATAAAGTTCACTTTTGTATTTCTCAACTGGATTCTGATATTCTTACAAATCGTGTCACCTATATAACATAAATATGTTAAATAATAACTGTGCCAGGTCCCAGATATTTAGCGATATATGTAGCGTGTGTTCAAGGTACCAGGTATATCACATTACAGGTGGCAGGATGGCAATCTGGTATGTTTAGTGCCATTTACCGAGTTTTTGTCAAAACACACTAGGAATAACACTTTCCACGACATAGATACTAATTCCTCTACAATGCTGTAAGTGTATCTATCTGACAAACTCACCAGCAGATCCAGTGATTGTTTATTTGTAATTCCCGATAGAACGTTAGGTTAAACATAAAACGTTCCATGTTATGATTCATAACCAGCTACAGACATAAACGTTTCAGATGTACTTCTCCTTTCATTGAGACAATGTAACCAATACACTATTTTGTGGATACACACGAAGAACTACTGCCCTAAATGACAACACTTCTAAAAGTGAGGGAAAAGTATATATACACCCAACAAAACATATCTGAAATTCCCAGAGAACGTCCGCACTGACAGTCCCGGCTTTGACTAATATTTGGGTGAGGTAGTTTGAGAATTGTGCATCACATCCACCTAATATATTTTATTGGTTTAATTTCTACCACAGTTAAAAACGTATATATGTTAGTATGGGCAGTACAAGAGCTACATCTTATTGTGTAAAAAAAAAAAGCACAAACCCAATCCGTTTTGCACCCCATATTATTGATAGCTGAACCCGGAACCCCTGTCAAGAGGGGCCTGTGTGCCCAGTTTGGTAAACTTGAAATAATAAACCCAGCCTGTCAGCACATTTTCATGACCTCTATAGCAAGGTTAAGAGGAAATAGTTATAGCTTGATCCCCCTTATTTCTCCTGTGTGTTTTCTTTAATAATTGTATATATCCTAATGGTCATAAGTATATAACCCCCTCCCTGGCCTATTGTGTGTGGCTTTGTCACAATAGCAGCAGTAGAAGGGCATAGGGACTGCAGTAACTGGCTGACAAGTGTGATAAAATGATCTCCCTTAACTAAACTCGTAAAGCACTGGGCAATAAAACTCAATCTTCTGTAAAATCCAATTAAGTCATTATCTGACTGATTGTATCTTTAATTGAAAACAGAAGTGACAGTAAATTTCTGTGATATATCAGGATCAATCGATACTGCTATATGATTCAGCCTCAAGAAGTGATTTATAATGTCAAAGCTATATAGGTAACTCCACATTATTCTCTCTAAAACCACTGGTGGATGAAATTAAGAGTAAGTACATTTAATAAAAAAAACAAGATGGTCAGGTTATTGATTACAACAGATGGGGGTGAAATCAAATAGATGTGTTCAAAAGCACCAAGCGAAGAAAATACAAGTAATTTCTTTTTTTTCTATTTTAATACAGCTTACCAAGTATACACACAAGGTAGATTTAGTCATCAATAACATTTCTTTATTTTCAGTGCGGCTCCAATACATAGAACAATGCACTTCAGCCTGAGATTTGTAGAAAGAATACAACACATACTGTAACATTTGTATCCTAGGCTGAGGGTTAATAAAGTGTACATTAAGATGTACCATTTAAACATTTGGATTACCAAGGTGTATCACAGCTAGTGTTAGCATACTACCAGAACTTTAAAACTCAGAAACAACTACATTAATAAAATGGATTGACTTGCTTTTTCTTTGTTACAAAATACTTTCAAACCACAAATTTAACTGCTGCAATCTCTATCTGACATATAAAAATAATATAAAATGCAACATACTTGTAAAGTATGCTGTTTGTTTCCACTGCGAGAATGTTGATATGTGTTGAACCAAATGCACATGTACATTTGTGTCACATGCAATTAAAATATCTCATCAATATTAAGATATGACACCTAATCTAATCACGACTTTGATTGTTCATTACGCTTTGTATCTCAAACACCTCTCCGCTGCTTAAAGCGCCAGCTACTCTTTGAGAACACAATGGGGTTCATGTTGAGTTGGAGGCAAATTGCGCTATTGACGTAAAATACGCATTTTGTCTTCTGCACAAGGGCGCAAAGCAATAATTCCAAAAATAGTTATTTGTGCGTATGCTCATAAGTAAAAAAAACGTATTATGCCCTGAAAAGGCAACTTGCACAGAGCTCAACAGAACCCCAATGTGCCTTAGTAACATCATGGCCTGTAAAGTATTTGAAATGCCAGCATATCCCAATAAACTTTTATATGGACAAAGCATTATTTTCTTTTTCAGTTAGAACAGGCCTGGCCAACCTGTGGCTGTCCAGCTTTTGTGAAACTACAAATCCCAGCATGCTTTCCCAGCTTTTGGCTGGCTTTCTACTGGCAAAGCATGCTGGGGCTTGTAGTTTCACAACACATAGTGAGCCACAGTTTTGCCAGGCCTGAGTTAGGTTGATATGGTTATGTGTACATTTATTATCCACTTTGATCAGGACCAGTATATGCAGTGATGTTGTGCATTCAATTTATGGTTCAATCCATCATATTTTTATTTTGAATAATTTTATCAATGGAAACATAGCCCTCTAATCTAAACGATTGTTTCCACAACTTAGGCAAAGATAACATTATGCAACTAAACATGTTGAATTAATTTTGCAAACAAAACATTTGATAAACATGACGCTTGTATTTAAAGGCACAGCAACACGTGCCAAATCATTCAATACATCTATCTTGACTCCATGGTTGTTAATACATAAATGTGGAGTATTTAATCTGGCTCTACCTTTCAATAAATTTCTATAAAAGGCCTAATTTGCACTTGTAATTTGTTGCTGTGACATTTGTTGAAAGTGTCACATAGCCCAGGTCTTCTCACTCCCCATCATCTGTGATAGTGGAGACTGTGTAGGGAGAGGCTTCAGTAGGAGCTTCACACTCTGCTACACCTTTGGTGCTCTCGCTGCTAATTGGAGAATTGCTGGATAGAGAAACCAATCCAGAATCCTGGCTGCTTGGTGGTGAAAACACTGGACACACGGAGAAAAGAGAGAGATACACAGGTGAGTTACTTGTCACTGCTAAATGGAGTATCACTGCAATCCTTTTAAATTCCTGAGACTGTGCAAACATCCAAGTCCAGATCATGTGCCCAGGTTATATATTAAAATGTCAACAATTACTAAACTTAGAAACAAAAATTGTTTCCAAACATCCCATTTAAATAGTGGAAAATACTCTTAAAAATATCTTGCAGATATACACAACACCACCCTTTAATTTCATATATTGCAAAGAATGCATGTTTTGGAGAGTAGTAAAGAGATTGTTGTGGAGGATATAACATTTTGACTAGACAAGATAGGAAATTTTGCAAATCATGCTAGCAATGTGCAAATAAGTAGAGTCATTATATATATATATATATATATATATATATATATATATATATATATATGTATATATATAAATAAATCACATGAGGAAAGCGTGGAACACTGAAATGATCATTGGGCATTACGTATTTTATACCTAATTAAATTGTTTGATACTTTTCTCTAAGCCTGTGCTGGCCTGTTCATATACACACTGAACATCCATGGATTGATTTTTATGGAATGTGCATGGTTAAAATAATGTGATTAGAGTGTATGTGTGTGTCTGTCTGTCTTTATATATATATATATATATATATATATATATATATATATATATATATATATATATATATATATATATTTATATTATATATATACATACACAAACCTATGATAAAATGAACATATGGAACCTAATTTAGAGTCAGACGCAAAGTCCATTTTAGGTGCATCCAACAAAAACCACTACCACGCATGTGCAGAAAGCACCAAATCCGCCTGCATCTTGGACGCAATTAACACTTGCGACAGCCTGCGACTCACTACGAGAGAATGGGAGGAACGCGGAATTGTGAAGGCGTGACCATGTAAATACATCCTAGTCGCAGTGAGACGCAGACGCAACACATGTCAAAACAGGGCTAAAGCTGTGCGGCAGGAATTAGGTGGCACAAGTAGTTAGCTAGCTGCAGGAACTGCTCACAGCTCCGTAGGGTATTAAGAGTGAGACGCAACTGGGGTTGCTTGCCACTTGTAATACCCTACCCAGCTGCGGAACACTCCCACTCCTACACTTCTTAAATGGAGTTTGCGTCCGACTCTAAATGAGGTCCATTATATTCTAGTATTAGGCCACTGTATTGGGATATCTATAAATGAGATAGTATTTTCATTGTAATATGAATGTTCACAGTGTTTTGAATGAATATGGACAATCTGGCCACAATAAAGCTCTGGTGGACACATGTAATTTGAAGGGGAAAAAGAACAAATATATAGACAAACATTCATAGAGTAAACTGTGTAAGAAATGTTTTCAGACCATGTACCTAATCTTATTACTGACTAGTGCTCTCTGACCAGCACCAGCATTTCCGCACCAGTACCAGCTGACAAGCCCTCAACTATTTCTGGTCAGGACTCAGAACCTTTTGATCTGCACTCTGACCAGCAACAAGAACCCTTTCCCGAGCACTCTGCATATTTTGATCAGCACCTTTTGACCAACACCCAGTAATCCTTAAACAGTAAACTTATCTTGCACTCTTGCCAACACTCACTCAAGGGGATTCAATGCAATCCGACCAAAGCAGTAAAGAATCAACTTCTGTATTCTGTATTCTCCCAAGAGATGATTCAAGAAAGGAGCAAAAGCTAATATTTCAACTAAGTGGAAGCAGACAGCATTATCTTCTCTTTAATAACCAATTGGCTATTGGGAGTTCACAAAGAGGCAGCCAACAATCTAAATTCTGTTACCTCTTCAGTGCAGACACCTGGTTGCACTGAACAAAATCTTGAGCAACCAATTTAACAACTCACAGACAGTTCTGGCAAGTATCTAGATGAAAGGAAAACTTACTTGCAATAAAAAAAAAGTTTAAACAAAAAAAGAAAGGCAAACTTACATAAATGACAGAGAACATGACACTCATTGACATCCCCTGGACATTTTTTTGGGGGTGGAAAGGGGGGGGGGGTGGTAGTTGCCAGATTCTTCACCAGATCAATACTGATCCTAACCTTGAAGCTCCTCTGAGGACATGATTGCTAATTAATGTTAAACAAGCTTACACTTGTGGTGGGGGCAAGCAGGCTCCATGACAGCAGCACTTAAACTCAAGTCTCAGAACATGAAATTGTATTCATGTGTCATTTGCAATATTAAGAGCTCCTCAGTACAGTAACAATCTGCAAGCAAAGCAAGATGCCGATGATATATTCCAATTGGATGGTAGACTGTCTGAGCTCACTGACAAATGGCCGGGTCTCATTGCGGGGACTGGGAGAGTTTCCTAAGGCCGCAGTGACAATGTAGGACAGGACAGGTACATGGGGACCTGGTATGCCAGAACAGAAGTACTTCTGTGGTATTTATATCCTGGTGCACTGGGCCCTCCAGTATCTGTCCTGTCCTGGTACTACTACATTATATTTGCGACAAAATACCAGGTGATTTCCCTCCCCTGTGGACACCCGTGATTACACTATATAAAGGAATAGAGGAGACTTCACAGGTTCATATGATGTGATGGTGGTGTTAATATTTTAATTTATGCTGCACCACAGGACACAAAACTCATTGTTTTAATCAGGTTTGTGCACTAGGGAGCCCCAAAAATTAAAACCACTAGCATGAACCGGTGCGCCAACATGTCCTGTTCTCACATATATGACATACTACAGAAAACAAAAACAAATTAATTGTTCTAAAATGATTTGCAGAAATTAAATGTAAAAACTTTTCTCTAGTGTATAAAAAGAACATGGAAGCTGTAAACTGATGGGGTTATTAAATAGAAATAATAAGATAAGCCAAGAATGGACAAGTATAACAGCAGTTACGAATCACAAATGATACAGAAATGAAGGCAGGTCCTGCGACCTCTGGATTCCCATCCTGTCCACAGCCCTCTGCCTCCCAGCTCCTGCCAAGCCTGAATGTAATTAAGGGGAAGCTGCAGTGGCAATTTCTCCCCTCATTAACTTGCTGATTGGTTTCAGCCTCAAGATTTCGCCAGGCTGCAGTTTGTCACCAATTCCAAATGGCCAATCGTTAATACTAATGTTTGTGTAACTAACTGCCGGCATCTGCCACTGCTTCTTGTACAACAATAATGTTGGGAAGGTACATTAGTGCTCATGTGTTAATTCAACCTGTGTTCATCAATGAAGAAATCTATGGTGTAATTAAGTTAAACGCATTGGTAGCCTAGTGCAGGTCTAAATCACAGCAGTCCGCACTGTGCTCTGACATGTTCAGTGTCAATGCTTATTATGTTTGATTACAGTCATTTTTATAGTTTACCTAAGCCTGCTCATGCTAAGAGCTTTGAGCAAGAGCCAGTACTCACAGAATAACTCCATTGCCTTCCCTTCTGGAAAATGCTTGTTACACTAGTAGTCAATTTATGGCAAGTCAGAAACAGACAAAAGTATCATGAGGACAATTAAAAAGTAGGGTACAGGATATACATGAAGACAGACATTTCCTCTACAGGTATCATTATATATCAAATGACCTACCTTTTTATCGATCAGACCATCATTTTTATGTGAAAGATTTATTAAAGACAGACTTGATTACTAGATATGCAATAGCTGAACCAGATGTTTGAGTAGGAAAGGGTCACTACAACACTGCGCTTTTGCAAGATTTTAATATAAATCAGTAAGAGCATTATTCATGTGAACACACAGTTATCATTCGAGTACACAGTGTAAGGTCAGATTGTTTGGTACAATTTCCAATCAAACAGATCAGTGATCAATCTGACTACACATGGAGGCGGCCAGACTGCCTCAAAAGAGATCCGTAGCTTAAAATGTTAGCGCCTGTGGCGAGAAAAAAAAAATAAAGCCCCCATACCCTCAATTTTAACCAAATTAATCTAAACTATTCATAAACTATGTCTGCCTTCAGCGGTCACCCTTATTGGACAGCCCTAGTTACGGCCCTGCCCCATTCAGTTGTTCAGGTGCTGTATAGAACAACATAATTGCACAGTTTCGGTCAAACACTGATCACACACATGTGGCAATGGACGCCAGCATTTCATGCAATAAAATTAAACCATGTGAGATTTTAAATGGGTATGTGTAGCTATTATGGGGGATCATGAGCCAACCTCTCACACTATACTCCAAAAATAAACCGGGATGGTTATCATGGAGGATGAAATATAATAGTAGGGGTGGGGGAGTTGAGAAGAAAGATAATGAACAGGGGTGATAAATAACATGTGTGGGAGGTGGTGAAGAGGGACGGCCGAGGCAATGGTACATTAGAAAAAAGGATGGGGGGAATTACAAGGGAGGGTGGTGGGGTTGCAGGGGAAGATGAGTGGTGGTGGGGGTGGGATTCGTGCACGGAGCCATACTTTCAAGTGAGGGTCAAGACTCAAGCGATTTCAGGCACCCCTGGGTCGCTACTCCGGGGGCCCAGCGCTCCAGGTTTCCAAGCTACTGGCCTAATGGCCAGAGGACCAAGGCAGCCTGTCCATTATGGGAGGGGATGACCTACCCTCCTAGGATAGTACACCTGATCTTAGGCAAAAGGCTGGGAAACTGGAAAGAGATCTTAAAGCCAAGAAAATACCAAATTACTATTAGTACTCCTAAATTATGGAATCCCCATGTAATAGGTGCAGGAGCCATTTATTTAGAAAAGGGGATATACATAAAATATATACCTTATGTTTAGTTGTATTTTTAGGCAATTAATATAGAATAAAGATATAGCTTATCAGATTCAGCACTCTCAATATAAACTGTTTCTATTTCACAAGCATTTCAATGCTAGATCAAACACAGAGCCACTGCCCAATTTACAATTTCCATATAATTTCAATTGAATATAACTGGCTCATAATGTTTGGTAACTAGATATTACTCAACTTAGTTATTTCAAAAATTATAACTTGCATAAGTGACCCACTACACATTTATGTGTTGCTTTTCTAGAATAGGCTCTTAAATGAAGCAACCTTCAGTCTCGAGTTCATCTAACACTTCTCCTCCAAACAATGGGACAGCAATGGATTACTGCTGGTACAAAACGATATTTAACTATGTTTCTTGGGTCACTTGAGGAACAATAGGATGGGAAGCACGCATGACCTTTCCTTTATTTCCTCACTCCAGGAGCAATTGTGTTTCTCCACTGGGAGAAAGCATCTGTCATGAACTGAAGCATGAATATATTGGACAGATCACTGCACAAGAGCTCAAAACTCTCAAAGGTGCAATATATTCTTCAAGACGATTAACTGCAATCAACATGCTTTACTAAATTACAGATGTGTTTAAACGTTATTAGCTTTTAAATGAGGTAGTCTACATTTGTTTCAGCCTTACAGCTATATTGACAAGTAAACTGAAAAGCTTACTGGCGATGCTGTTTTATAGTGTACAACCAGTAATCCAACCAATACAATCTTACCAAGAATACTGCTCTTTAATTAATGAATATTTATACAATTACAATTAATGTTAATAGTTAGCTATATTTTGAATAAATTACACAACTGCACAAGTAAGTAAAACATTGCAGTCTCTATTAACAAATTCAGTTCTATTATAAAAATGATATATTTAAAAAGATAAACTCCCTAAAAACACTAATAAATGTTACGTCACAGCTACAGTCTCAGTCTAATCTCTATCATGATATTATGGATGTACTAGTGTAACGCTTGTAGCGTTACAACGTGGTCTCGCCTCTCTTTATGATATCAGGTAAGGTTACTGAGAGGAGAGCGTCTCTTAGAGTAAGAGGGCGTTGATGATATGTGCTGTCTCATCACCAGATATAACCCCATGTGATGATGCAGGCGGCCGCGACATTGGTGGGAGCATGGCCAATGGCACGGCGTGAAAGCAACAGAGTTAGGGAGGATAGGCTGGATAGGAGGCATGGACTGGCAAAAACAGTTTCAGAGGAGTGGGGTGTCACTGCAGAGGCAGCGTTGCTAGCAACAGGAGCTGAATTAGGGGAGGAGGTTCCCCCTTAGAAAGTGCCCCATACAGTGAAGGGGAAGTTGCTGCAACCAGGCAGCATGGCTGTTCTGGAGGGAAGGAGTCTCCACAGTGATGTACAGAAAGAGCCCTGTGGTTGTACAACAATAACATCAGGAAAGGCCCTGGCTTTTGGGACGTTGTAAGAGGTCATTCTGAGTATATTACTGTCCATTTAATTACACAGCAGCAGTGCGGTTCCAAAGTAAACAAGGGCCCCTGGACAATGGTAAGTTACCCAGTGAAAGTGACAGTGTAGCCAGCCGCAGGGGACTGTAAGTAGGAGGGTCCCTGCAATTGGATGGTGTGCACCGTGACAAGGAGAGTAACAGATAGTAGGGTGTAGTTAATCCTGGTTGGAGTGCAAGAACTTCTGAAGCATGTCCAGTGTTTGCTGATACCTGTGAGAGTGCTAAGTGCTTTCAGAATGTGTGGAAGTACTGCACCCACCAGCACTGGGTATGCAACTGTAGTATTATTAATAGTGGACTTAAGTAAGAGTTGTACAGGTGGAGTAAAGAGGTGAATACAGCAGTATTGCATCTGCTGAACAAATGTGTTGGAGGCCATTGGAGAAGCTATACGTGTAACTGTTGTGATATGTGCTGCAGGAGTTTGCCATTTATGAGTCTTTAATCCATTGCAACCGTTAAGCTTATAGTACAGAAGTGTAAATAAAATGTACGTTTATTCTTTAATGAGATGGTCTGGCGCCCAATATTTATTGGATTTTGCACCGTACCACCACTAGTGACCAGTCCACAAAATTTATGTTAAACTACTGAATATTCAGGAGACCCTCTGCCCATAGCCGGAGCTGATGGAGAGGACATCAGCGAGTGGGGTATCACACTACATCAAGGTACATTAAGTAAGTGTTCGCACAGTCCAGTAAGCGTTTCACATTATCAAAACCAATATGTCATATTAATAAATACAGTCACAGCCTAGTCTTTTAATAGTACCTCTATTTATTATTCTTACATTCGACAAATGACAATATGCTCAATAGATTACCATGGATCTTGTCTGCATAAATTGTGAATTGACTCCGTAGTGTAATTTTTACTACCTCAAATCAAAAAATCTTTTCTATCACCTACACATTCCTCACTGCATGTACATAGTATATTAACACAAAACTATCCTGTAAGGCAGTGCATCCAAAATTTTCTCAGTTTGAGGCATAGGGTCTCTATAATATTTTCAAGACACTCCTAAGTCAAAATAATTACCAAGTAGTCCCCCGTCTTGCTTACCACCAGCTCTGGCTGAGGCTCCCCTGGGAGCCACGGCACACAGTTTGGGAATCACTGCTGTAAGTAATAACGCACAATTTACAGGCAGAGGGAAGGCATAACTTTGTAAGACTAAATATTTCACTTTAGAGTTTACTAGTTCTTCAAGGTAAAATGGTCTGCATAACCCTTATACACACTGTGTGGCCTCTCTATGAAATATTGCAAGGCATTTTGTCACTGTACATCTGTGTCTGAATATATATATATGCAATATCAGATCCTATGTCACGTTTTTTCTTATTACATTATTTCTGTGTTAGACATTTCTCACATCAAGGAGCCTGGGGACCATAGATTTATCTCTGGAATACAGGGGCGGATTGGGAACTTAAAGTGGCCCTGGAAAAAATTATTGAAGTGGCTTAATGTGGGTGAGACCAAATCAACTGTAGGTGGGGCCAACAGAAAAGTGTGCGGTATTTAGAACTACTGGAATTTGATTGTAGTAACATTTAGGAAAACCTAGATGAGATGACTTAAGACACAGTGGGTCATTTCTAAAGTAATGCAGGGAAAAGCTACCAGTCCTGTGATATATAAATACATGAATCCTTTTACATTGTCTGCAACTGGCTAATGCCTCTGTGCTCCAAATTGTTTAGTTGCCTACTAACACATCCTTTCAAAATTCCCTTGATAGAAACATATCTGACTTTGTTAACTATTACGAAACATGTTGGCTCAATTGTATTTGATCAGTCTACCAGAGCAGCATATGAACAGCTTACCGCACTGTTGCATCTTTCCCTGACGTCATGAGATGCAAACCAGCAGTCAAATCTCTCTCTATAGTATATTATATATATATATATATATATATATATATATATATATATATATATATGTGTGTACCATGTTTCAAAAAATGCATTTAAAGTAATTCTTATAATAAATGGCTTTCCAGGTGCGATCAAGGTGAAATGCTTTTAGCATCTGCAACAAAACACTTCTTTTGAAATAACTGTGTATAAGCTCTAAATTTGTCCAGTGATTTTGAGTGGTTTGAATTAATCACAGTGCAGGGAGGGTTGGCAATGAGATCAGTACAGTGGAGGCTGAGAATGGCATAAGTGAAGGGGAGAGCTATTCCAAAGGATAGCTGGTGATACAGTAAGTGCAAAGGAGGCAGGATTGGTGATATTGTCAGTGTAGATAAATACACAGGCAATACAGTGTGCACGCAGCTCTGGCTTCACGAGCAGTACAGTGTGAAACAGGACATACCTCCCAACTGTCCTTGCAGTCGGACCAAATCCTGACTGAGACAGTCACTCAAATTCTGGACTGCCCCTCCAGATTCAGGACAGTTGGCAGACTGTCCTGCTTTCTCCTGTTCTGGTCACCTTCACTCCCTGTAGCTGCTGGTGTCTTTAGCACAGTTGCTGCTTGTATGGATCCTGGAATTCTAGACACTCTATTTGGAAAAAATAATGGGTACATAAAATTTTGAATACTCCAACCAGACCCGGCATTAAATTAATAGCGCCCACGTTCAATAATTAGGCCTCCCTTAAGCCCTATCATTAAAATAATAGTACTCACATTGGATAAATAGATCTATTTCCCTCCAACCAGCCCCAATATTAATAATATTCCCATTTAATAAATAAACCTATTTCACTCCCTCCAAACAGCCCTAGAAATAATTTAATAGCATTTACGTTTACTAAATATAACCATTTCCCACAACCATCCCTAGCATTAAAAAATTGATATTTACATTAAATAAATAGCCCTGTTACCCACCCTCAGCCAAATATTCATTTAATAGCCCTAAACCACGCCAGCATTAAATTAAAAGTCCTGTCACCTCACCTTAAATTAATAGGGGCCACTATTAAATTAAATAGTCCCACCATCACTCCACAAATAAATGAATAGCACCATCATTAAATAATTAGCTCCAACCTACAGTCAAAAATTACATTTATGGCCTACCTCCCACCCAAATTACAGTAGATATCCCCCCCCAGCAATAAATTAATAACATTTACGTTTATTAAATACACCTATTTCCCACAACCGTCACTGCCATTTAATAATTCATATATAATAAATACATTCTCGCGACACAGCCCACATTCAATTAATAGCCCCAATACCACCTAAAGATTAAATTAAAGTTTCCATCAGCCCAACTTAAATTAACAGGCATCACTATTAAATTAAATAGCCCCATTACCACACAAATAAAATAGCACCCATTAAATATTTAGCCCCCACTACACTCCTCCATTAAATGTATAGCTTCAACCCACATCATTTTAAGGCCCCCGACTCACTTCCATCACACATTATATTAAGACCCCACCTCCTTTCCCATACACATTTCAGCAACATAGCCAGGGTCTGAATGGTCTGCCGGTGGACTGGGCTATCCCCTGGCAGGCCCCGACCCTGATCGCTCCCCTCTTCGTTGGTGGGGGGAGCAGGAAACATTAAAAAAATAAATAAAAATAAAATAAAATATACTCACGTTACCGCAGTGCTGGCGCCCTTCCTTCTATGAAGATAGAACAGAGAAGAGAAGAAAGAAGCCAATAGAATAGGTAAGTGAAGGAACAGAAGCAAGGGGGGAGCACAGACAACATGAAGGGGGAGCACAGACAGCATGGCAGAGTGAAAGGGGAGCACAGGCAGCATGGCAGAGAGTGAAAGGGGAGCACAGGCAGCATGGCAGAGAGTGAAGGGGAGCACAGACAGCATGGCAGAGTGTAAAGGGAAGGACAGACAGCATGGCAGAGTGTGAAGGGGGGCCAAAGTAGCATGGCAGAGTGTGAAGGGGGGAGCAAAAGCAGCAGGGCACAGGTTAATGAAGGGGGGATCAAAATCAGAATGGCACAGGGTGATGAAGGGGGGCCAGGAGAAGGCAGCATGGTGGGCGTAAAGTGATTATAAGGAGGCACAGCATGGTGATTAAGGGGCACAGTAATATGTGTGTGATGGCACAGCAGGCTTGTGGAAATGTAATGTGTGTGTGGTAGGTGGTGGATAAATAATAGGTGCAATTTTGTTTATAGGGTGAAGGTGGGGCAATTTAATTTTATAGTGGGAACTATTAATTTAAGATGGGGTGGTTTGGGGGCTATTAATTGAATGTGGGGCTGAGTTTGAGGAGCATGAGGTCTATTTATTAAATGTGAATATTAATTATTTAATAGCAGTGATGGTTGCGGGAAATGGGTATATTTATTAAACATAAATGCGATTAATTTATTGCTGGGGCTGTCTGGAGGGTGGGAAATAGGTTTATTAAATGGGAATGCTATTACTTTAATGTTGGGGCTGGAGGAAGGCCTAAGTATTAATTGTAGGTCCTATTGATTTAACGCTGGGGCTGGTTGGAATTTTCTAAATGTACCCTTTATTTTTTCCAAATAGGGTCCCCAATTTTCCAGGATCCAGACAAGCTGCAACTAAAGAAACCAACAGCCCCAGGTGTTAAAAGTGACAAGAACAGGTAGGACAGTCTGTCAAATGTTCTGAGCCTAGTGCAGGCTGGTTAACCTGTGGCACTCCAGGTGTTGTGAAACTACAAGTCCCAGCATACCCTTCCAGCAATAAGCTGCTATATATTGGAAAAGCATGCTCGGGCTTGTAGTTTCACAACACCTGGAATGCCACAGGTTAGCCAAGCCTGTTCTAGTGGGACAATCCCGATTTTTGGTGACTGTACTGCCAATTCTAAGGGGCAGGTCAAGACTGTGTATTCTTTACACACACACTGCATTCTTTATATACTACACTATGGGTGCTAGCTGTCCATCGTGGGCTGACCACTCTCCCTCTGGTGTCTAGTCTGGCCTCTATGATGGCTGGCCACACCCCCTCTGGTGGGCCCCTAGCATTGCAGTCTTCCGGTGGGGCCCTTCATGCCTCAGTCCGACACTGAACATAGCCCCATTCCCTCACATAGCAGTTATACAGCAGCCCCGAAATCCCTCAAATAGTATATGAATATAACAGCCCCCCATTCTCTCACATAGTATAGGAATAAAGAAGCCACCCCCCCTATTCCCTCACATATTATAGGGAAATAGCAGCCCATTCCCTCACATAGTATAGAAATATAGCAGCCTCCCACCTAAAATCCCACACATAGTACAGGAAAATAGAAGTTCTCCCTATTCTCTCACATAGTATAGGAATATAGCAGCCCCCCCCCCCCCCCATTCCTTCACATAGTATAGGAATATAGCAGCCCCATATTCTTTCACATAGTATAGGAATATAGCAGCCCCCTATTCCTTCACATAGTATAGGAATATAGCAGCCCTCCCATTCCATCACATAGTATAGGAATATAGCAGCTCTCCCATAGTATTGGAATTTAGCAGCGCCCCCATTCCATGACATAGTATAGGAATTTAGCAGCCCCCCATTCCATCAAATAGTATAGGAGTATAGCAGACCCCCTCATACTTACCTTGTTTCAGCAGTATTGGAGACTCCTCTCTGTGTCACACCTCTCACACACGGGAATGGCACCTGTCATGTGGTGCAAACCCCATGTGCCTCCTCCAATCTTTACACAGGGATTGGAGGAGTCCAAACAGGAGGAAGGGGAAACTCCTGCCCACGCCACTGAAAAAAATATAATCAATATAATTTAAAAAAAAACAAACCACACAAAACAACATCAGGTGGCCCCATTAGGCTACCGGCCTACCTGGAAAATTCCCATGAAACTTTTGGATTTCTATCATTTGGCCTTGCCTGCTTCAGACTGATTGTTTGCTGCCTGTCCTGAACCTTGGCTTGGATTTTGATTACTCTTTTGGATCCTGAATTTGTACTTATTTATCCTGTCTACTATTGGCCTTTACATTGGACTGACACATCACATCGGTTGTGAATTTGGTACGTTACTTCTCTTTTCTCACTGACTATGACTAATATCTGTGTTTATGACATTTTTAGTAACAATTGTTATTTGTACTAATTCTGCAGACATTTCCTTCCATATGTCAATTTAGTAAGCATTTGAAGTTTTTACATATATCATCACTACATGATATATTCTTATATATTATATAATAATTATTTTGCTCCTACAGACATGGCGTCTTTTTCAAAACTGTACCAAGGTATTGATAGGAACTCCCTAGCCAGCACAATAAAACTTGGAGTCTACTCCGAAAGCCTGGTGTTCGCTGGAGCCCCTAGTGGTGGGGACAGACTTGGCCTCAGGCTGACAGAGGGTTGAGAATCGTATACTGGCTAAGGTGAACCCAGGAGTGGAGAGATTGGCGGACAGCAGCGTGGGGTTCAGGCAGAGTAAACCAAGGTCAGAGGTCACAAGCACAGGTTCGGAATCCAGGGACAAGCGAAAGGTCAGGGGCACTAACGGAGGAGCAGAATCCGGTTTTCAGGCAAATGGTCAGGGTCAGAAGAGTAGGTTCAAGGTCCAGGAACAAGCGAGGGTCATACACGGGAAGTCAGTCACAGGTTTAAACACCAAACAGAGAGAGAACAAGCAGGCAGCAGAACTGTGAACAGGACGCTATATACGGCAGTGAGGCCCAGTCCTCACTGCCTTAAAAAGTACAGATGGCCAATCAGGACACAGACCAGAATGTATCCTCAACTGCAGACTGATGAACATGCAGAGCCTGCAGCCAATGGGAATAGCAGAGTGCCAGCAGTAACTATTCTTCCTAATCAGCCTTGATTGGCTGGCTGAACTCAGCCTTGAACGGCTGGCCCTGAAGTCACTTGTGCGCACGCGCCCAGCTGTTTGACAGCTGGCCAGGCGCGGCGCAAGAAGCTCCCCAGCGTCCCGGTTGTTGCCCAGGCAACCGGGACGAAGCTACAGGAAGTGACGTCCCGGTCATCATATTGACGGCAGGGACGCCTGGAAGACTACAGACAGAGTCGCGGTGGTGCCCGCGGCCGCTGGGACTAACAGGTATTTTGAATTTGTGTATATTTTAAACGTAATAACTGTCAACTTAATGTTTTCAGCTCAGTGGTAGGTTTGTCACATGACCTACAGATACCTCACGTGATGTCACAATAGCAATGCCACCTCACAGAGCCCTGGTAAGTGTAAATGTAACTGTCACAGCATCACCTGCTCAGTATAGGTGAATCAGTAAGTCAGTGAAGTATAGGTGAAGCAGTTGTCTGGCCGAGAGCTGAACCTAGAGAATGCCATCTTTCTGTTTCCCATATGTGTACTGGACTCCTGAGAGAATAAGTAGCTTTATATGCGGCCTTTATATATTCTGAGAGATGTTATTATGCCTGGGGACAATGCTCGCCATCTACACCTTCAAGTCCTGCAGTAACAAAAACAACAACTGCAGTAGAACTGAGGAAGTCTTGGGCCCTGCTCTGGCCGTGATTGGCATTCGTGTGATCTTTCTTGCAAGATGTACAGCCAGGCTGGAGGCTCAAAGGGAAGAAAACGACCCAGATAGATATTTAATCTGTGGTCATTGTCGGCAGTGCATACATTGTTTTGGTTTGGAGCTGCTGATTATGATTTTTGAACTCATGCTTTGCTTATTTCGATCCTGGGGAGCTGGATGCAGAACCACCATTGAAGAAACAACTGGCTCAGAGAGAAAACCTAATAGCTGTCTGTCCCTTGAAATAATGGGAGCTGTAATTTGTATAATTGGATTTAGTCTCTTGGTGATGGCATACCTACAGAAAAGAAGCAGCAGCAATGAGCCAGTTGTGGAGGTAAAGGCACAGCCCACAAGCGATATGGTCATCCAAATTACTATGGGTGGGTGAGTATCTAACCATGCTATGTTGTAATAGATTATAAAGTCATGGTACAGATTTGTAGTCTGCAGGATATAACTTTCCTTTTTACATGAGGGGCAGTATCAGAGACATCTTTAGTAAGTGGTGAAAACACAGGGGGTCCGATTCATTAAGGAGAACAAAGGAAAAAAAATAAGTAATTTTGCATCTGTAAAACCATGTTGCATTGGAGGGGATGTAAATTTAAATTGTGATGCCAGATTTAAAGTTGGGGTAGGGCATGTCCTAGATCACCTTTAAATTTCTGTATACAAATAAAGCTATCAAGTATTTGTGTGCTACATGAAAAAACATTATTTAACTTATGTACAAAATAATAAACTAATTTGCACCCCTTGCATAGTAACATGGTTTTGCCCAGGAGACAACTTGCTTATTTTTTTGCCTTACTTTCCTTAATGAATCAGGCCCCGGGTGTTCCTTAACTTGGAGCAGCGCACCTCAAAAAACAAATAGATTTATTTCGTTAAAAATCCCAAGTGTTTCAATCTGATTGCAATCGTGTGAAGGGCAGTTGTAACAGCTTTAGTAAGCGGACAAAAAACAGGGTGTTCTAATATATGAATATAGAACCCCCATTCCCTCACATAGTATAGGAAAGTAGGTTAATTGGCTGCTAACAAATTGACCCTAGTCTGTTTGTCTGTCTATGTGTGTGTGTGTTAGGGAATTTAGACTGTAAGCTCCAATGGGGCAGGGACTGATGTGAGTGAGTTCTCTGTACAGCGCTGCGGAATTAGTGGCGCTATATAAATAATTGGTGATGATGATGATGATAGCAGAACCCCCATTCCCTCACATAGTATAGGAACATAGCAGCTCCCCATTCCCTCACATAGTATAGGAATATAGAACCCCCATTCCCTCACATAGTATAGGAATATAGCAGCCTCCCCCCATTCCATCACATAGTATAGGAACATAGGAGCCCCCCCATTCCCTCACATAGTATCGGAATATAGCAGCCTCCCCCCATTCCATCACATAGTATAGGAACATAGGAGCCCCCCCATTCCCTCACATAGTACAGGAATATAGCAACACCCCCCCGTTCCCTCACATAGTATAGGAATATAGCAGCATCCCCCCATTCCCTCACATAGTATAGGAATATAGCAGCCTCCCCCCATTCCCTCACATAGTATAGGAATATAGCAGCCTCCCCCCATTCCCTCACATAGTATAGGAATATAGCAGCCTCCCACCATTTGCTCACATATTATAGGAATATAGCAGCCTCCCCCCATTCCCTCACATAGTATAGGAATATACCAGACCCCCTCATACTTATCTTGTTCCAGCGGTATTGGAGACTCCTCTCTGCGTCGCACCTCTCACGCTTGGGCACAGCACCTGTCATGTAGTGCGCATCCCATGTGATGTGTGGATGTACAGAGATTGGAGGAGGCCAAACAGGAGGAAGGAGGGAGATCCGCGGGCAAATTAGGTTAGGGAGCTGATCCCAGGGGAGGGGCCAGCCACCATCCTGTCCCCGTGCCAGAACCCCTGCTTCTACCACTGGAAACAAAAATCACTTTAATTAATTTTTTTTTTAAAAAAAACAACCAAAAAACCCCATCAGACAGTCAAATTAGGCCACCGACCTACCGGGAAAATTCCCAGTAAGGCCTATTACTAATCCGCCCCTGCTGGGATATAAGGACCTATGAAATAGGACCAAAAACCTGGTATCCCCTCAGTCACGATACAGTAAGAAAGAAAACTTATATGTGTCTCAAAAGATAGGTTTGCCAATCCAAATGCAGTTGTTTAGAATAAAATTCCTTGAGAGTCATCGTCACAAAGGAGAGTAGTGTATTCCGCATAGTGCAGGCGCTGTTAAACTGGGAAGAGAACTCCAATGAATCAAGTATTTCACAGAATAAAAACTTAATGTCACTTAATCTGTCAGGACAAATATCAATCATGTTTCTCCGCCGTGGAAATGATACCTGGGTGTAGCATAAACGTAGGTGTGATTTTCCCAGTGAAATGTTTAAATAGTAACACTATCTTCGTTTGGCATAAGGGAAAAATAAAGAATAAAATCTACCCGACATGAACACTATAGACACTTGACTCATATATATGCATATCCTGGATTTTTTGAAAATGCCATGAGATTAAAGTTGATCAATTACGTCATAAGGGAGGCGATTATTTGAATTTACAGGAAAAAAAGGTTTTGTTAATACATAAACTGGATGGTTTCAATGGTAGTTACAATATGTTTTCATAGTGTACGAATTGGTTAATCATGTAATATCTATTGCACGTTAATATAGTTATCCACAAATGAGTTGGATTTTATGTATAAATAGGGGATACCGTCCCTCTTTTCACATATGCCTGATGAAAATAGTGCTACTATTGAAAGGCGTTACTGGAAACATCACTACTACTATCCTGCTATACCCGGGTATCTGTTCTCAAGTAGAAACATCACTGTCACTTAGGACCTCATGTAGAGTGGAACGCAAAATTATGCACAATGTTCGTCTACACAGGTCTAAAACACAGATGAAAATTGTGTCTAAAACAAGGACATATTTTACACAGGTATGTTATGCCGGACGCACCACAGCGGTTCGTCATCATTATCAGTCCATACCTTACACCAGTGGTTGAAGACCTGCAAGATTCCCGTCTCCTGAGAAGCACATGTGCATCTGAGTCTCAGTCTACATAAGTTGCATTTGCGCCAACACACCTATAATGTATATTGGCTATGCTTACATGCACCCTTCTTCTCGCCTCTTCAATAGTTAGAAGACGCAAGCAGTCATAAGCGCAAACTATGAATCAGTCTTCATAAGGCCGCTACTAGTGCTTTGTGTGCACGTGAAGAAATAAAGAGCGCAATAGATGAAGCCTATCTCACTTTGCGTTCAACTCTACATGACCTCCTGTAACTGCATTTTTAATCTTTGTAACAAACCATCTTGAATGACAGGAACAACCTCTGTTTGACAGCGCCTGCAGACAATACGCTAAATTCCTTCCTGATCTTAATTGTGTGTCACTGGTTGCTGCTGGGTCATAGGTATGCAGTGGTATATGACAATAGGTAACAAAAAGGAGCATGTAAATATATTAGGTTTAATAACAAACAATATAAGTCTGCATGCCAACATATTTGGGGTTGATAATTTTAACTCAGCTGTGGTGTAATGTCAGGTTAATGCAGAGAAATGTATTTTATCAGTGCATTCTGATGGGACTTTATATATACATATGCATTGTGCGTATTCTGCAGTGTATTGTGTCTGTCTGCATACAGAAAGTGCCATATAAACAGAGTATACTTTTTATTTCCCTGCTTTGCTCTCACCATCTAGCTACTTAACTCCTGCTCTCTCTGACTGCTACCCTTTATCTTTTTCTGTTTGCCACACTCTCTCTCACCTTTACCTTCCTTTGCCTTTTTACTGCTCTACCAAAACATTGCCATAGCATTCCCTTGTTATATTATCACTTATTACATTACTGATTACATTGTCACTGTCAAACCTCCCTTGCTACCATCTAAAATTCTACACTACCTACCTAGGCCCAGACACCATCATGGCCCCTGCTCCATCATGGATCTTGCCCGAATAGTCCTCTGCACCATCTGGACACTCCAGGTGGTAAACTTGCCCTTAAACACATTGCCCTTCTAAATTTTGCCTGCAAGGTTGCCGAATATCGGTGATTTGCAGAAATTGGACCTTAATACATTTACCCCCAGGAATGTGTACCACCTAGGACTCTGCTCCATCATGACCCCACCTAGGCCTCTTGCAGACCTCTGCACCATAGTGAACTATGCCTATTGTTCAGATTTTGCTTTTGACTCTCATTATCCACTCCTTTTAGAGCGTAAGCTTTAACAGGTTGAGTGCTCTACCCTTTATCGTACGTCTGTACTCTACTCTATTATGTCTCATGTTTGCCCACTCTCCGTCCTCCTCTCTGTCCCAGTTTTGACTGATGCTAAATTTATTTTGAATGCGCTGAAATGTGTTGTTAATTGCATCCATACATTTATTATTCTACTTATCCCATTGTTCTTAAATGTATGCACTTATATCATCATCATCATCAACATTTATTTATATAGCGCCAGCAAATTCCGTAGCGCTTTACAATTGGGAACAAACATTAATAAGACAATACTGGGTAATACATACAGACAGAGAGGTAAGAGAGCTTATATACTTTTGTTGTTTGTTATAAGCCCCTATGTACTGCGCTGCGGAAGCCTTGTGGCGTCTAATAAATAAAATATAATAATAATCATTTTATCTTCATGATTTATATTTGAATATTTACATTTTGGGATTTAGTAGTCCTTTAGGGACTCACTAAACTACTGCATTTTAAATAATTAATATTACACCAAAACAGAAATAATATACCTTTTCTTTAAATTCTATGAATAATGGAAATGAATTCAAATATCCTAACACATGTGTTTGTTTACTAAGATTGTATTTAAGTGCAAAATTGCACTAAATCATAGTCAAACAATCAGACATTTACTTTCAGTGTTGAATGTTCATTACACATAACAAAAATTGCTTGGTTGATGTAGTTCAGTAAATAAGCCCTACAGTATTCTACAGCAGGTGATGGCTGCTCTATATACTATTTACATTCACAATATCTAGTCCGTCATCATTTCATATACCATACCTCTGATGATAACTACAGGAATGTGATACATTTGTAATAAAAACATTTAACTTTGGTTGGAAATCAGTTACATTCAATAAGAGGAGAGAAAAACTATCATTTCCCAATTAGCGTGCACAGGAATACAATAATATTGCCTTGAAATGGACAATTAATCCAACATCTACTAAATTTTCCTAGCTTTTTGGTCATTAATTGTCATAGTTTGCAAATGTTTGTTCTGGATAAGGCTAATTAAGCGATTTTGTCAAAACTAATGTCATGTGTGACGGAAAAGCCACGTGTCCCTAGTTAAAATTTTAAAGACATGTTCAAATTCAGTTTGTTTACCCTAAAGACATATTAATCTACATGTTTTCAATGACGAGAGCACAGCAAGGCTGTGTCGTATACAGAGGCAATTAAAATGAACTTGTTTGATGATATAAATACTTGACACAAGGGTCCAGAAGGAAGCCGCAAAGCTAAACCAATGCTTTTAGTAAACATTGCATAAGGCAAAAGGCAAAGCACAAGTTAATAAATTAGTTATATGCAGGTGGAAAATTCCTTTAAATGATGCATTAGGCCAGGATCAAATCCGTTCCATTGCTGAGCACAGGATAGCAAACCTTACAGATAGTGCAAACTAGGTCAATTTCTATTGACTGGTCCGGAGGTGTCAGTAAGATGGTTTTTCTATAGGAAAACTTCACAGAAGCGTGAAACAGAAAATTAAGTGAGGGTTAGTGCACACAAATTTGACACTTACATGAACCATATTAACTTTCTGTCCTTATTTTAACAAGCTATTTAACGTAAGTCTTGGAGTGTATGCAATACAATTCATACTAATGTAAAGATAATTTAGAGCAGCAAGCAAATGACCTATGGGTCTTACACAAAGAGACTGCAATATAACATTTTAAAGAGGTCCCCAAATTATGTAAAAAAAAGTAGATACTTAGGGCTTGATGTAGAATCGGACGCAATTTACACTTAACTCGTAGGTGTAAATTGCATCTTGTAATTTACACAGTATTCCAAGTCAATGCATTTTTAAATCCTTGCAACTCAGAATTCTATGCAAATTACACAAACACACCTCTTTACCTGCCTTATGGGCCGGTGTGCATGATACACTTAAGTGTATCAGTCACAGCAGCCCTGTAAAGCGAATTACTGAATAAATAAATTAATGTAAACAAAAAAAAATTGTGCTTCTGCTTGGGAGGGGGTGTAAACCTTTTTTAAATATAATAATTGTTTTAGTTCTTTTTTTAATACTGCAAGGTCTGTTGCACCAGCAGAAAGCACTCGCAAAAGATCCCTCTCCTAGAGACCTATCTTCATGCTATGCCGAGTTAAAAACAGCCGCAAAGTGCGTGAACTTTGCCCGTTCCACCTCTCTAAGCGCAGAGAGGTGCAAGTGGGAGATCTGTCTCAGTTTGCATTCAGATCCTTGGCTAAAAGTGCTTTTTGCACTGTTCATTTGGACTTGCATCAGACTCAACATCAAGCCCTTAGGTGGGAATTCAATTGTCCCAGCCGTAACGCGGCCTGCGCACTATTACCATTAATATGGTAATTTCAACGCCAGGTTTTTGCTTACACCTCCCCGAGCTGCGAGTAGGGCTAAAATTACCATATTAACGGTAGTACATTTATCGCAGCGCTATTCTGGGGGAATTGTATTCCCCCTTAGTGTGCCAATCACTAAACTAACTTTCACTCTATCTCTTTGGTGTCACCTCTTCTTCTACATACCAGCTAGCACTCAGCACCTTAGACCAGTAAGAGGCACTGAGTACAATGATGTGCGGGTCGGGCATGGCAGAGTAGAAGACAGGAAATCACAGCTCTACTTAGTATAATGTGGAAGTAATTAACATATTAATTTGAGCTGGACACATCTATTTCCCTTGCACAGATCCTTCTACTGCATGTCACCGCTCTCAGTGCTCCTTACAGTCCTAGTTTGCAGAGCATTAAGTACAGCTGCTTTTGGGCAGAGAGAACGGTAAGTAAAGTAAAAAAAAATCCATCCAATCACTATTACTTAAAATGTACTCTGCAGAGTGCAGCTTCCCCGTTTCTCTCCTGAACTATTACCCCTGTCACCAACATTTAAAGTAATTAGGATTATCTCAGACGCCCATGCTTTGACAAGTTTATTGTGTACTTTCTAGAGTGCTCATTCCTGGCACTTAAAATAAGGTGTGAAAGGTAAAGCCATGAATAGAGATCTTTATTCCACCTCATCGGATGGATTAGTGCATTTGATTCCAGAACATGCCTGCATTGTAGCTAATAGGAAGGGGAATGCTATACATTCATGGCAAAGAGAGCCTACAATAAATCCCCCTTTCCCACTTGTGCTCCTCAAAGGACTGAAATCACACATATAAAATTGTACATTCTCATTATTTTGCCCATGATTACTAAACATGGCAATTTCTTTTGTCCTTGAATCACTATAAAATGTCCAACTGACCCATGAAGTAAAGGACACTGAATTTTAAAGACCATCCCATCTGTCTTCAGAAAATTAGGATATATATTAAAATTAAGGTCTAGCGTACTAGTGTTTCCTAAGAGCCTCTAAGAAAACAGGAAGCATAAGTTTAACCAGCCTGTGACACTATAAATGTTTTATTGTAGAGACTGTTAATTAATCAGGAAGCAGCAGAGAGGTAGTCTCTGTGAGTAACGGAGATCACAATTTTTTTTTTTATACCTAAAACGGCCCATACATGGGTCAATCTTGATACTTTGTCCAAGTGCCATATAACAGGACCATTTGCCAATATGTCCACACATGGCCAACTTGGACAGATCCGCCCATTCCATGCTCAAGTTTAATGGCTAGCTAAAATGGGAGCCTGTTACATGTGGTCAGAAGATTACTGCATACACAAGGCTATCATGATCATCTTTTAACTGTACCTACAATCGGAAAAAGCATGTATTAATATCATATGTCTATATGATCAGGGCACAGGATGAAGATACAGTTTAATTGGCTAATCAGGACACAGTGAACAAATCCCTATCTTTCCTTTCTAATGTAATTTTTGGGGTTATAGCGATGTTTAGATTTATGCCATAGTTTCTCATTTTCTTATATATTCCACTAACTTGTTTAGCTAATACATTGCCTACATTTCTTTCCACACATTCCTCTTGTCTACTCTATTAAATATAGTAAGGCAATATATAGAATAAATTATCTTAAGATGGCCATACACAAGCTCTGTCAGATTTGACCATACATATACAGACAAATCAGACATCCAGCCATTCCATGCTCAGGCATACAGCCAGACTCACAGGCCACCATGAGTGAGGTCAGATGATGTATGGTCAGATGCGGTCATCACCCAGCCAGGTGTACAGGATGTGCTGATTGACCAGATGTTATTATAGGCCAATATATGTGTGATCTGCAGCCAATGGATCCCTATGCCATGCCAAGAATGCTGTCCACACAAACAGCAATGGAATACATGGCACACAAGTGCATCATTTAATTGCAGTCACTTCTTTTGCTGTCCAAGTGGACAAAATATTTGGAACATAACACAATTAGTCTATCAAAATATGGAAGAGTCTTAACTAAACATATTATATAACAATAACTGAAACCAGTGTGCAGTACTATCAAATCGTTTTCCCATAACGTTATAACCGTTGTTACATTGCATGATCACACAGTATTCAATTAAACTGTTGGACTGTCAACCGCATGTTCAGTCAGCTCCATAAGGGACTGGTGATTAATTAAGGATAAATTACAAACTGTCAGCCAAACAGACACAAGCAGTAATCCTCAGCACGCCCTTACTGTACAATGCCTATGTGTGTCCGCCCATTCTTTCCCCTGTTCCACCCCCTATAAGACATAGGAAGTTGGAAGTGTAATTTGCGTTTGGACTTGAATTGGATGCAATTGTGTTCACCGTCAGAAAGTCCATTTCTGAGTGTGTGCAGAGCAAATTTACACAAGATATAGCACACAATGAGACTTACGTTTGAAGATGAATCAGGTACATGTTTGCCCATAAATGTTGTCTAATTAGACAATATTTGAGAAAACAAAAACACAAATGACACACACAGTCACACTGTCTGCTCATTCACCTCAAAATATTAAGAACAAGCAAGTAATAGGGTGTGCCTCAAATAAGCAGTTTTGAGGTATTACTGTACACGTCTGCAATTAGAACACATGGTTTGCGCATAGGTAGGGTATTATAGCGGTCACAATACCAATGTATGCTATTTATGCACTCCAGACCTCACAAGGAGTCGGACATAAGTCCAATTCTTAAGGGCAAAAATAGTCCAGGACGCGTCTCAGTCTGCTCTCAGACTGAGAAGTATCTCCATGCTTAGAGAAAGGGAACAGGGGAGGGAGTGGACAAGCAATGGGGTGCTCATACTCTTACGTGGTATGCTGAAAAGGAAGTAACCACAGATAGGCCTCTACCTGTTGTGGTCACTTCTACCTGGTGCAAGATCCACGCTGCTGATGATGACCATTAGCACGGACCTTGCTGTGCTAAAAAAAAAAAGAATACATTTTCTATAATTATAAAAATCAGCGTTCCCCTCCCCCTCTTAACATCTTAACCAGCCGAGCGCTGCCATGATAGGCTGGGTACCAGCAAATTCAGGGGGGCTAAAAGTGTTGGGCCCCTTACCATAATGCCAAACCAACACATGATGAATTCCATAGGGAGTTATTTTTTTATTTGCCACACCAAAGATCCATGAATTTACACCTGATGAAAAGGATGAACGAAGGATGTGTTGGTGTTTTTATTTCAAATAAAATAATCTTTAAAACTGTCTGTGCTGTACTCACATTTTTACCTGGTGCACCACAAGCCCCAGTGTATGCTGGTGCTTGTTGTACTACAAGCGCCACCATGCCAAAACACTTAATGGCAGCCTGGTCATGCTGGGTCCTGTTATGCACCACGGACAAAATAGATTTTTACATTTAGTTTTTTAATATTATCCCACACCCACTGTAAATAAGGCAACACCCCACGCTTTTTTGCAATCCCCCCGATTTCGCTAGTACCAGCCTAAGCTGGCAGCGTTACGGCTGGATAAGCTGTTTGGTTAAGGACAATAAATATTATTTATTTTTCGGCCTTCTTGGACCACAGTGTATCATTCACAGCGCCCAGCAAGGCAGATATATAATTGTATCTTACAAGGCATATGCAATTTGCTTACCATTCCAAATTGCACGTATCTTTTACATACATGTGGCTCTGAATCCTAAGTAAATTACAGGGTGCAATAATGGTGAATATAAGGGTAATAAGAGTCCGACTCTACATGAGACCCTTTGTAGCCATACACACTACACAAAACAGAGCCAAAAGAGACAACTTTGCTCACTGGGCTATTGCAGCATAATGACTTCATGGGGCTGATTCAATTCTGCAGCGAAAAGCGCGGCGTTAACAGTATTACCGTTAATACGGCAATTTTAGCCTGGATTTCATCTCGCATCTCAGGGAGCCGCGAGTAAAAATCCACCATTGAAATTACCGCATTAAGGGCAATTTTGCGCAATTTTACCGTATTAACAGTAAAACTGCTAACGCCGTGTTATTCTCGGCAGAATTTAATTGGCCCCCATATGTCTAGCCAATAACACCTAGGGGTATATTTACTAAACTGCGAATTTGAAAAAGTGGAGATGTTGCCTATAACAACCAATCGCATTCTAGTTATCATTTATTTAGTACATTCTACAAAATAACAGCTAGAGTCTGATTGGTTGTTATAGGCAACATCTCCACTTTTTTAAACTCATAGTTTAGTAAATATACCCCCAAGCCCACTGCATAAGAAAAATTTAATTTTTCACAATATAATAACACTTAAATGCAATGAACCCTAACATTCTATGGAGTTTACAAAATATTCACCAGGAAAATATAAAAGGCGACAGGGTGAGAAAGCTCCATTGTTCGTCTTCTTTTCACAGGTGGTTAGAAACACAAGTATAACAGTAAAGCTCTTTCAATAGAGAATGTCATATTGGTTTCATGGTTTATACAAGTATGCAATGCAAAACTGCTTCTGTCAGAGCAACATGCTGCGGGTATGCTTGGCAGAAAGTATATTTCAGAAAGCTTTGACATTTGCCTTTCTTCTATAATATCCTCCTTTTCGCCGGCAAAGCACTGAAATAATTCATAATACCCGCTTGGCTCTGCAACAGTTTCCTAGACTGAGTATACAGTAGATATGTAGAAAAGTCTTACACAGCCTGAGGCAAGAGCTGCTACACATGTAGTACAAGGAATAACAAAGAAGATGGTTGCAGCAATTATCCTGCTATTTAACCCAATCTATGGCTCATCGGCACAAAACGTTTAGTGCCGTATTTGAAGTGAGACAAGCTGACAGAATACAATCTACTTATCTGTCCCCTCTAGCCATTACGCTCTCTTAACCCAGGAGTCATGTCAAATAAAACAGCTGTGCATTGACTTCTCACTTCTGCTAGAATTAGAGGAGAGATTGACAACTCTAGGATGCTGAGAGGAGGTCATTAGAGGCAGGTCACTCGCTGTGAAGACTGCTGGTGTCAGCAGAGTCTCACCTCTGCCCCTAGTGAGCAACCTTGCTTGGAAGACTGCACAACCTACACAGTAGATTCCGCAAGGGCAGTTGCACTGCGTCAAAAAAAGTTGCAAAATTATCTTAACACTAGCACATCATCACAGAAAAGAATAATGTACACATATTTACCGTTACATAAGAGAAAAAAATCCCATCAGCAGTGTTTTTTATTACACTTTGGAAGCAAAGCCACTGAAATAACGAATTATAATTATATTAACAAATGTCATCTATACAGTTATACATAACTAGATGGGGATACTTAGAATGTGGGTAGTTGTTTTGGTTGTTTTTTTTTTAAAAAAAAATAAGAATTATACATTGAAAGGGTGCATGGAGTTGTACAAACTACTGAGATTGAGTAGTACAGTATCATAGGCAAACCGAGGGAGGGTTTCCTGGTGCCTGGAAACCGCCTCCAAGCCTGGGGCACTGTATAATTGAGGTGGCTGGACCCTGCTCCCGCTTCACACTGCTCTGCTTGAAAAGGGAGAGCTGCGTGCACCTAACAGTAGTGCAAGCAGCATTGCCCATGTATATTATGGGGATAGGAAGAGTTGGAGAGCAGCTAAGCACTGTCTAAAATTATAGCTATGCCCCCATGCATGCTGGTCACACCCACTGGCGGCGTGGTGTGGAAACACCCCTGTACAAATCCTGCGTTTGCCCCTGAGTATGGCGATTGTCCCAGGTGTACCAATAATGCTCAATCCTGTTTTCATGATGAGTGGGTGAAGATAATATGTCAAATGGGGCAGCACGGTGGCTAAGTGGTTAGCACTTTTGCCTTACAGCACTAGGGTTATGAGTTCAATTCCCGACCATGGCCTTATCTGTGAGGAGTTTCTATGTTCTCTCTGTGTTTGCGTGGGTTTCCTACCACACTCCAAAAACATACTGGTAGGTTAATTGGCTGCTAACAAAATTGACACTAGTCAGTGTGAGTGTGTGTTAGGGAATTTAGACTGTAAGCCCCAATGGGGCAGGGACTGATGTGAATTCTTTCTACAGCGCTGCGGAATCAGTGGCGCTATATAAATAAATGGTGATGATGATGATGTTATATACCTGCCTCTGACAAGCAACATATGTCTAGATATCTCAGTTAGTGGCTAAAAAGAAAGCCTATGCCATTCTACTTATACAAAGCTGGCAACATCACGCATTCTTTTAAATCTACAATTTTGTGCTGCACATATCTTCCATTGAGAAATAACAGGTCTTCCAGCAATATAAAGTTAATATTTTGGCATCATACTTATAGCTAAATAGTTTTTAAAGTGAAACCGCAAAATTAGTGCCAGATAGAAATACAGTGAGAGCCTGTTCTTCTGCTTCTTTATGTGTGAGTGAAAGGAAATGCAATCAAGCTGCTACACAGACCTGTTATCAATTCACAATGAAAGATCTAAAACAAGGATTACCTATCTCAACTCGCTCAGAGCCATGGGAGAACTTAGAAAGCTGAATACCTGCACTTGCTATAGTGTGCAACAAACCATCATCCACCGGATTTGTACAGTCTGTACAACAGTGTGTCTAATACAGAGGAACTGGCAAAGTGCTGAATGTGCTGCAATAACAAAGGTTGAAGCAAGCGTGTAACATAGTGCATACTTTTAGTGCAAATGCTCCTATTTCACCACTGTCCCTTTATGAGTGTGCCTCTGTGCAACCATTTGGATGACCAGCACATGATAATAGATGCATGCCGGTGAAAGTAAAAAGGTCACTTCAAAGTCTTTAACCACTTTTGATTCACCTATAAAATTACTTAGGGATTCCCCTTTTTCTCTTGAAAAATACTACGAGCCTGATTAATCAAGGCACATATTCTGAGCGCAACCTGCGTTTATTATGCACCTGTATTTAGCCTTTGTGTACTCCCAAATTCAGCAAGGCACAGATCTCAAGATACGTGTGCTTTTGAAATTGGGGACAGGTCTGCTGTGCTTTACTGCACAAGATGCTGCAGGATACGTTCAATACTTATGTGGATTATAAATTCGCAAAAGAACCGGAAAAAAAAATGTATTGCATTAATGTCACCTGCTAATAATACAGACATTAATGATAAAACAGCTATTTTAAAACATGTTTTTTTTCCAATGAAATACATATATTAGAATGTTGTTAATGTCTACTGAGCATAAAATACATTATTACAGTTGCACGTGATTGCAAACATATGTTATAGTATGCATATGAGACTGTCATCACTACTGATCAGGACTTAGAATACCCCTGTAGCTGGAGCAAGAGATACGGTAGAAAAACATGTAACTTTGAGACCCTCAGAGCTGGATTCGGACGTGGCTGCCTGTTCTAAGCCTTCCACTGGATGGATTTGAACGAAAATTTCAAAGACCTTTAACAATCGATCCCAGGAGACATACTTGGGGTGTAGGTCTCAGTTGGACCTCCCGTTGGTGTACGCTGGCCAGAACTTTGACCTGGGGAGCCTGTCCTCCATTTAATAGACAAGGAAATTAACTATAATTTTCCGTTTCCACTACAAATATCAGTATGGCCACCATCCTCAGAGTACAAGGGAACCTGGGCATGGAAGTTTCCAAATGTCTATTCCGCTGGCCTCTGGCGCTCGATCCTGGCGAGAGGGAAGTGCTGCTGGCGGTCTAGCAGACAGCAACTAGCACTCTAATTTTGTTAATAGTGTCATATTAAAAAGCTATGTGTACAATAAATTCTGGCAGTCAGTTGGAGTCCACTGTAAAAGCAGTACTTTGTGTGTAAGCTGCTTGATATTAATAACAGCTGCTGGCACCTCCCTCCACCAAGAAACTACAGACATGGGGTTAGGTGTTGGGGATAATAGTTTGTTTTTAAACTGGGTGAACGCATGAAGGGAAGGAAAAATTTGCTTCTTACTTTACACTAGCTCTCGGAATGTAGGTCTGTTTTACACACTAGCCCTAGATTGGAGGCCAGCTTTGTACGCTAGCAAGATTGATGAAGTTTTATGCACATCTACCAAATAGGAAACAAGTTTTATATACAAGCCACCACATTAAAATTTGCATTGTACTATTGCCTCCAAAATGGGTATTGTTATTTATATTATGCACCAGAAAGGACTCTTTGGTACATTTTTGTATAGATGCCATTAGAATGAGCTCTTGATTATATACTAGTTACCAGAACTAAGGTAGAGGGAGAAGAGAGGGAGTCATGTTGTACAAGGGGGATCTGGTTTTCTTGTAACGGCCCTGAATATCAGTGCCTTGTACAGCTGTATCCCCAATAATATACGCAAGAACTTTCCCCACTGCCACTGTGAGAAGGCTCTTACAGACATGTTTTTTCTCTTTTGAGGGCCTCAACGATGCTTGGCCCATAGTTTTTTTCCTTCTGCCTCAAGTAGCAACTGAAAATGGGTCATATCTCAATGATGTGCAGCCCTATGGTGTGATGTCCAGACCCCTCTCCTGCTATTCAGTGGTGTGACCTTAATCTTCAGCAGCTGAAATGGCACACCCTGTTTGAACCACTAATAATATATTATTAATCTTGACAGCTCAAAGGATATTCTTTCACACTAGTGCTGTGGATACTGTAATATCGCAAGAATGTCCTTTACTGCAGAATCCTACGCTTCTGCATTGATAAAGTGAACACAATGTTCATTCTGGGTACTCAGTATAGTGATAGGCTGACCAGGTACCAGGGCCGGACTGGGACTAAAAATCAGCCCTGGCATTTCAAGCATACAGGCCCATCCCTGTTGATGAGCAGGACAAAACTGTTTGCCGCTGCGCAGCAGCGGCGCCAGAAGGGGCGTACCCACATTATGTTGGGGGCATGGTCAACGTGGGGCATTGATACATACATTATAATAAAACATTACATTTATCAGGCCCACCCTATCATACCACACCCCACCCCAGAAACACATTACAACACCCCCAGCCCACTGCACCTATCTATGCTTCTGATGCTGCTGACATCCATCAGAGTGGGAACTTCCTGTAGAGTGAGCAGGGAAGCTCTTAGTCTCACAAGATTAATAAATCTCATGAGACTTAGAGCTCCTCGGCTTTCTCTGCAGGCTGTGTCCTATCCAGGAACTGGGAGTAGCTATCCGCTCCCTCCTGCTAACCAGAGCTAGACTTAGGCTCAGGGGGCCCTAGGCACTTAAGACAGAGGGGCTCCTATGATGTAATATGGTTATTAGACACATTTTCAACAAATACACAGGCAATACTGTGAGCACTATTAGGAGCACACAGTTCTGCCTTCACAAGCAGTACAATGTGAAGCAGTACATACCTCCCAACTGTCCTTGTACTCACACCAAATCCTGACTAAGCGGGACAGTCACCCACCAAATTCAGGGCAGTTGGCAGAATGTCCTGGTCTCTCTTACCTGCCTTGTCATTGTCTCCACTTGTGGCTGCTGGTGTCTTTAGATCAGTTGCTGCTTGTCTGGATCCTGTAATGTTGGGGGCCCTATTTGAAAACAAAAATGGTTACATGAAATTTAGAAAACTCCAACCAGCAGCGGTGTTAAATCAATATAACACCTACGTTTTAAAATTAGGCCTTACTCCAGCCCCAACATTAAAATGATAGTATTCACATTTGATAAATACATCTATTTCCCTCCAACTAGCCCTGACATTAAATAGTATATACATTTAATAAATAGACCTATTTCCCTACAACCAGCCCCAACATTAAATTAATAGTATTCCCATTTAATAAATAAACCGCTTTCCCTCCCTCCAATCAACCCCAGCAAGAAATAAAATAGCATTTATATTTAATAAAAATAACCATTTCCCAACCATCTCAGGCATTAAATAATTTATAATTTAATTTAATAAATATACCTAATTTTCCCCAAACAGCCCCACAATCACTTAATAGCACACATTATAGTCATATACTGTCCCCCACACACATTATAGTCATATACTGTCCCCCACACACATTACAGTCATATACTGTCCCCCCACACACATTACAGTCATATACTGTCCCCCCACACACATTACAGTCATATACTGTCCCCCCACACACATTACAGTCATATACTGTCGCTCCACATACATTACAGTCATATACTGTACCCCCACACACATTGGCAATGTTTTATTTTTCCCCTCCTACAGCCATTGCCCCCCATGCAGACATTTTCACCCCCAATTCCCCTGCAAACATTGTCACTCAACCCCCCCAATCCCCCTGCAGACATTGTCACCCACCCCCCCAATCTCCCTGCAGACATTGTCTCACCCCCCCTTCCCCCTGCAGACATTGTCCTTCACCCCCCCTTCCCCTTGCAGACATTGTCCCTCAGACACCCCCTTTCCCCCTGCAGACATTGTCCCTCACACCCCCCCCCCTTCCCGCTGCAGACATTGTCCCTCACACCCCCCTTCCCCCTGCAGACATTGTCCTTCACCCCCCCTTCCCCTTGCAGACATTGTCCCTCAGACACCCCCTTTCCCCCTGCAGACATTGTCCCTCACACCCCCCCCCCTTCCCGCTGCAGACATTGTCCCTCACACCCCCCCTTCCCCCTGCAGACATTGTCCCTCACACCCCCCCTTCCCCCTGCAGACATTGTCCCTCACACCCCCCTTCCCCCTGCAGACATTGTCCCTCACACCCCCCCTTCCCCCTGCAGACATTGTCCCTCACACCCCCCCTTCCCCCTGCAGACATTGTCCCTCACACCTCCCCTTCCCACTGCAGACATTGTCCCTCACACTCCCCCTCCCCCCTGCAGACATTGTCCCTCACACCCCCCCCTTCCCCCTGCAGACATTTTCAATCACTTCTCCCATACAGTCTCCCTGCAGTTATTTTTACTCATTTCCCCCCCTCCCCTGCAGTACCTGTCACTATCCCCGGACACACCAACTCACCTCAACAACCTGCTCGCTCAACAGACCGACGGCACCTAGACGGCTGCGTGACGTCATGACGTCACATCCCGCGGCCGCGCGGAAGTTTTTTTAAAAAAAAAAAAAGGACTGGAAGCGCAGGGACCGGACCGGCCCATACAGCCATCGGCCCTTCTGGCAAATGCCAGAAGTGCCAGATGGCCAGTCCGGCCCTGCCAGGTACTGAGAGTAATAATTCCTGACCACACACAGTGTCAGGTGTACGCAGCACATTATTGAAGCAATGTAAATTTCTACCGACTCACCAAACTTCTCCCACCCATGATTGGATGCTGTTAGGGTAAACATAAACATAAACAGAACATCACAGAAGAAAACAAACTATACCTATTACACAGAAGATAAAACACACAGTTTTTATTGCTATTTCAAGTCCTATGACTGACTCATTTTATGGGTATCACAAACTGATCACAACAACGTACACAGTCTAGGACAGGGGTGTCCAACCTTTTAGCTTCCCTGGGCCACATTTGAAGTCGACGAGTTGGTTTGGGCCGCACATAAGATACACTAACAATAACGATAGCTGATCATCCAAAAAACCATAGAAAACATAGTTAACACATATATATGAGAAAAAAAGTGAGATATATATATATATATATATATATATACATACATATATCACTTTTTTTTCCAAATCCCCCTATACTTACCTTTCAATCGCCCTGTTCAAAAAATCCTCTCTAGTTATTATACTATAATCACTTTTTGTATTGTTTCGATGCAATATCAATAAAGTGCATTTAAGCCAGGCATTGTATATCAGGGTGCCCTGACCAGGCCTGCGGTACCTGACATATACACCACTGTGACCCCAATTGTGACCTGTTTTGCTAATTACACCACTATGTTAGTTAAGGGATAACAACTTATAATGGGCCAAAGAGAATAATATATAATGCCCCATTAGTAATACAAGTAGAAGTATGTAGCAGGGAGATAAGGTCCATGATGCTCCAGGACCAGGTGACTTTTATTCACTGGTCAGCGTCCCTTGAAATAATAAAAAAAATCCCCCTTAACTTACCTTTTAATTGGCTTGTTCTCCTGTCCTCTTGTCTTCTTTTCTCCAATTCTGTGCTGCTGATTGTTCTTCTCGCGCGGGTGACTCCTCTGTGCTGCGCTCCGCAATGGATGTTGGGCGTGATTCACTGCGAGCACCGCACGGAGGAGGAGAGACAAGGGAGGGGTCGGAGTACCAGCTGACGTGACCGCGTGACCGCAAGGTAAGTATTTTCTTTTCTTTTTTTTGCAGGATTTTTTTTTTCCATTAACAGTGCTGCCCCCTTGCCACAACCAAAACTCATTCTGGGCCGCATTTAAAGGCGTGCTGGGCCGCATGTGGTCCGCGGGCCGCGGGTTGGACAACCCTGGTCTAGGAGCAAACACAATGAGTGTAATCTTTCTCTTTAGGTCCAAGGATGTAAATCTCTGCCCTGTCATGTGATAGCATTTTCCAACAGAAACTGGCACCTAAACATATCATATATTTATGAACATATATATAATATATAATAACATGAACCCATGGTAAACGTTGTGGGATCTCTGATGTGTATCCCGCACCCTGAATTCAAGTATGGAGATGTACAAACCCCGTTTCCCGCTTACGAAGAATGGTGAGGAATCCTCTGTAGGACAACTTAATAACAATGTATTCTCCAGAGAAGGCATCTGGAAAATGAATGTATTTGGCTGGACCGTGTTTACAGGGAGGAGGCACCTGAGCAGATGTCCTCAAATCACGTATCACTATCTCAACTACCTCTACTTTGGAAAACACTGCAGGCATCTTTATTGGAAATAATTTTCATTAATCCGCACATTACAATCTTTACAATGTTGGGGATTACAGGAGAGGAACCCTTAAAGTTCTGCTAGGCTATGTATGCCATTTATAGAAAATATACATTGCCTGATATTACAGGCCACAAATGCACTGTTACACTAATGATATGCTTTAATGCAGTATTAAGTTTTACAAATTGATAATAAGATTAGAACATTCCAATTATTTCTGCTGAAGCAAAACCCTTCCTACAACTGGGGCTATTCTCAAATCTCTCCTATACAATAGCAGTGCCTTCAAATGCCCAAAAATTAAGGATTTCATCCTCACTTATGGCAATATGGGGGACATGTGTAATTTTTGAGGAAATGCTAGTTTCTAGTTTGGGCAATTAAACAGTAGAGCACATTTGTTTATTTTTAGCCCACCTTACCAGAACCTTAATGGATATTCTCTACAGTTCATTATGGTTCATACACTGTAAGACCATTGTTCCTTTTCTTTACCAATGCAAAGTAATGAACTTAAAACAAGTATATGCAAGTTGAACATGGCTGTATATGTATAAGTGAGATAATAACCAATGTATTCTGGGTGCATAACTGGCCACAACTGACATATAGGGAACTATTTGCATGTCTTGATCTACATGCAAAATCAATTATTTATTAGTTTTGTGAGGCAATGCTATTTTACACCAGGGCATGCAATTAAGTCTATTTTCAGAAAGCTTTGACAGCAATTTATTGGTAAACCCCGTTACCATATTATCCACAGACATGTAATACCTTGCTGCAATTGTTCTGGTATACATACTAAATATGAATGGACTAGGAGTGGTACTAGCAGCTCCTGCAGTTTGCAGTTTCACAGCACAAGTAGAACGCTAGACATGGCAATTTCATTACATGCAGCATTGGCCAGGGACACAAAGCAAGCAGGATTTGTAATATGTTATCACCATAAGGTATGTGTGTACCTGATATATGACTCCGTGTACAAAGTATATTGCCCTAAACAATGTGATCTTGTGATTCATAATATCATTTTCAATCTCCAAATGCAAGGTTAACAGAAATGTACAGGGAAGTTTCTAATGAAATAAGGAAAATAAGAAGGATGTAGAGAAATAAGTTAACTTTCCTAGCTTAAAAAACACAAAACAAAACACGAGAGGAAAAAATAAGTTATCCCCATCTAACAGCCAAATTCCTACATAACTCAATCTGGACATCTCATCTGGTGTGAACTGCACTCATTCCTAGTGTAAACCCCACCGCGCTCCGCAATGATATACTGTAATGTCACATCGCAATCTGGATTTACTATAAAGGGCTGTGACGAGTTTCATAGCAGTAAACATTGCAGCGAGGTGTATTTCACACTGAGCTGGTTTTTATGAAGAACACTTCACCGCCCGGCTCCGGCGGCCACAATGATGAATGGTGAAAGATGCGTGACAAGCTTCATCATTGTTTGTAAATCTTAACTGTTCCTGCTCACTAACTCTGTAGGCAATTTTCAAAGACAGCGGCCGAGAGAAGGACAGCGTAGCTCCCCTGAAGGTTATTCAACTCGTGCTCGGCTTATTTTACTGACGAGGGGACTAACATGCAACAGCTAAGTAAGCAAGCAGGGTCCTAAAACAAAGAGCCAAATTAACCCTACCTCTCCGTTAATCAACGGACAGCCATTCATCCATCATTGTACGAAAATCTGTTGCTAACTCGTGCAAGATTTTTCTCTCTCTTTGCGAATGTTTAGACACATCCTATGTATAAATTAGCTGGTCGCTGTAGTGATTTGCATAATTGTGTAGGAGACATCAGGATATAGTGGATTCTGCTACTAAATGTCTTATAGCAGGTGTGTCTCAGGGATTGGTTATTTATTCTTAACATAACATAAGATATAAATATGTTATATATCAATGAGAAATAAGAAATCAAGCTAACACAAAATTAGGTATTACAAACAGACATTGCTGAACTGCTAACAAGAACTGGTAGACAGGATGGTCATATAGTACAGACCCAAGCCAGGAAACAGAATCTATCATATAGGATCCCCTGAACTTAAGAAATTCCATAGAGGATATGGACAACAGAGGTAGGGGGGAAAATGTACGCAATAATCTCCGTGGATAAACTTAGCAATTATGTTTCGCAACTTTGATTTCCTCCTTCCAGAAACAGAGGGTACTTGGATTCACCACACATAAGTCCCTAATAGCAAAAAATCACAGTGTATTGGCCAACTTGGTATTTTTTCAAACAAAAATGGTAATTTTTCACTGATAATTTTTGATGGCCATGAACCTCAATTCTACCAAGATGTAGCCTCAATAACACTGAAACGCAATATAGAATCCGATTATTGTCCCTCAGGAAATGCAATATAATGTATGAATGAGGATTCCCCTTTAAACTATCTGCTCTCTAAGTGTGGGAAAGGCCATAAGTAGATTACATGTTGTTCTGAGTTTTGCAAAACCTCAAACAACCATTCTGCTTTTCCAGCACTTGGTAACATGGAGATGTAGCAGAGACAGAGATATCACTGACCACTATGGAGAGAAGCAGAAGCTTGCATACAAAAATGTCAAGAAAACAGATGAGGAACACGGATGGAGTAAAGTATAGCAGGTCCTATCTTCATTTGCCAATATTGATCATGCCTTTTGTCCTAAATATTTTATGCTATGTTTCTACATAGTGATTAATGATCACTGGGAGCTTCTACTTCTTTATTTTTTTTCCCAAAACACTGCGTACTTGGCTCTAAGAAATCTATCATTCATCACTAGACCTCGGAGTTAAGTATCTTCTTTTACCGCCGTTTATCACAGTCCTGGCATAGAGTACCCTCCTGCAGCCCCACCTGTATTACGAATCCAGGGATCCATCTGTGACAATAGTGCTGTACTTATTATGAGACAACTTGAGTCAAAATGGCACATTCAGTACTCTCAGTGCTCAAGACAACTTCCCATCCGCTTTGAGAGGAGCAGGATGTCCAAATAAGAAGCGAACACTGGCCAGAGCCAACTCAGCTCCCACTTCTCCATAGATATCCCGATTTTTGCACCAGGATCACCTATTTACAAAATGGATCACTTGTACCTGAATTTGTATAACTTTTGCAGCCGTCACCCTGTGTCTGTGCACCCAGGGTGAAGAAGTAGCCGTTGAGGTGTGCGCAGGGAGCTCTCCAGCGGGATCAGGCTGCCACCACTGGGCACCTCAGGGCAAAAAGCAGGCACAAAACTGGTAAATGCCATCCGCAGATAGCGTTAACTTTTCAAGCAATAAATATACAAGTGACATTTTTCGCCGCTTGTTAAATAGACTCTTTTCGTTGTGCCACAGAGTTCTATGGGGACAGCGGTAATCGGCGCAATCACCAAGCCTTCCCAGACATTTAAATATCTGGTCCTGTGAAATCTGTTTCAGCTCCTGCACATAGTGCAGGGTATATTTGCCCCTATTTCAGAGCAGAAGGAAATGCCTAAACCAGCCCATTATGCCATGCTCTGTACAAAAAGGTGTATGGACTTGTGACAAAGCTTACGCGTTTGTAAACAATATCCATTTAAAAAGAGATATAACTAATAATAAGTGAAACGAATAGGAAAATAGATCTGCTATTGACACCTTTATGTAAGTATTACACTCACGAACAAAATACACGTTCTATGTTACATATGGCCAGTTTGTACAATGATTTAATTGTGAACTAGAAAAAAGACAAATAAAGGCTCCACATCTAATTTGAGAACTTAATTACAGCTATTGAGCAACCGTTGAACTGTTTGTTTCTAGGAAATGTTGAAATATCATCTCATTAATTTTAAGACAAAAAAGAATAGAGGTTTCCCAGAAAGCTAGAAAAACAAAGAAATACTGAAGTATCTTTACAAAAGAGGGCAGTTGTTAATTGCACAATAACTGTAAAATGTCTCCATCTAGTCAACAAATGTAACCCCAGAATGTCAGGTATATTATGTTCAAAAGAGTCTAACTAATGTGCTTAAATAACATTTTTCTGTAGAGAGGGAATCGTATCTTATGGATTATAGATTTCAGCTAAATTATTTTGATACAAACGTTTGTGTCTTATAAGCAATAACAAACCTCATGCTAAAAAAAAATGATTATACATATTAGAAGTCTCTGTAACCTGTATACATACTTTAACATAGATTTGCAAATGTGTGTAACTAAGACTTTGCATTTTTATCTACAGTAGAAATAGCAGATCTGTTGCTGGCTATAGCAGTGTGCTGGGGGATCTCTCTGTGTGTTTGTTTCTTTCAGGATAACCCCACCCTTTCAAGCACCTACTATAGCCTATAAATTGATTGAGCAACTTCCACTTCTTTATTAACCTGTATACATGTCTATGCTCTGCAGGGTGTGCTTTTATATGGTCATGGAACTACTCTGTGGATTCTAATGTCCTTATACTTTACAATAGGGAGTGTACATATAATCAATTAGCAGATATATCCATGTTAATCCACAGCTTTGATATAATTATTCAGTAAGGGCACTGTTAGTTAGAAATCCTGTACATGAAAGTGCTTCTACAGAAGATAATCACAAGTCATCCCTCTCTTCAGTGACTTGCAGTATCCTCATATAATAATCTAAAGTGTACCTTGTCCCACACAATGATAATATACAACAAACCAGAACTTACCACTTGCCTTGGCCTCTGGGTAGGATGGATTCTCCTCAAAAGTGAAGATGGGTGGGACACAAGCAGAGGAGGCCACACTCTGCCCCAGGTATGAAGGATAGTACGAGTGCATCCTGTACTGGGAGCTTGAGCCGTGTCCGGGCAAACGGTTATCACTGCTTTTCATCTGTACAAAGACAAAACTCGAATTAGTCTGATAAGTTATTTGTACAGACAAGTGCTAACAACATAGAAGCAAATTAGAACTCATAGACATAGAAGAAGTCTTAGCCCTGACACTCTCCAGTATTCTACCCTTCAGCATTTATCTATTGATGAGAATGTTGATCCCAGGGGTCATTTACAACAAGATGGAACTGCTCTGTGCATCTTTTATTTAGAGGCAAACATTTGCTCTGGAAGATTGGTATTGCAGGTCACTCCATATGTAGAATGATCTACACACAAATGTGTGCCAGGATAAGTGTCAAATTAGAAACAAAAATGTATACTTCAAAGTGAAAAAAACAACAAATATTACACTTGATATAAAGAGGCCCTTTAGCATCTCACTTTCCAAAGTCAGATAATACTTTTCTACTACCCAATTCAATCTGGTTTACTTCAGCTTCATCTAGTGGTAACCTGTCTACCCGATTAGGGACTAGGGGAGAGAGGTACCAACATGTCTTAGCTCACACTGAGGCTGATTTAAAATTAAGCATGTTTATTTTAACCTCCAGGAGATTGACAGCTACTAATACAACAACCTCACTAAATAGTTAAAGTGCAAGCTAACGTTTAAAGGAACCAAACAAAAGTAATATGTTGAGTAATATTACCGGCTTTTAGCTCCCTTCTGGGTCTGGAACTTACAAAATGCTCCCACAGGTTGATGCACATCCCAGTATTTAAACGCCTCACACTGCCACTAATCTTAGGTAACACCAGGTCCTAGAGCAGTGTTGTCTAACCTGTGACACTCCAGGTGTTGTGAAACTACAAGTCCCAGCATACCCTTCCAGCAATAAGCTGCTATATATTGGCAAAGCATGCTGGGACTTGTAGTTTCACAACACCTGGAGTGTCACAGGTTAGACAACACTGTCCTAGAGTCTCCCCACATTTGGCAAACAACTATTGCTTGTTGTTCCACAATTATTCCCACGTGAATTAGCCAGACAGAAACCTTTATTACTAGCCTTTGCTTACCCAAAACCTCCTGAGCCCTCTACGGACATGGTCTTTAATGGCCCCTGAAATACACATGCGCCTGCGGTGGCTAAACTCAGTTTGGCACTATTGGTGCTGGCCTGCCATTGCTTAAGGCAGTTGGAGATGGGCTGGATGAGACGGTGTGAAGGGATCCCTTCCTGGACACCCCACAAGGATCTACTATATAAATGCCTAGTGGCATGTGTGAAAAAAAAAAAAAAAAAAAAAGCTGCAGCGCCACCTGCTGGGCAGAGTTATACACTGACCTATATATTTCTTGAAGGAGAAGTGACAGTTGGGCGTGGTTGGTGGTTGCCGGGGGTGACAGTGGGGAGTTTTTAACACCTTAAGTAGCTTGATGAAGGATGTGGCGATGAAGATGAAGGATGAGGTGATGGAGAAAAATGATGAGGTGGTGACATGTGGACAAAACCACGTTAAAAAAGGGCGCTTGCGTCGGGAAGTAACGCTCTTCCCCTGAGGAGGCCTGGGCTAGGCCCAAATGCATGACAAGAACCTTTTTAACACCTTAAGTAGCTTGATTTGACTAGAATGCATGAGTATCATGCACGGGTTAACTTGTGGCTTATATGTGGCTAGGATGGTGACATGGGGACAATAAGAAAGCTAATGCAGGGACAACATGCCAAAATAAGACAGTGGCACTACGTGCATGCTTTCACAGTGGTGTTTTACGTATTTGTGGATTAGTCCAACATCAATACTGAAAGCCTCTAAAGGGGAACATATAAAAACTGTGAAGGATTGGTGAACAGGTTAGCATACATTGGAAACCTGTGGAAGGAACACACTTTGGACACATTGGACTAAAAACACCGGTAATCAAATTCTGGCTTTATGTCTTGTGTAAAGGGAGTGCCAGGGGGCCTTGACCGTCATTGACACGTCAATGTCCGGGACGGACATCCCCTTTCATTGCACTATCCCACTCCTCAAACGTTTCCGGATTTCTTCCAATGAACTGTCCATTTGAGGGTCAAACACAACATTTAGGAAATGTTCAATTTAATGAGTGGCCGAGTCCAAACAGAGAAGTTGGCAGAGCTACAACCCAACGAGTACTATTACTCTCAATGAACAGATGAATCACAGCATAAATGAAACAAAGGACGCTACAACATTTGAGAAGACAACATTGCACAGAGAGGAAGGAGTGCATCTAACTGAGAAAGCACACACACCGGTGCAATACTTCTAAAGGAGGTCTTCAAGTTTTGTTATGAACTATTTGGCCATGAATGATTTCATAATTACACACACCAAAGAGCACTAATGTCAATATTAGTGTATCTTTGCAATTGATGATTTTGTTTTTCTTTTGAGAAAAATGCAATCAGCCAGAGCTGAACCACAGCAGAATATTCTATTGCCTAGTGTACATACCACTATAAAGTACCTGACTGGTAACTCCTGTAGTCTGTTCTAGATCTGAAGCACGTACTGGGGGGACAGACAAGACACTGCCTTGAATCATTACAAATGCTGGCGTGCCTGTGAGAGAAAACATCTATATCTGTCTGTGTTGATAGACATACTTAATTAACCTCTGCTATTCAGTTCCAAGCTACTGTTTTAGACAAAAGCACTGACCCACAAACAATATGTTGCCATCAGAATCTCAAACTGCTGTGACACCAAAGAAATATAGCCCTATCAGCACTATCGGGGAAAAAAAACTGTTTATTATATTATCTGCAGTGAGATATATGGATTCTATTCAGGTCACACATGAGCTGTCAGAAACACTATGATACTTTTAGCATAAATCTGCAGGGTGGAAGATGTAATAATACATATTATATGACTTGGAACATTCATCCAGAAACAATACACAGCACATACATCCACCTTTACTTATTTTTCAGAAAACTATAGAATACATATTAAACAACATTGTTTGTGCAAAATAACTTTATACAATTGTTCAGTTGCAATTTCAATACGGGAAGATTTAACAAAGAATAAAACAGAAACTAACATTAACATTATTCGTCTCCTTCCTTACTTTGTTGGGGGCTCATGTAGGATTGGATGCAAGTTGTGCATTTTAGTACTGAGCATGAAGTAAAAACAAGTACGCCTAAGTCTGTATGGATACTTAGATGTATCTGTCTGTTGCGTCTATTTTACAGAGATGAAACGGGGGAGGGAAGGGACGAGCTAACATAGCTCATGTGCAGTAAGGGCAGTCCTGAATCAGTCTGTTTATTTGTAAGAATTACACTTCCCCCGCAGTGCGAGGTATCTGCTAACGATCAGCAGCGGCAGCATGGACCTCGTACAAGCATTATAAAACAATAAGAAGTTTTTTTTTAAATACATTTTTCCAAGGTACTCTACAGGTCCCAGTGAGCCATGGATGTCAGAGGTACGCTGGAACTTGTAGTACTACAAGCACCAGTCTAATCAAACCCTTTAAGGAGTCCAGGGATTGCTGGGATCAATAGTGCCCCATGTAAACATGCTTCAGTATAACTTTAATTCTGCCAATTAATCCACACCGGTGGTGTAGGAATAGCCCTATTGCTGCAGTTTTTTCCCACGGGTCTTGCAACACTTTTTTAATTAATTTATTTTTTAAAACTCCTTGTTACTCTTTTAGTGTATCACATGCTTTACGTGTATCTTACTCCAATGTATGAATTGTGAGTACTATGCAGCCTGGCGGGTATCTTAAGATTCTGCACACTATGCAAATTGAGTAATTTTCACAGATGCACTTTACGACTACATTTTGTCCAACTCGGCATGAGGCTCTTAGTGTTCCTACTCTTTCCATTATGTTCTTAAAGTAACAGTCTATTCCAGCATCACATTGCAAGCAGCTTTACCAATGGCATCATGAAAACATTCAATATCAATCATTTGACACAAATGTGCAGTGCAATTCTTACAAATAAACAGACTGATTCAAGCAAGCGCAAAATATTCTTCTTGTCTTTGGCAAAAAAAATGTGAAAAAAGGTTTAGTGCATTGAAAAGTATAGTATATTAACTACTTGTCCTAGACTTCTTACTCCTCACATCAAATCCTCTTACTTTCAGACACATTAAAAAGAAGACAACAAAACCTTATTCATCCAGCACATTTTATTGAGTTGTGATTGCAAATATTTGAAAAAATTATATTTTATCATAAAAAAGGGCTAAAATATAGTGTATTTAGATCATAAGGTTATTAGAAATACCCTTAAGAGATCTGTGACCTGTATATATGAACAAAGAACTCCTTGGTGACTTGTAATATTCATACAATTTACACTACACCTTATGTCATCAACAATAGTTATCATTAATGTCTCAATCAATAGGACTTGTATCTAGACTGAATTCCTACTTTTTTTGTTTTCTTGGCTCAAAATCTGTATTTGTTCTGTGTGTATTTAAATGCAGAGAGAGGTGCATACCCATTGTACACAAGCAATGGGTTCTGATTTTTGCATTGTAAAACTGTATAGCATAAAAAAATGTATATTATTATTATTATATGTTTTTATTTATGTATTATGTATTTTATTTTTTTATTTCATTTAAATAAACTTTGCTTTGGAACAGAAAGGCTGCAAAAGGGAGATGTGGGATAAAATCACATATTTTATCGATAATAATGGTTAAGTAACGGGGGCTCATGACCCCCCCATGCCACAGTAAAACAATATTTGGCAACAAAGTCACTGTAAGTTGGGACCCATCAGACTCTAAGTAGTTCTAGTAACATTTTATTTTATTTCTACTGTTACAGAGAGACAGTGAAAGATTTGATCAAGAGAACAAGAGCCTAGCTAGCATATTGTGACTAATCTTCCCCATCCTCCCTTCTTGTCCTGACGTAGAGCTTCCTCCCTTTGCCTGAACTGCCAATGTACATTTTATAGTCCACAATCTACATCTGTACAGGCCAATCTATTTTATGGACAACCCCTTAAGATTCCAAAAGGCAGCACTTATTTTATACATTAACACACAATTTTTATTTTAAAAATTTCTAAAAAGGCCACAGCTATGATGACAAATGTCATGCAAATTTAACATTCGTGGTTCCCACTGGCAGTAAGCTAAAAATCATTTCATCAAATCCCGAAGACAGGGAGCACTGTACGTTATATTTCTGACCATGGATTTGGAATAAACATTATTGCAAATGGTTTGCCTTATAAATCTTTTGCAATGAAGTATGTTTTGGACAAGCGACTGTAATAAATCATATCAGGAATATCAATCTTATTTTAGTGAGCATACATAACATCTGTCTTTTTGACATTAAAGAGCAGTAACTTCATCTTATTTTTCTAAGAGTGGAAGTAAGGTAAAAAAAATTTTACTAAATAAGCAGCAATCCTGGAAATCTCGTGCTGCTCACTGTGATGTGATGTGAAGACAACAGTAAACGGTGTAGTAAAAGTAAATCCCCTTACATGTCACCTACAACGTTTTAATGTTGTACAAGTGCTGTGTGTTTGTGTCTCCATCATTTTATAAGTACTGTGCTACCTCCATATAAAACCCCCATTTACTATGCCACCCGTGTTTATCATCAGGTAGCTTCTCTGCATTCTCATGTGTTAGTTCCTTTATAAGTCACCCTGGTTATAACACCACTGTTGGCCTGTGCTTTAAGTTGTCCTGTAAGATGCGCTAGAATAAGTTCCTAAATGTTAGAGCTACAGCATGTGTTCTGGACACCTAAAGGTAACTCCCCTCTAACGTTGTGCTGACCTCCACAAACTCGCTGCCTCTTTGGGATCTTCAAGTCTAAATAGAGACTCTTTGTCACAGAGAATATTGTTCTCAAATACTTATTTCCTCCCACTATCCCTTTTATTTATTTCACCCCCACCCTCTTGTTTGGCTATTTATGTTACTATTACACTATGGGGCATATTCAATTGTCAGTGGTTTCCGCCGCGAAAAAACTATTACCAGTATTACGGTAATAGTAAGCTGGATTTCAGTTCGCAGCTCCCTAAGTTGAAGTCCAGCGAGAAAAGTACCGTAATACCGGTACTTATGTGCACTATTACCGTAATGACGCGCCGAGAGAATTTTGGCTATAACGCCAAATATAATATGCCCCTATAAGTGATTAACTGTTACAACTGAAACTTGTTTCACCATTTGCATTATCAGCCAGTTTGGCTATGACTATTTAACCTTGTTGTGGAAGTAAAAATATTTTATTTACTGACAAATCAAGTTTGGCATTCATATGTTCTCCCCATGTTTGCCTAGGTTTTCGCCTACATCCCAAAGTCATACTGGTCGGATAATTGGCTTCTAATTAAAGTTAACCCTTGTGTGTTGAAGTGGAAGTGAGTATAGATTTTAAGCTCCATTGGGGAAGGGACAGATATGAATAATTATTTATTCTCTCTGCAAAGAGCTGCTTAATATGTAGGCGCTATATAAATAACTATTAATAAATAATACTCATACGGAAAACTAAATTTAAAAGCAGTAGGCTTCTAAAAAAACATCTGGACACTCATTTCAAGGTGACCAAACAGTGCATCAGGATGCATAGGCACCATTACTTATATAGCAAATTTCAAATATATATTATTCCTTAAGACTGTGATACCATATATTCCCTTATAACATTGAAAATTGCACACTTCTCTACCATTATCCAACATATGTCAAATTAAACATATTATATCAAATATAATTTTTGTTTGAGGTAAGGGGTGGTGGTTGAGGGAGGGGGTGCAGATTATTATATGGGGGGGAATGGATCTATAAAACAAGCTAATTTTAATTTCCTTTCATTTTTACCTTAGCTGCTTTAATAAAGTTAACCATGAAAAAAAAAATGTTAATCTGCAACTTCTAACGCTTTCAGGGATACCAAATATGTGAACATTTATTCTACATGTTGACCATAATGAGGAGTATGTGTAAAGTGTATGAATATATTTTTTTTAACTTATTACCTTTATTTCATAATTTATTTACTTTTTTATATTTTGATTAGCACAGCACTTGCGATTCCATCCCTGTCTATGTGAGAGCATTTAAATACATGCTCTAGCACTAGGGTACCATGTGAGTTATGTTCAGTGTTACTGAAGTAGATTATTATCTTCTGCAGTCAACCGCAGTCATCACAAATTGGACACATGTGACACAGAGCTATCAGAAAGCTTTCTCCGTGTGTTCAGGAAACCATCTGTCCAGAAAGACACTCAATTTTTCTTACATGTATGTCGGGTGTCTGAGCTATCATTTGGAGACTGCATGTTATGCTAAGTGCCTTCAGCAGGATATCCTGCGATTGATACAGAAATCCTACGGACTCAGACTATAAGATAAGTACCTGTATTGAAATCTAATGGTGCGATTGGCACCTAACGGTGTATATATATACTGGACACTGGTACAGTGGATACTTGGCACACTTGTCAATAGAGTTTACCGAGGATTTAACATCTGTGTGTTCTATTTCTAGTCTGCAATACGGACTCCTCCAATTGCGGTGAGGTTATTTCCGCCCGCTTTATATGGTACCATATTTTTTATATATTTTTTGGCCATTTTCCTGTGACATTGTTTTTTATCTCAGAACTTTGGGAATCATTTATCTACGGATCACTTTATTCCATTTACTTTATACCGTTATAAGGTTTCTACTTAGATTATTGGAATACATATAAATGCCCTATTTTTATCACTATATGTGATTATATATGTTTAATAAATTGTATTTGTACCTTTATGACTTTATGCTTAGCGCTCTCTCTCTTTTTTCCATTATTGGGATTGCAGGCATTTATATAGTGCTAAAGGGGCGAACCTCTCCTCTGGCGCCTTAAAATTCCAAGGGGTATATTTACTAAGCTGCGAGTTTGAAAAAGTGGAGATGTTGCCTATAGCAACCAATCAGATTCTAGCTGTCATTTTGTAGAATGTACTAAATAAATGACAGCTAGAATCTGATTGGTTAGTATAGGCAACATCTCCACTTTTTCAAACCTCCAGTTTAGTAAATCTAGCCCTAAGGTACTTGTATATTTGTCTAACCAGTTTAAGAATTTCCCACCATTTTGTCCAACCATATAGTGCACCTTGAACACCAATGGCTAGCGACCACGTAATTGCAACAAAAATTCCAACCCTGTTGTAAGTACTTTTATATTCCAATAAACTCCCAGTAGTATATTTCATACACTTCCCATCAGTCATGTGAACAGCATCATGGCAAATGTTCTAAACTGGGAAGTAACTTTTTAGTCTTATATCAGTCAGTTGTCAAGTTTCACAAACTACCCAGACCTGGTATTGGATCCATGATCAGCAATGCTTGGGACATGGGGGTTTCTGGATAACGGTTTGTTTTACCATAAAAAGGAGCACAATGGCTAAAATAATACTTAATAGTTACAGTTATATATTAACCCTTTATTTCTCCAATTTGCTCCATGTATTAACCTTTTCATTAAATGTAGTAGTTCTCACAGACATAGCAGGAGACACTTGAAGATCATATTTGTGTGTATGACATTATAACTAAAAATTAGCAATTATTTACTATTTCTCTGCGTATTGTAAATTTCTGAATAAAAGGTTTCTGTTTCACATGTCTGTATGCAATTGGTAAGTTAATTACTCTCTTAGCAAGTGAAGATTAGAAATCATTCTGCCCCTACTCTACAATAACATAATTTGGAAATTTCTAATTTTCAACAGTAACAGGGTTCTGGGATCAAATTATGTGTCATCCATTTACTTTTGCAATTAAAACCAAAACATTTTGTTAGCACGCATGCGTAACACTGATGATTGTAAAGAGCCTATCAGCAACTGCCCGTATTGCATACTGTATGAGAAAAGCTTAGAGGCCGGGACACAACAATGGGAGTATGTCAGAGTTAACCAGGTTGATTAAAGTGGGTCACCTTGATAAGTTTTTTCAAAATGTAAACGAACTAATGAGAAACCATATTTTAATATTATTGTGTAAAAAAGATCTAGATTCCCTCTCTGTATATTGCTGACCATAATATAATTAATTTGTTAAGCATACTAATTAGAGGGATATAACCTAAAACTGAACTGTTTGCAAAGCTGTACTTCTCCGATTACCAGTCCAATGATAGTGGCACACCGGCCCTTTGTGCTGCTACACGTTATCCTTGGACACCCAGCATTTGTGCACTCTATTTGCTTGCAGAGTTGCTGTCATGTGAGCGGCTACACATTCTATGAACGCTGCCTGAAGCACCATGTCCCCAGCACTACAATAAACAAAGCACACCTGTGCCACGCCCCTAACAAGGTAAAGAATCTCTCATGTAACTGAATGGATCATGGGATTGTTTTACTTTACCTGCCATTGGTTTCCTGATTGGCCTGGGACATAGGCAGTTGGGATGCTCCTGAGACTGTTCTTTATTGGTGATCCAGTTATTCCACCTATGTCACTGCCACTTGCAGGATCAGTACTCATGGCCATTTGGTAGGGAGAATAGTTGTACAGGTTATTGTAATAAGGATACAAAGAAGGCTGATAGAAGTTGCTGTAGTAAGCCGAGTCCACAACAAAGTCAGATGTGCTGTCCATATGCCCTCTGCTGGTAATAGAAGGTATATCCTGAGCAAGCATCCTGCTCTCTGCAAGAGAAAAGACAATGTGAGGGAACAAAATGTTTCAACATCTGCTATGTATGTTATAATACACAACATAACAATATGATAGCACCTACAGGCACTGGGGCTGAAAATATAGTTTACTAAGGTTAAAAAAAATAGACAGAAATGATAAGGAGTGTACGTGATTGACCTATCTGTCATCTCTATTTCTATTCTGCATCCAGCATGAGGCAACCCCAGATTACAAAAGCAATTCTAGGAAGAAAATTAATACATTCAACTTATCATAGTTATTTGTAAAACAATGTCAATTAGATTTACCAATTTATTATTTATTTATGAACAGTCACCAATCCAAAAGCGATAAATCTAATTTACTCAATGATCTTTACCCTTTCCCTGAATGGAAATCAAATAATCAGGTTTGGGGATGAAGCCTTGTTTTACCTATTGTTAAGTAGTAATGGTCTTCATTTGCTGCCTGGGTAAAAATTTGTCCACCGGTTGCTAAAATTGGAGTTTAAAATTGGCCTGCACATGTTATGCGCTTGTGGTCCATACAGGGAACACAATTGGACGATCCCTTTAAAATAACTGTTTTTATCTAGAATACTGCTCATTGGAGCAACAGTAATGTAAAAAAGTGTCACATCTTTACATTTTGATTTACTTATGTTTATATTAATGCACTTCCATTATAAAATGCATATAGAATGACACAAAATGCATCCGATAACCACCATTTCCACTATGGTGTAAAGAATCTGGTGTTTTAGAGTGACTATAAAGACTATAGACACATAGGCATCAAAGTCCACCCATGTCCTATATTCATGAAAAGGAAAAATGTGGTACCCTCAAATCATAACAATCATGTCACAATAACTGATAGATGTATCAGTAAAAGTTAGAAACAATCAAATTAAAACAGTCTTGCGCCTAAATGTTGCTAAGTAGATTATTCTTTGGAAAATAGAACTGGTCCTTATTCTGTACGATTTAAAACAGAAAACCAACTTTTCTCTGTGGTGACTGAACTGACATTATAGGGTTTATTTAGCAACATAGTGTAACATGCACGAATGTGCTGTAGTCCAAAGTAACCAATCACATGTGATTGGCAGCACGGTGGCTAAGTGGTTAGCACTTCTGCCTTACAGCACTGGGGTCATGAGTTCAATTCCCAACCATGGCCTTATCTATGTGGAGTTTGTATATTCTCCCTGTGTTTGCGTGGGTTTCCTCCCACATTGCAAAAACATACTGGTAGGTTAATTGGCTGCTATCAATATTGACCCTAGTCTGTGTGTGTATAATAGGGAATTTAGCCTGTAAGCCCCGATGGGGCAGGGACTGATGTGAATGACTTCTCTGTGCAGCGCTGCGGAATTAGTCGCGCTATATATAAAATAAATGGTGATGTGTGATGATTTCTAAACAGTGTTTATAAAATGACAGCTAACATTTGACCACATTGCACAATGTCCTTATTCAATTAAACTTTTTTAGTTTTCTCTTTCTTTCTATGTAATTGCTTGACTTTTCTCATTTTCATGGGTAAAACATGGTTTGCCTCTTCCCATTGAAAAGGCATTAACCCCTTGACAAATTTTGATCCTGGGCTCACCTATTCTTAAGAGATGAGTTTGAAAATTGCACATTTCAACATCTAAATAATAAGTTAGAACAATTAATTATGTTTCGGGATCGATAAACAAAACAATTTCAACAAAACATTACCTTTTAAAGAGAAAACAATGTAAAAAATATAGACTAACTGTAGTTACTGCAGGTCAGAACAGCAGCTGTAGATTGTAGATGGTACTGTAATGTTTACTGTACTGTAAAAAACAAATTTGTAGGAACTATATTAAGTAAAAGGACTGTATATTGTGTAACGACCTGCCTCCTGGACTTTTAGACTTTATTATTTGTGGTTCTTTTATGTGTTGCAGTAGTACCTCTATTCACCAGAGGTGCTGCTATTGTGCCTTACTTGTTTGTGTCAGGGGTTAACCTGCCCTGTAATTATTCCTTGCACCTGGGTGTGTCCCTTCTTAAACCTGTCATTCCCAGCATACACTGCTGGTTATTGTTGTCACATCCTGATGTTATACTCTGTGGTCACTTCCTCTTGTTGTGCTCCTGGATTTATGCTGCTGGAGATCTATCTCAACATACATTCTGCTGACCTGTTTCTTATGTGAACCTGGGACTTACCTGTGCATTTCCCTGTACATGCTGCCTGGAATCTTTCCTCACCTGCCATTTACCTGCAACTGCTGTACATCTGGTAATTTCTGCAAGCTCATTATTTCATCACCTGTTCATACGCTCCAGCAATAAACATTGCTTGTTTTTTCACCTTATCCATGGCTCAGCTGTATTTCTACATTGATTCGTGACAGTATAACCAGCACACAAAACAGCTTAGGAGTCAGGTGAAAGTGTTTTTATTTCTGGGACCTTTTTGTTCTGCAATCAATTTTTCATTTATTTTTGGAACATGTCTGCTTTACCAGCTTTTGAATTGCCACAGCTACAGACATTACAAATGGACATAATCCTGCTACGCTCCCAGCTGGCTAAATTTTCTACCCTGCTTATGGACCCACTCAGGAGGCTGTCAGACTCTGTCTCTTCTAATGCAGAAGCAGGTGATTTATCTCCACCATCCCTCTGAGGCTTCTCATAGTGCTGTCTGCTCTGAGGCTTCTCACAGCGCTGTTTGCTCTGAGGCTTCTCACAGCGCTGCTTGCTCTGAGGCTTCTAGCAGCGCTGTCTGCTCTGAGGCTTCTCACAGCGCTGTCCCTGCCAAGTCGCCTGCCCAATCCGGGCCTCCTGGCAAGTCGCCTGCCCAATCCGGGCCTCCTACCAAGTCGCCTGCCCAATCCAGGCCCCCTGCCAAATCGTCTGCCCAATCCAGGTCTCATGCCAAGTCGTCTGCCCAATCCGGGCCTCCTGCCAAGTTGTCCGCCCAGTCCGGGCTGTCTTCTATCAAGAGTGTCCTGCTCGAGTACCCAGGGCCGTATTTTCAACCCGAGCTTACCCAGTCTTGTGCTAAATTAAATTCATCCTCTGTTCCAGATTTCCGACCACCTACCTTTAATGGGGACATACAGCAATTTAATGCTCTTATTAAATTTTGTATATCTATTTTTCCATCAGTACCTGACCTCCTAGATAACCAACGAAGGCAAGTGTATTACCCGTTATCCAACTTTACAGGTAGAGCTCTGGAATGGGCCAGCCCCTTTATTGAGATCAGAGATCCCATCCTTTCTGACTTACAACTTTTTTGTGAGGCAGTGTTCAAAGAATTTCTCCAGCACTTGTCAGCCGTACTCCCTGCATATCTTCTGTGCCATCTTCCCTGTCTCCAGTTGCCCAACCCTTGAGGCTACCTGCATGTTCTATTCAGTTTGAGCAATCCTGTGTCCCTAAAAAGAAAGCAAAGAAAAAGAAAGGTAAAAAGAAGAGAGGTGTGACTTTGGGATTCCTGCATTCCTTGGACATGGTTCCCGTACCTTCTCTGTCCATGGATGAGGATTTATCCACTACATGCCCGATAGTGGACTATGACTCTGACACTTTCAGTGATTTAGGCATCTGGAATCCGCCCTTAAGGGAGGGGGTACTGTAACGACCTGCCTCCTGGACTTTTGGACTATTATTTGTGGTTCTTTTATGTGTTGCAGCATTACCCTCTAGTCACCAGAGGTGCTGCTATTGTGCCTTACTTGTTTGTGTCAGGGGTTAACCTGCCCTGTAATTATTCCTTGCACCTGGGTGTGTCCCTTCTTATACCTGTCATTCCCAGCATACAATGCTGGTTATTGTTGTCACATCCTGATGTTATGCTCTGTGGTCACTTCCTCTTGTTGTGCTCCTGGATTTATGCTGCTGGAGATCTATCTCAACATACATTCTGCTGACCTGTTTCTTATGTGAACCTGGGACTTACCTGTGCATTTCCCTGTACATGCTGCCTGGAATCTTTCCTCACCTGCCATTTACCTGCAACTGCTGTACATCTGGTAATTTCTGCAAGCTCATTATTTCATCACCTGTTCATACTCTCCAGCAATAAACATTGTTTGTCTTTTCACCTTATCCATGGCTCCATAGCTGTATTTCTACATTGATTCGTGACATATTGGTGGTGGGTTGGTGCAGTGATCATCTCACTTGAAGAATAACAGCACTGCACAGCATACATGACAATGTGGCCGCATACATGCCAGCAGAGTTACTGAATTCTTCCAGGTCCGAAAATATTATAGTTACATTAATAGTTAATAGGCCCTTTCACTGGCCCCTGACATAATGGCAAACCCGACATGTGTCCCTCTTGTCCTCTCGTAGGAGAATCCCTAGCTGCACACAAGAAAGCCTACTCATTTGTGCTTGAACCCCATGTTTATAAAAACTCTATATTTATACTTATAAGTTAAGTCCTCTTCTCTGAATTTATTGGGGGACACTGGAACATTGTGGTATAAAAACTCGTCCTGGAATTTGGGAACAGATTTTAGTATCTACTCCTCCCACTCTATTTTATTCTCTAACCAACCCCCAAAGGAAAGAACAAGGAGCAAATGAACAGGGGAGTAAAAAAACAAGGCTTGCAAACAACTTTAAAACTTAAACAAGAAGAACAAAAGCATAAAAGGTGTAAGCCCAGTGTCCCACAAAGAAATCAAAGAAAAGGATATAACGTAGGTATAAAAATCCTATTTTCTCATTCATGCCTTTGGAGAACACTAGAATATTTGGAGTGCCCCAGAGCTGCCCCTACCCTACAGGAATTTATGCTCAGAAGTTGCTGTGCGCAGCAACTTACATCCAAAACGGGTATCTTTGTGCACAAAAATTTTACTTTTACTTAGTGAAAGTTTGCACAGAACAACAGGTGGCTGCCCAGCACAACTGCTAAGTCGAAGCCCTTTATCGTGCCGCCCAGGAGGCAGTCACAGATCTGATAGTGTGTGCCTTCACAATTTCTGGAACATGACGTCCTACTCCAATGTAAGCCAGACAAATTACCGAAGTAATCCACCTAGCAATTGTCTCCGTCCTGCACACCTCACGAGTCCTATGATCATAGGCTCTCTAAGCCTTGACAACATCCGAAGAGTGCAGAGATTCCTCCTCTTCTGGAGACCCATCATGGTCTAAGACCAGAATCACAATATCCTAATGTAGATGAAACTTTGAGACAACTATGGGCTGCAAAAAAGGTTTAGTCTGAAGAACAGCCCTGTCTTCATGAAAAATAAGATATGAAGTCTTACAAGACAGAGCCCCCAGCTCCAAAACTCTTCTAGCTAAAGGAAATAGCCAAAAGAAAGGTCATCTTCCCACGTAAGGGGCTTTAACTCCACCGAATCCAAGGGTTTGAAAGAAGGATGCTGTAAGGCTGTTAACATGAGGTTGAGATCTCATGGAGCAATAGGGCTGGATGTATGGAGGATTCACGTGCATCATTCCCTGTAAAAAAAGTTTGGACTTTCAGTAAAAGCGTCAGATTTTTCTGAAAAAGCCCTAAAAAGTCAGAAACCTGAACCTTAAGAGATCTAAGTCTAAAACACTCATACAGACCTTACTGCAAACATAGTAGTAAACAGGGCAACCGAAGGGAAGAGGTAGGAAACCCCTTTTCACATCTGGGGATAAGTCTCAAGTCAACTTTTCAGCTAAAACTGGATTCTAGCCTTAAGAATGGCCTCAAGCAATCTGTCAGAGAAACCCTTAAACGATCATGGCTTCAACAGACATGCCATTAAAGGCAACCGCATTAAGAGGCAGATGCCATGGCAAGATGCCCTGGTGTGAATCTTGGCCAATCAGATACTACCAGAACCCCATGAACGTCCTCTCTTCATACCTTCTTTAGGACCCATGGAAGCATTGTTACTGGAAGGAACAGATAAAGATGAAAGCTTCACTAAGATCTTAACAGCACAACAACAAATGCAGTGTATAATATTGACCTTTTACATGAAATCTTATGATCTCAAATAGATCATCTTCGTATAGAAATTGAAATAGTAAATATCTTTGTGCATATAGCAGGCTTTTAGTAACAGTGTTGCTTGTAGGTGTATGTTTTGAATAAATATTGTGTATTTTTAATATTTTGCACGGATAATATAAATTTAGTTTGATGTATATATTATAAGTAAGTTTGCTCCCTGTGCTGTTTTTCTTTTTTCACTGTTCTATATAACCCTTACTTGGAATTACACAGATTCCTTATAACTGTAGGAATATACTTTCTAAAGTTCTAACGGACCTTAATACCTTGCACCACTTCTCATAAATAATTGAATAGATCCCTATAAACTTATATAAAAATTCATACAAATAGCAAATTGATACAGTATTTATGAACCATTTAGACATTTAGGAGCTACCTGGACGTTTAAACCAAGGCAGTAAAAAGTAGTGTTCATTGAAATTTATAATAATTACCCCACAAAGTCTGGCACAAGCTGTAAATGTTTACCTGCAGCGGAGATCTGGGATTTGTCCAGACCTATATTGATTTCTGAATGTTTTAAATTTACAATGACTCAAGCTGATTTCCAGTTTGTTATGACCCTTGGGTTGTGCAGTTATACACTACATTGCAGTTTTAAAAGTACACTTTCTCATAACTTTGGTTAGTGAATCACTTGTGCCCATAAATACACATAACAAAACAAGCAGGATTTTTTTAGTTATTTCACAACAAACTAAACTTTAGTTGAGAGAGATACTTGGCTGTTTGTTGTGAATTACCTGCGAAGTGTACAACACATGGGTTGTTATTTCTTTGAGGGTTGCAATATAATTTTGGGGGGTCATGAGGAAATGGAATACATGCTGTTACTGTGTATTTGATTTCTTGCCAACAAATATGTGTTAGCAAATTAGACCTTGCAACACATAAAGGTTTACACATTAAGAGTGTGACCATAATAGGGTCTACAAATTAGGCTATATACAGATATGGGTCTGCAAATAAAATTACTATGCTTATTAATCCTGGCACCAGATATTTGACTTTGTACTAAATATTGATTTGCATTTTAGACCTGCAGATATAGGGAGGGAGTGAAACAATAGTAGGAAAAAAACTATTACAAAAATTGACCACTTACAATTTAATATTAAAAAAACTGTATACATCAAACATATGGAAAGTGCCACCGGTGTTTCATCACCTGCTTTCTAAAACGAAGATGTCTCCCACAATTCCAAACATGTTTGCACAGTTTCCTCAGTGGCTTGTGGAAAGGTCTACTGACAATGTCTTTTATAGTCTGACAGTGCCTTCTAATTGGCTGATATACCGAGACTGGAAAATGGGACTCATTACTAAAACAAATACATTTTTAGATTTAAAAACTAACTATATAACTACACATTTAATTTTAATTAACACACACACACAAATATATATATATATATATATATATATATATATATATATATATATATATATGTATATATATATATATATAAAAACTTTCAGCACTATAGGAATAATTAATTAAGTTTAAAACATATAAAATATTTTTTGGATCAGCCTGGCTTTATCACTGTCAATTTATCAATAAGTTTTATAGAAACACAACAAAACACTAACAAAATATATCTGTTGTATATAAACAAATAAAAAGTATAAAATAAAATGTAGCAATTCAACATAAACTGGGAAGTTAATTAACCTTATTTATTTATCAACACTGAACATACTATTTGTTTTAAGCTTCAGGCTCTTCTACAAACAATTCTGAGCCGTGATATAACATCTAAAACGGTTAAGAGGGCTAGTTTGATCAACAAGTAATTCTTTTAAATAGGGAACCTTGTTAGATTCACTTCTTCAATCTTTTCGGTCTTCACAGCCCAGGATTATCTATACAAGAAGCCCAAAAATAAAACCAATATTGGGCTTGATACAGTGTCGGGCGCCGTCCCCACACTCACCATCAGTGCCAGGGACCAGGGATGCCTTGCTCTGCCAGCAGTGCTGCCTGTTGCTAGGCAGCTGGACGCCGTCCTCTCTCCTCAGGATTGCTGTGCGCATGTGTGTCTGCTTGCGTCTCCGTTTCCTAGCAACGGGAAGCTTCTCTGCACTTCCTGCCAGTGGTCAGCTGTCCGGGCTGCCGCTTCCACTGCCACCAATCAGGGATTAGGTTCCACTATTTAAACATGCCTCTAACACTAGGTAGGCACCAGAGTATCTAGGTCTTCCTATGCTCCAGCGTTCCACCCTGTTTCCCTGCTCTCAGACTGACCTCCTGTGTACTGACTCGGCTCTCCTTGGTTCTGGCTCTGGATCTCCTTTCAGCATGATTTCTCCCGCTGTATCTGACCTTTGGCTTGCTGACGCCGATTTGCCTTACCCTTTTATACCACGTTTGCCAGTACTGTTTGACCCCTGCCTTCACGACCACATCTGTTCACTATCCACTCTGCTGATAGCTAACTTGGAGGGTCACGACCTGCATGTCCCTTGCAGCAAACTCCAAACTCCCTTGCGGGGGTCCCTGGCAAAGACAGCGGGCGTGTTTAGACCCCGCGCCTCCTAGCTTAGCAGCGCATATATCAGCAAGTGGCCTTCAGCCCCTGTGACTCGTGACATACATCTTTGGACACACATCCATTTGCATGGCATATCTTGCGTGAAATAGCTCTGTTCATGCGCCAGAACAGGACATGCACCGATGAACGCAATTGCATGCAATTCATGTCCGCACGCCAACAACACTTACGACTACCTACGGTTTCAAGGGCGGAACTGGTGTGGATAGGGGTGGACAATTCAAGTTCTGGGTTTCTTTTAATTACATGTAATTTAGCCGTATCATTTGCACCAGCTACAGGTAAGGTGTAAGTAAAGACTGATATTGATGACTGTCACAGTATAGTTTCGTATTACAATCTACACATATGCATGCCACTAGGTAGCACAGAACTGTGTTTGCAAGTAAGAGAAACTATAAAAACAGATTGTACGTACAGTAAGCATTAAGAACATCCGGATTTATGTATTTAATGTAAACAACTAAATTTTTTTAGAAAAACATTTTTTATTATTAATGATAATAGTATTAAGAGTGGTTCATTTACTTGTATAAAATATTTTTTTTGCATGCGTTCTGATAGTACCGGATATTGCACATATGCATGTGCATATTCTGCAGTATATCCTGTTTGTTAACATACGGCAAGTAACGTTATTGGTAATTGGTCTTGTAACATGTAAATGTGGCAAAGAGTATGTAGACAATCTTCTGTAAATTGAAAATCCCCATTTTAATAGTAATTAACAATAAGAAAAGAGGTGGCACTTCAAAGTGAAGGACGGGCTAGGCCAGCCTGTGGCTCTCCAGGTGTTGAGAAACTACAAGCCAACAGATAGCAAGCCGATAGATAGCAAGATATGCTGTGACATCTACTGAGATATCCAGTAACTTTAAAAAAAAAAAAAAAGTTACACAGCTCCCATGACCCTGATGTAGCCAGACAACTGATAAAATGAGGACAATTGTACAATTACAGCACTGCAGAACATGTAGTCCCTGGCAACAATGAAGAAGTCAATGAATGAGCACAGGAGTGGGCTAAGCAAGAGTCACATCAGGTATTACTGGACACAGGAACAAGAGCATTAGATAAGCGATTATTACACCATAACATTGAACCATAGCATCAGAAAAATTTTAACTGTACTTCAGGGATCCTCATTTAGCAATCTGAGCACCGTTGGAAAATCTCAAACATACCAAGCCTTTATTTTGTCTTTTTATTTTCAGAGATTTTAAAACTACATTCTTATGAAGAACATGTCTGCAAATCAAAAAGGCATTTGTTGTAAACATAAAAATAATAAAATACCGTACATCTTTGTTAAATGAAACAAACATTTTTTAAATTGATTGTTTCATTTCATTATCTCAAATATAATCTAAAAACTCTGTATCAGATCCCCAACTTCTACACTTCAGCAACAAAACTAAGGTGCATGTACAGAGTTCTGCCCAGCACCTATTTCCCGGGTGCTCCACCTGACTGTTTTTACTTGCCATCCGGCTCTTGGTGACCAACAGAGTCCTATTATAATAGAATAAATTATTGTCTCTCCTATTAGAACAGGCACTATGTGAGCACTACAGCGTGTGTTAGACCACTGACCACCAGGCTGACCAGTCCTGGTAGTTGTGGGCAATAATCTTATATTTTTTCAATATAATTGCAAAATATTACAACTGCCCCCACCCGGTTACTTCTTAATACCACCAGGCTGGCAAAATTTTCTGGCGAGAACACTGCATGTATGAAACTCATGCAAAATGTGTTTCTGCTGGGAAAAGGGTTAGGAAACAAAATATTTTGTTTTATTTATAACAACTTTTTAATTCTATTATTACTTATTGTTATTACTTTTTATAGTGTATTTTTCATTGATCTTTTTTTCATTTTGAAGACCCCCATGTAGTAAGGTGAGGGTCTGAAGGATCTCCCGTGCATGCTAACCTCTATTGGATTTAGTGTTATCTGAATCTCAGAGCAGTGTACATGTAAAGGTTAAATTTTATGTAACAGGAATAGCGACAGGGGAGATCTGATCTGGACCTCACATGCACTAAGAAAGGTATCCTCACACCAAAGAGAATCCTGGTGTTGCCACAGTGAAATCACTGGGTTGCAAATCAACTACCCGGCACTGAATGAAGAAGTGCTTGAACAATATTCAAGAGATCAAGAGGCCAAGAAACAAATCAATAGGCTCCTTACGACTCCCTGGACATCTGGGCAGTCATTGACGTTTCAGGACCATTAATGGTGGTCATCCCCACTCGCTGTCTTTATACGTCCTCTCAAAACAATAGGGGCACTCCTACAATGCAGAAGGGCAGACGGAAGTCTGGAAAAGGTTAAGTTTGCTGTACCTGTTCTGTTGCTAGATTATTAGCATTAAAACTATTAAATATTCCAAAGTTATGCATCTTATATTTATGAAGAAGTTACACCTTCTCTGTAAAATTATATTGTTTAATTTTAATGTAAAATCAGTGGACAAGCATTAGCTTTATGTTTTTCTTTTGTTACATCGTTTAAAACGACAATAACCTATATTTAAAAATGCAACAAAAACATTTTTCTAAGCTAATCTCTTTAAAAAACAGGAAAAAACTTTATAAGCCATAGGACATTTACAAAGCACACTGGACACCTTCGTGTTGCACTGGTGCCCCTAGATGGTTGGGGAGGCAGAGAGTATCTGTAGAGCTACACTGGTGACTTTCAGTTCTTCTCCTGCTCACTTAAGCCGCAATTTGGCTTAAATTAATCATGAGTAGACGGGCAAAGTGTGCTTGTCCACACAACCGCAAGGTGTAAAATGCATCTAAATAAAAGTATAGAACACGATCTCTGCCAGCTCAGAGCTAGGTGCAAAAATAATGAATGAATGAACTGAAAGTGAAACAGCCCTAAAATGCATTCTCTCTACCCCTTTATAATATAAAATCTTGTTTTGCACTACTCCACAAATAGAGGCAAAACGGTGAAGAAACGCGCTTGCTCCACCCAACTCCTTCCATCTGCTAGTGCCTAGTTCTCCTCTGCTATCTAGCTCCAAAACACATGCAGTCTGACAGAAGTCTAAGCGCACCTGCATAAGGAAAGGGGCTCGACAGTGGATTTTGCTCTGCATCTCAGCCATTTTCTGCACCATAAACAAGCTCCTCTAATGGATCTCCTCCAAAGCCAAGATATTGAATCCGATTATTATTATTAGTATTGTTTATTTATATAGCGTCAATCATATTATAAGGCGTTGTGCAGAGAACATGTAAAAATTCACAGAAGTCCCTAAAACCAGTGGAGCTTTCAGTCTAATTCCCTAACATACACACACACGGTGCTGAAGTATACCTAGGGCTGGCGAATTTTAGCCCAAGGGGCAAGACTCGACTTAGCCGCCTATTAGGAACAATTTAAAGGAAAACAATGCAGGTGGCCCAGTGGCCCAGCACAAGGTAGCCCACTATGGGACTGGCCCGGGGAACAGATACCCCCCAGCCCAGCCTGCCCCAGGGGTATCCCTCTTCCCAGTATGGTATCAATTTATCACACATTTTGTGTAACCAACACATTTTGCATGCTTCACACCGATACAGAAAAACTTGCAGAAACGTGCAGGGAAAATTATGTAATTAACATACGAAAAAAACGTTGCACCAAAGACATTATTCCACATTTTGTCCCTCTAGTACAGTCCAGTCTATGCTTACTTAATCCACAAAGGCTCAAATGTAGGGAGTAAACACTTTTAAAAGTAAAATATATACTTTGGTTTCTGTACACATCTTTGGTACCGATGCAATCAGGAATAATACAATAATATACATTTCTAGTTTTTCCGTGCACACTGAATAAATCATAAATTGAAATATATACGAATTTCAGCCTGCTACCCCAAGAAAATTCACCGCCTTAAAATTTTTAATAAAATTCACTGGCAAAGCAAATGCAATGGAAAAATGTAAAAGTCAGCCAAGGCAATAACACTTCCAGATATGAAAGGGTTACGGTGGAGAAAACTTCAGGTCACTAAAATGTGCACAAGAACATTAAGTAATAAAAGCTACAAGCACAAGAAAGTGATCTTCACATAAAGACTGAATAGGGAGTCGTGCAGAAACTAGTCCGAACATCATGTACCAGCATATTACACCAAAACAATGTTCTACAGTGTAAAAACCTTGTATAAACAGAAGATCGTTGTGTTGCCTCATTGTCCATCTCATGGAAGTGCAGGTATAAAATGCGCACTATGATTATATGGCCTTGTCCTTCTCTATGTTCTTTATTATTGCATATGCTGAAATAAATCTAGCAGTTCCAGAAACACGTGCAGGGACAAATATGTCATTAATGTGTGTTGTTGTTTTATAGCTTCCGTGTCTCATCCAAGGAGAGGGACCATGTGGATTTACTCACAATTTTCCATGTTCTGCTAATGCTAGCTCTCTATATTTCAACCACTACTTCTATATCATTGAATTTCCAGTTCCGAATACAAATGCACATAATTAATATTTAAGGTTTTTCTTATAGCTGATTTGTGAGGCGCCAAAGTGCTTTGCAGCACAGGACATTGAGGAACACTAGACATACAAATTATGATTACTATTTGTACGGTCCCACAGGTTCTGCAGCGCCTAACATAGTAGTACCAATATGACACACATAAAACCAGTGAACATAATAACATGTACATGGGTATAAAGAAGAAGAATAAATTCAACTAACAAAATAAATTGCATGGAATACAGAAAGAATTCAGCATAAAACATGACAAGTATAAACAAGGAAGACAGAGACTGGACATACATGAGACATAAGGTACAGAGGACCTTTATATTCTAGAGGGGGTAGGGGAAGTGAGACAACTGGAGCTAAAGGGACATTAAAACTTACATGTCCAGGTGAAAATATACAAAGGAGAACAAAATAAATGTAGAAATGAAAACAAAGGGTAGGGAGGGCCTTGCTTATGAGAGCTTACATTCAGATTGAAAGAGGGTAAAGCTAAAACAAGAGGAGCGAGTGTGGCTCAGGGTGGAGATTGGGACAGTTGTGAGTTGTCACACACAGGTTGGTGTAGTGCTTTTGTGGTAGTACACAATCAGGTGTAATACATTTGCAGGGGGCATACAGGCTGGTGTGTAATGATTTTGTGGGGACACACAGGCTGGTGTGCAATGCTTATGTGGGGAGACACACGCTGGTGTGCAATGCTTGTGTGGGGACACACAGGCTGGTGTGCAATGCTTGTGTGGGGACACACAGGCTGGTGTGCAATGCTTGTGTGGGGACACACAGGCTGGTGTGCAATGCTTGTGTGGGGACACACAGGCTGGTGTGCAATGCTTGTGTGGGGACACAGGCTGGTGTGCAATGCTTGTGTGGGGACACACAGGCTGGTGTGCAATGCTTGTGTTGGGACACACAGGCTGGTGTGCAATGCTTGTGTTGGGACACACAGGCTGGTGTGTAATGATTTTGTGGGGACACACAGGCTGGTGTATAATGATTTTGTGGGGACACACAGGCTGGTGTGCAATGCTTGTGTTGGGACATACAGGCTGGTGTGTAATGATTTTGTGGGGACACACAGGCTGGTGTATAATGATTTTGTGGGGACACACAGGCTGGTGTGCAATGCTTGTGTGGGGACACACAGGCTGGTGTGTAATGATTTTGTGGGGACACACAGACTGGTGTGCAATGCTTGTGTGGGGACACACACGCTGGTGTGTAATGATTTTGTGGGGACACACAGACTGGTGTGCAATAATGATGTGAGGGCACACAGACTTACCGATCTGAGGTGACTGTCCCACCATCCCATGTAAAAGCAATTCTGTCCTGATTCGGGGTTTTTGGGGAGTTTGGGATATGTCCCACTAAGTGATGCCCTTTCAATACCGCGAGTACCAGCAACAGGTGTGTACAAAATCTAAGTGGACTAGGAGTGGAATGGGCTTTATTTGATTACACTTTTTTTTAACAAAGCTGCCATGAAATGTGATGATATGTCTTAACGCTACATTTTTAGATGTGTGTTTGACTAAGGTTAGAGCATTTTGTTGTTCTCAATTTTCTGCTCTGTGTCTCCACAGATTAAGTACCACAAAGAACAAAAGGATGTGGTTGCACACAGGCGGGACTTATTATCTATTATTTATTGGCAAAATATCATTGCCCAGGTCCGATAGGGTGCACTCTCATGTTTTTAAACAGTGAATAAATGGAAAAAGAGAAAAAGAAAACATAAGAGGCACTACAGTCCCTCAAAGATAAATTTCAAATATAAAACTTCACTTTTATTTAATTATATTTAAAAGAAGAAACAGCGAAATATTTATTAAAAATGTAAGTGATGTGTATGGTGTGTGTTAAAATTCTAAATACACCCGACAGCGGCAAGAAGAATATATCTCAAATAAAGTATTGGGAGCAGTCCTCAATAATTATCAGTTTCTCTATTTCATCTAATACCCTGCTCTCAAAATGTTCATGGTATAGCCTGATTCCAGTTATCACTAAATGGGGCATCTAAGATTACATCTTAAGTATGAGACTTTATTTAAATCCAAGTGTAATTAAAATGAATCACTCAATCCGGGGTACGTTTTTCATAATTTTTGCACATATACCAGAGATGCTACTATGAATATTGAGCCACATTTGGCCTCACAATAGGAGATTGAGCTTGGCTGAGGTGTACTATGATATAAGAATCCACATTTCTATTTCTGCAAAATCACACATATCATAACATCACTATTGCTGATTAAATTGGATCAGTATCCTTCCCTCCATCAATGTATTTTAAATAATATCTATAGTTCCCATTGGAGCATAGTATTTATATTATCATACTATTAGAGCCAGGGAGCATAAATTTTGCACCTCTATTAGTAGACAGATCTTAATCTTACTTTAAATATACCTATATGGCATTCTTTAAAAGTTCCTGATGCTTATGATATCTGAAAATGCATATATCATTCATCTGATGCTACCCTAATAGTAACATATAGTAGTATGTATCTCTCTCTTAATGGTTGTACATAAGTATAGTGCTCACTGAGTAGACCCCTTTCTACATAGTTCATAGAACTCAGATAACATTGTTTCTCCTAAGTCACTAATTGTATGGAAATGTCCCCCTAAAGATTAGTGTATTGCTATAAGCAAATCATAGGTGCCAGTATCGAGCGTATAGTATGACCGCTCACTGCTCATAACATAATTTCTCCTGAGTCACTCATAGCGGTCTATATCGGAGATATCTGCTGCTTTGCACCCATTAGCGTTTTTCTGAGCACTCCCCATAACAATGTATGGTGAGTGCTCAGTAACGCTATGTATTAAAAACTGGCAGGTGAAATATTTCTTTTTTTTACTTGTTAATGTTTGCCATCTGAAGCTGGCGTACATTAACATAAGTGAAACTTTACACTGAAAACAGCGCTGCTCTGACGAGCAGAGCTGCACAGCGCATGTGTGGAGGGATCACATGATCCCTCCATCACATGCTTCAGGTTCCTGCAGACACGGATCTCTGTGCGCATGCCCGAGTTTACCAGTCGGCGCATGCGCACAGGGATTGAAAGAGGGACGATCGGCACCGCAGAGGGAGGAAAAGAGAAGAATACAGTGTTAGGTAAGTGTAAGACTTCACAGGAGCAGCCGTTTTTCGGAACGGCTGTTCCTGTGTTGATTTTTAATACATATGAGAAACTTTTCAATCCGCATCTATGCGATATGGATTGAAAAGTTTCTACAGAAAAAAACGAAGGGTCATAAATAGACCCCATAGTATTGAAATATTCCCTGTAAAGATTAATATATTGCTCAAAGCATGTCATAAGAGCAATAAAAGAGCGTATAGTATAGCCGCTTACTGCTCATAAATAATTGTATATACACTTGCAGAGTTGTTCTCCGCGAGAGATACTGGATTCAGGTGCCGCTGTTGGGTGCCTGTGACGTCACATTCCCCCGACGAACGTTTCGCTCGTAGCTTTCTCAAGGTGGTAATCCGAGAGATCTACTCGGAAAGTTAATATACAGAGTCCGTCCAATCGCCTTACATGAACTTGATTTCTCAGATTTGCCAGCGAATCAATGATTAAACATGTTAGGATTGACGAGAGGAGAGAAGAAAATCTTTCTCCTTAATTGCAGTGAACGAATAAATGGTTCTCATTCTCCTAATAGTATGATAATATAAATACTATGCTCCAATGGGAACTATAGATATTATTTAAAATACATTAATGGAGGGAAGGATACTGATCCATCCAATTTAATCAGCAATAGTGATGTTATGATATGTGTGATTTTGCAGAAATAGAAATGTGGATTCTTATATCATAGTACACCTCAGCCAAGCTCAATCTCCTATTGTGAGGCCAAATTTAGCTCAATATTCATAGTAGCATCTCTGGTATATGTGCAAAAATTATGAAAAACATACCCCGGATTGAGTGATTCATTTTAATCACACTTGGAGTTAAATAAAGTCTCATACTTAAGATGTAATCTTAGATGCCCCATTTAGTGATAACTGGAATCAGGCTATACCATGAACATTTTGAGAGCAGTGTATTAGATGAAATAGAGAAACTGATAATTATTGAGGACTGCTCCCAATACTTTATTTGAGATATATTCTTCTTGCCGCTGTCGGGTGTATTTAGAATTTTAACACACACCATACACATCACTTACATTTTTAATATTTCGCTGTTTCTTCTTTATAATATAATTAAATAAAAGTGAAGTTTTATATTTGAAATATATTTGAAATTTATCTTTGAGGGACTGTAGTGCCTCTTATGTTTTCTTTTTCCATTTTTTTTCTCCACAGATTAAAGTGGGCAGGACAGAATAACCTACAACCAATTAGATTAAAAAAATGATTACGGCAGCTAGTTCGTGTGGTATAGAATTTAGACTATATAAATAAAGGTTAAATATAAGTGAGGGCAAGGCTGCATGTAACATGTAAAAATGATAATAATGCCCATGATGTGGGGAGGGGAATTGAAGCAAGCAGGAAGCCATGAACTTTGACTTTGATAGTGGAAAAAGTAGGGTCCTACAACAGCACAGAAAAGTGATGTGAGGCTTGTGGCAAACTATTGTAGGGACATTAAGTGGGCTAATAGCAAGTCACCAACCAAAGTTGGTGTCAAACAGGAGCTTTATTGTGAGGATCTACAGCAATACAAGTGAACAGCAAACCAAAGCAATGCAGAAAGCTAAGGGTATATTGGCTTCTTCAATGGAGAGGTGTAAGACTTCCACTCTCACCATACACCAGCCAAGCATAGACTGAATTTGAACCCTTAAATAGGCCCAAACTCCACCCCTCAGAGGAATGGGTGGAGCTGACTCCCAGGAGGTTAACCCTTTCCTCAATATCACTAGTTTCATTTGTACTATGAATGATGTAGACCAGTGTTCTCCCCAGAACCTATTTCCCAGGTGCTCCACCCGGCTGTTTTTAATTGCCACCCGGCTCTTGGAGCCCAAAGGAGTCTTATTATTATAGAACAAAATATTGTTTCACCAATACAGGCACTATGTAAGCCCTACAATCACAGTCTGACAAATACATAGGTGCAAGCCCAGATTCCACTTTTTGAAGTCCATATGGGCAGATGGGCAGATGGTTTATGCAATGTTCTATAAGATTGTGGTATGATCAGAATGCAGGTAAAGTCACCCACTTTGTTTGCTAGTAGATTGCACTGGCTCATCTGAAGGGCAGTCTATTGAGTATCCAATATTCAGCAAGGACCACCACAAACAAGTAAAGGACTTTGATGTGCAAGACCCACAGGTCACGGCGCCCAGGCTCACCCCAAAGTAGCTGCTGACATTGGCAAGAGAAGGCAATGATGGAATCAAGACACAGAACGTAGCCAAGGACAGGTCAGGGGCTAAAACAGGTGTAAACATAATCTTTAAACAAACAAAGGTCAATAATGGGTGGTCAGTTCAGAAATGACTAGTACAGAAAAAAAGAACTGGATAAGTTAAAGCAAATATGTTGCTCAGGGATGGAACAGTGGGTCAGCACACATATGCCATGACTGCTGACATTGCATCAAAATAGGCACCCTTATAAATCCCACGAAGAGACATGTAAGCCTTCAGAGAAGCATGAATTGACAGGTACGTGACCCGTCTCAGACACCAGGACTGGGATGGAGCGGTATGTAACAGAAACCCCTCTATCACAGGTGACCTCTGGGCACCACTTGCCAGGTTTCAGTGAATAATAAATATGTAAGAAAAAACAAGGATAAGCATCCTGTCACGGTTCACAGCAGAAACTAGGATCCCAGATCTGTCTAGTTTAACGCTACTCTACCCAGAGGCGTAGAGTCTAACGAGGCAGGTTGCCTTCGCCAGGGACCCCCACAATCAGGTATGGGCTTTGTGGCCACTGCCCCGCAGGTCGTGCCCTATAAAAGAGTGTTAAGATGAAATCCGTGAGGAGAACACTGGAATAGAAGAAGTTCTGCAGTGAGATGCCACCAAGCAGCAAACTGTACACGAGGAGGTGGCTAGCTGTGGATAAGTAGCACTGAACAGCAACCAAGGACTCACTGGAATAGTGAACTGAACACGAGGAGGTGATGGTTGTAGATGACTGGCACTGAACAGCAACCAGGGAATCACTTGAACAGCCAAATGAACATGAGGAAGTAATGGTTGTAGATGAGTAGCACTGAACAACAACTAAGGAATCACTGGAACAGCAAAGTGAATACAAGGAGGTTATGGTTGTAGGTGAGTAGCACTGAACAACAACCAAGGAATCACTGGAATAGTAGACTGAACACGAGGAGGCGATAGTTGTAGATGAGTAGCACTAAACAGCATCCAAGGAATCACTGAAACAGTAGACTGAACACGAGGAGGTGATGGTTGGATATGAGTAACACTGAACAGCACCCAGGGAATCAACTGGGACTGCAGCAGGAGAGCAAGAAGTCACATTTAATCCTATGCCAGAGATAGACACAAAGGGGCATATTCAATTGTCAGAAACGCCGAAAATCTTGCACTCCGCGCACTAATACCGTTATTACGGTAATAGTGCATGGAAAAAACGTTATTACATTAGTTTTCTTGCTAGTTTTCAGCTCGCAGCTCCCTAACCCGCGAGCTGAAATCCAGCTAACTATTAACGTAATAACGGTAGTAGTTTTAACGCGGCGGGGAATCCGGACAATTGAATATGCCCCATAGAACAGGCACCTGACTGCAGTGTCAGGTGCCTTAAAAATCCTGTTTGCAAGACAGGCATCCTATTACAGGGATGAAGGAAGTTAATAAAAGGATTGGGCCTGCGCATGCGCAGATCCAAATCCAAGATGGTGGCCGCCATCAGAGGAAGCACGGCACTAGCTCGTAGCAGGTAAGTATGGCAGAACCCGACAACGGGCCCGGCTTGTGACACATCCAAGGCTCTGTTTCAAGATCTCTCTTCAGTACTGCACTCAATCCACTAAATGATATCATTTTCCACAAATAGTACACCTCAATTTGACTCCTTGTAATAAAATGAGCTGGGCCAATTGGCTGATTCCCTGCTAAATGTGTGCCTGTACAATTAACTGACACCACAAAATGCTCCACTACAAATCACGCAAAAAAAGTATAGTAAATAACAGCACAGACAGGTGTGAAGAGGTGTTTTATATGCTGGGAATGAAACAAGCTGGAGAAGTATGTGGCAGGCATCATTTAAGTACTGCCTTTTATCACTCCCAGGACAACACCCAATCACTGCTATCCCAGATAATGTAAAAATGTTGCAGACCCAACAAGGCACTGCAGACAGCCACTAAAATTGAAATGCTTTACAGAACACTCCAAACCCTTGAAGTTCATTAGAATATTTGTTGGCTGCAGAACCAGGCGCCTTACTGCAGCTGGTCCACATTCAGCATGGAACACCCCAATATTTCATCAGAAGGAGCCACATTCTGCCCTCTGGCCAAATCTTGACATATTAACCCATGTGAGTAAATGTATAAAAGGGCTTATGTATACGTAGAAATAGATAAAAAATGTAACTTGCACTGCATCTTTGTGTGTTTCTGCATTTTAAATGACCCTTAATAATGTGTCAAAATTTATGACAGGCAATCATTTCTTGAAACAGGAATTACAATGTATTCTGGGTAACTAAAGGATATTTGGCAGCCAAATAGCAGAACTGTAGTAGTCACATGCCAGGAGAAACCACAGTTCACAAACCACAGATGAACTAGGTCATCTGTCCACGTTTATAACCTATGTATTTGTTGGGTTTTAAAATAGGCAGGTATTGGACAGTCACAGGTCTGTGCAGTAAACGGCCGTGTTAGAAAGTAATACATTGCTGTTTATGTCACCTCTACAGCCAATTGTCAATGCAAACAGAAGATCCTGTGCTATGCTAACTATGGTGAGTGATCCAGAAACGTGGGGTACAATTCACTTCATCTTCACAATTATGAAAGTTGAGGAGGTGGATGTTGGTTGATGTACTGTTTGGCCCCTTAAATATACTACTAAAACTTTCAATTACTTCAGGTCTAGCATCATTTGTTATGGATTATTTACTTTTCTGTTTCACATTGGATTATAAAGAAAGAATAATTTCCCAGTGGATATATTTTTGTGTTTAATTTTAATAACATGGGGAATATGGGGCTTGAGTAAGTTTGTATTGCAATTAAAATGTATTTTAAAAATGTGTCTTGTGTACTATATAATTATTTATTCCATCATGGGCGTTGGCATTAAGGTATCTCTGGGGGCCGCAATCTTTTTATTTATTATGCCAGCCCCCCAGAGTGGCCGGATAGAACTTTCCAGAGCAGGGTTGGTCGTCTTTGGAAGGAGGGCTACACGGTTTTGGTGACCCTTTGCGCCCAGCACATTGGTGCTTGAACCCCACCTTCCCTGAATCTTTCTGCCATCTAAAGAGTGTCAGGCAGCATTAGGCGAGAACAATTCATCACATGCCTGTGAAAGTGGCATATGCAATGAACTGAATCTCCCACAAAAGAGAGAAAAAAAGAGGAATTGAATGGATGAAGGTAAAATGGATCCTATTTTCATTTGTGAAGCATTATTACAAGCAAAAACAGGGAAAAGAATAGGCCTCCAAGGGCTAGATTTACTAAGCTGCGGGTTTGAAAAAGTGGGGATGTTGCCTATAGCAACCAATCAGATTCTAGCTTTCATTTTGTAGAAGGTACTAAATAAATGAAAGCTAGAATCTGATTGGTTGCTACAGGCAACATCCCCACTTTTTCAAACCAGCAGCTTAGTAAATCTAGCCCCAAGTGTCCACTACTGCTGGGATAAAAACTACTATATCTACTTCTGTAATTAGTGTACCCATTCTATTTCAATTACTTGCTATTCAAACTTGTTTCACTTCTATAACCAAGCATAAAAAAGAACACTTTTTCTTGCATCCATCTAACATTACAGCTGTAGTGATTAAAACCACTTTTAGTCATTCTAGAATGTTACCACACACAAAAAAAAAAGCAAGCACGTGCGATAACAGACTACATTTCTTGTAAAGTTATTAATCCTTTTACGGATAAACGGAGCAGTAAGCCATAAAACTCAGCATTCATTTGTTAACACTGAGTTATTGTTTGCCTAATGCAGAGCTTCTCACATCATGAGAGGAAGGATGAAGATATCATGGTTTCAGATACCCCTCTGCTTCAGCCGCAAGCGTTCACTCCCTTGCTGGCTGCCAAAGGAAGCTTGATAGGCCAACGCTGCTTTACTTCACACTGCACTGTAAGGTCAGGCAGCAGCCTTGGCAGAAACTTACTCCCTAACCTTATAATCAGAAACATTAGAACAATATGTTTCTCCCACAAGACAATGATTACAAAAATAATTTAATGTCACATCAAAATCTGACATTTGTACATTTGCTGACTACAGTTTTGTTTGTTTGTTCAATTTTATTATTACAAATATTCTGATTGATATAGATATATATCATGCACATTCATGCTGGGAATCTCCTGTTCCATCACATCCCAAATGTGCTCTCTTAGATTGTAATCTGGTGACTGTGGGGGCCATTGGAGAACACTGAATTTGTTGTCATGTTCGTGGAACCAGTTTGAGATACTGTGTGCTTTGTGAAATGGCAGGTTGCCCGGCTGGAAGTAGCAATTGGAAGATAGTAAGACTGGTCATAAGGTGTGTATGGTCAGCAACAATACTCTGTTTGGGTCTTACATTTAAAGGATACTCAATTGGTATTAAGGGGTCTAATGTGGCAAGAAACCATTCCCCACACCATAACATCACCACAAGCCTGCACCGTTGACACAAGGCAGGATGGATCCAAGTATTCATGATTTTTACACCAAATTCAGCATGTTGCAGCAGAAATTGAGATTTGCCAAACCAATAGACATGTTCCAATCTTTAACTGTTGATTTTTTTTTTGCCCATTCTCCACTAACCTCTCATTAACAAGGCATTTTCAACCCCAAAATTGCTGCTTACCACATGCTTTTTGTTTTGCGCACCTTTCTCTGTAAACTCTAAAGGCTGTTGTGTGTGGAAATCCCAGGATTCAGTGGTTTCTAAGATACTTAAACCACCCACCTGGTTCCACACATTCTATGGTCAAAGTCACTTAAATCACAGCTCTCCTTCATTCTGGTGTTTGATCTGAACAACAACTGAACCTCTTGACCATGACTGCATGCTTTCATCCTATAAAGTGACCACTGAGTGTGTGTGTATATATGGGTGGAAAGTGTGGAAACATCCTTTTAAAATACACATATTTCATGGTATGTGGCTAGTATGACGGCCATGTTGAAGTTGGTCATCTTGGATGCAACTTTAATTTTTTAACTGGGAAGGTAGTCATGTGACATTTCAAAGAGATGCGGAATTTCAAAGTAAAAACAATGGTATAACTGTTTATTCTCAAATTTTAACTGAGCTTTCTTTCACAGGTAGTGACATTAATGACAATGGCACTAATACAAACAGAACGTGTGGAGATTGTCTTGCTATCTGGAGCCGAGGCCTACAGGCATCCATCCAGTGAGGGTTTGTCTCTGACCAGTACCTGTGGTTCTGTTTATTTACATCACCATTGACGAAGAAATATACCTCATCACTAAACAATACCTGGGGGTAAATGTATCATACCCCGGTTTTCTCAACTCGCGTGAGATCGGCGTCTTTGCAGCTTAAATTTAAAGCAGCGCTGCCTTGTAAAGGGAAAATTTCCCTTTACAAGGCAGCGCCGCCTTATATTTAAGCTGCGAAGACGCCGATCTCACGAGAGTTGAGAAAACCGGGGTATGATACATTTACCCCCTGGTGTGGAAAATGTGGGTTCAGTTGAAGATGATGTGTTACCCAGTATGCAAACTCCACTGGACGGTCTGAGTCATCCTCAGTCAGGTGCTGCAACATCTGAGTGAGGGAGGCACTCTCCAGGTTTGTAATTGCACAAAATGACCATGTGAGTGCACACCAATTTTGACTAAGTTTGGGTTATCTTGCATCTGCATTTATTATTTAAAAACGTCAAAAGCACAGTGTTTGCGAATATGCGTGTTTTTTGTCACATGAATTTTATGGAGCTGCAAAAAATCTAGTTTATACAAAGTAGTCACATCTTTCTTAAGCACTCCAATTTTTTGTTTGGGGAGTTTTGTTTAAACTTTTTAAATCAAACTAGTGCCAGGTCATTCCCATGGTGTTTAATTGCGGAAGACATGCCTTTAAAAACTATCTATCTATCTATCTATCTCTCCATCTATCTATAAGATTTCTACACAGCCATAGAGAGAGAGATACCGAATCTTGAAACAAGTTCTATTGAAAACATACTTACACTTTTGTAAAATCCTTTCAAAGAATGCATGCACATAAGGGACAGCTAAATATTACATATCATATCCAACAATAACCACATTCTATTGTGCAGCCATGACTGCCATTCTCCTAAACAGCAAATGACTACCATTCACTTCAATTAGTAGAAATACTGCCCCATCCCACATTTCAAACCAAATATTGCAAGACATCAACCCAACTACCAGTCACTACTAGCACATAAACCCCCATTTGCCAGTCCTATGTTGCACAGAGTCCTCTCCCTCCCAACCCTCCTGCGTACTCCACTAATTTACCAGCCTGATCTCCTGGACCCTCCATATCACTCTCTCAATGTTCAGGGGTTACTCCAGCTGCACAGACTCCCTCCTCCCATCCACCTGATAATCAGTGCCCCCTCCCTCCATCCCAACCTACACTTCATTCTCTCAGTGTCCAGGGGTCATTGAAAACTAAAATGAAAACTCACTGGTTCTGAATGACTCCAGAATTAACATAAAACACCAAGAGGGAGTTCTGAATTGTGCGTAAAAGACAATAAGTAAGGCTGTCACCTCTGCTGTCAACAGCCAGTGTACAGATCGTTGCTGGATTTGGTTCAGAGTTTGAAGTGGGTTTGGGGAAATACTGGATTATTTTTAATTTGAACCCACTGGGATAAGATCATATTAAAAATAATAACTTCACATAGCTCAGAACGTGTTGTTAATTCTTGCATTTACAGTGTGCGAGGGCTATTTCAAAGTAAAGAAAGGGGGACGTGTGGAGTAGAAAAGAAGGATAGTGGAAAAATTAAAGTAGGTTCATGAGGAAATGTTCACATTATACAGATGGTGCGTTGGTAAACTAAGAGAAAGCATTAGAGGCTGTCAGACAAGGTATTTCCAACATGTACATAGCCTCCTCCCAACTAATTATTCAATGTATGATTTGCACTCGTCTTTACCTGAAGAGCTGGTCGTTGAGGCTAGTGTAACTGCGCTTGTTGCCTGGGGGCAATTGTTTTCCAACAATAGGCAGGAGTTGTTGTTGCCATGCTCTCTTTTCACAAGCAATTCTGCTGCACTGGCTAGCGGGATTGGGTGGCTTATTCCCAGTTCCTCCTCTTGGGCCTGCTGCCTTCGCAAAGCTACCTGGAAAACAAACAAATGAATGAGTGTGGATAAATTAATTGTTCTTGACCGATGAATGTGATTGTGATGGTATTAATTACTGATTTGTTCACAGCACTGGTGTCATGAGTTCGATTCCCAAACAGGGCCTTATCTGTGTGGAGTTTATATGTTCTCCCCGTGCTTGCGTGGGTTTCCTCTGGGTAATCTAGTTTCCCCCCAAACCAAAAATAGGTAGGTTAATCGGCTGCTGATAAAATTAACCTTAGTGTGTTTGTGTCAGTCTGTGTGTAAGGGACTTTAGACTGGAAGATCAAATGGAGCAGGGACTCCATACAGCGCTTCGTAATTGATGGCGCTATATAAATATAGAATTGATGATGATGTCTTTTCTAATTTTCTCATTTTAGGTGTATGGGTGAATGACATAACTATTAAAGATATGCGCTGCCCCTCGTGTTTCGATTTCGAAACCGATGTTTTGGCTTAGCTACCGATTTTGTCGAACAAACACAAAAGGTTTTGGTTTTGGATTTCAATTTAATTAAAATTGATAAAATGATGTAATTTTGAGAGTTTTTTTGCTCCTATATTACTATTTATAGCATTAACATTCATTTCCAGTCATTCCCAGTTTTCTAATGATCCCTTTACAATTTTCACCAATTTTTGGTCAAAGTCTGTAGCGAGCTGTCTTAATGAAGGATCATCGCATTTGCTTTCTCTAATTCAATTAAAAAAATAATAAACTGAATAGTGTTGATATCTCCCTTTCATTGGCCCCAAAGCTCCTTTGCATGTTCAGATTTACTATTGTAATTGAATAAATAAATAACCACACGGACACCAATAAACAAAAATGGTGGCAGAGAGAGCAATGCGAGTCAGCTAACAACAATACCAAACAGTGAATGGTCAAATTGCCATTACACCGCTGGTCCCAGAATATAATCCTTTAGATGTTACAGCTTCCTAGTAACTGTCATAAGCTTTTAGAACTAGCAGGAGATGTCTTCATCTATAGCAGCCACTTTTCCCATAGAGTTGGACACACTCACATGTACTTGGATGCCCCCAGGACTTAACTCAATGTAGTATAACCAGGAGATAGGAGAAACGTGGCCAAGAGCACGGCCCCCACCATGTCCACTCAGGAGGCAGCAATAATTTATTACAACCGCGTGCCCCGTCTGCCTGTCAATAGCCTGGATGCAGCAGCAGTGTGAGGTGTCCCTGTTGCCCTGGCATCAAAGTGAATACACCGCTCTGCTGCAAGTCTCGGGCAGTCCCTGTTACCCCGGGATTGGAAGAAGCTTACCTCGGGCAATGATTTTTCTACCCTCCCTCCCACATAAATATTTACAAGTCCCCTGGTTTGATTCAGAAGGGCAGCATTATGGCACAGAGCATATAAGTAAAACAAGGAAATGAAAGCCATGCTCTTGGCAACCAATGAATGCTCTGGCAATGTATTGTGTGCCTAATATTTGAATATTTATAGTATGGGTGCAGGCCACCTTCATCTCTCAGAATTCTCTTTTGTTTATATAGCGACAGCAAATTAGGTAGCTCTTTACAATTCAGTACCTACTTGTCTAAATATCTACTGATGCCTTTGTTCATCTAATGACATTGTATTGTTACTGCCTCTTCACTCTCCACAATGCCTGCTGTATAAAGATTCAAACAGTGTGTACATTGCGTTTCAACATTTTTATCTACTGCACCTTAAAGTAAATTTTTGGGGGTGTTTAATTTATCCAATGGGCTTGCTTCAGTTGATAGCATGGCAGATGACATTTTTTTGCAGCCGCTGCAATGTTCTACATGCGATCACTGAATGCTGAAAATGCCCAGAAAAAACCCTCAGACACAAACTCCCTTTAAAAATAGATTTCACTGATTGACCCCTCCAAAATAGACAAGTATTGAAAAATAGAAAAGATTAGAGTATAATAATATATAGCCTTTTTTTGAGTGTGCAACTACTGCTGAAACTTATTTCAGTTGTCACTGCCCCACACAAGATTACTTTTACTAGAAAAACTTTGTTTTTTGGATTCTGCTGCTAATAGTCTGACAGCAAAAGCACACTGTTTTACTAAGAAATAAATATACTAGTTAGCTCAGAAAGATAGCTATCTAACTCTGTCTGTATATACTGTCTAGTACTATATATATATATATATATATATATATATATATATATATATATATATATATATATATATATATATATATACATACACATATACACACACACACACAAGGCATTAACAACAACAACAACCAGTAGCCACTAGTCTGTGTAAAGTCTGTTTAAGTGTGAAATTATAAGCAATTGATCAGTAAACTACTGTCTGCAGAACTGTTTTACAATAGTTACAGAATTCTACTGCTTTCCTATGTCCCTGGTTCACCCTGAACGCTATGTTATAAGCACAGCACCGCAGCTAACCTCCTCCCTACACGCTTGAGAAAACAAGGGAGGACTATATATACAAAAGAGGGCGATCAAAAGCTTGCAAGAGTTTTGCACAATAAATTCCCGGAAATGACGCTTCACCTCATTTTGAGATCAGAGGTTGGTGGGAGTCATGACTCGGTTTCCCTCGAATCCCTAACGTCGGATTTAACATAATCCAAACCACTCATCTCTAATACCTATTTCCAGTTTGCTTACTTGGGGGCTGATGTAGAGTTGGACACAAGTCCAACTCATGAGTGCAAAAAGTACTTTCAGCCAAGGATCCGACTGAGACGGATCTCCCTTTTGCACCTCTGTGCGCTTAGAGGTGAAACGGGGGAGGTAGTGGGCGAGCCTAGCAATGTAAAGGCGTGTTCACACTCTTTACATGCTATGCAGCCAGATATAGGTCTCTAGGAGACTTATTTTTTGCGGGTGCTTTCTACTGGTGCAACAGACCTTCATGTGTTAAAAAAAGTAAAAATAATTAAATTTAAAAAAAAGGTATGCACCCCTCCCAAACAGCATAACCAACCCTTGTGATGTTTGGGGAGGAGAGAAGAGAGAGGACAATTTTTTTTTTACATTCATTTATTTATTCCTCTGCTTTACAGAGCCGCTCTGACTCATACGCTTAAGTGTATCATGCACACCAGCCCATAAGACAGATACAGAGTTGTGCTTGTGCAAAAATCTGTCCTATTTGGAAATCAGTGTAAATTGCGGGATGCAATTTACAATTACAATTTCCGTGTAAATTGTACCCAAATCTCTACATCAGACCCTCGGTATGGGTGGGAGCATAACAAAAAAGTAAACACAAAATATATGATAATGCATTTTCATTATATTTAAAGGAACACAGATAAAATATATCTAATTTAGTGTATAAGTTAAAATACAGTATCTAAGTACAGTCCTCGTATTATTAGGCTGATTTACTAAACCCAATGAGAACAAGCTCCATTCAGCACTTGTTGCCTACTCACAGTGCAGGCAGCCATCTTGTGGACAGAACCAATATTAATAAAAACGCAGCCTATCCATTCACAAGGAAATAATAAATATTGGTCATGCCTCATGAATATTTGTTAAGAAGTGTCACAGTGAGGTCACTGATTGCTAAAGAATTCATAAGCTGCAATCTCATGAACATTGGCTCATCCCACAATATTGCTGGAATAGTAGAATTTAAAATAGATCTATTTATGGGAAGATCAGATAGGTAGGTTCCAAGCTTCACCATCTACCAGGATTCAGTGGCTGGGCATAAACATAATTTAACAAAAAATGGTTTTGGAAGGGGCAGTCATAAACCGGTGCAGGAGTGCGCCAATTATTAATTTAGCTGGAGAACCCCTTTAATCGTTAGAGGGACGGGTTTTAGGTAGACTCCTAGAAATATACTCCAGCAAAGCATTTAATCTGAACATTTCCTAATATCCATTTGTAATTTCTCACACTCTTTATGAACTTATATTTGGAAAAAAAGTAAAAAAAACACAATTTAATCTCACTTATATACAAGAGATGACAGTCATCCCCCAATAACTCATAACCATCATTTACAGACAAACAGAAGGCTGAATTGAGTATGGCCCATTAATGTTCTATTAGTAACAAGACCCAGAAGCTCCCTAATAACTCAGATCTTGGATATGGGTGGAGACATGTGTGATACCCCTTTGTAGTTTTAGGTTGTGTATGTAGGTGTGTCAATGTGTATGTGCAGTGCCTTCACCTTAGCAGGGGAGGATTGTGTGAGATACTTGTGTTAGATAGTTGCCTTTAAAACATTTACTTTATTGGATTTACATTTATTGGGTGTAAATATAGATTACCACTGAAATTTGAGCCTTATATTACCTTCAGAAAACATATACAAATTCAGCCAACTGAACTGAGAGAGCTTTGTAATTCTTTACAAATTAAGAGGCTCAACTCACAAACTCAAACACTAGGCTAGTTACAGGATAATTCCACTTTTGGGGACCCACCCTTCATAAATATGAGCCCTATATATAGCAAATGGGTAATCCTGCCCCCTCCCTCCACAGGAATGTTATCTGAAGCTGGCTCAAGCTGATTTATGCCAGTCTATTAAAAAATATCTGTATCACTTTCACAGAGCTCTAGGTAACAGGTCACCACCAGGTGACAGGTATATGTGAAGGACATATTTGATTAAGGAGGGGTCCACTAAAGGTGGGAGTTATCATTTAAGGAACAGCCCAATTCGCACAATCTGCAGCCAAATTCTTAGCAGATGGCATCTTGGTGAACTAAATCCTAGAGTAAAAGCAGGAGCAAATATGAAATATGAAAAAATTGCTTTCTTGAGCTCTGTGCATCTACCCATCATACATGGCAAAACCAACAAATGTGGAATCTTAGAATAAATATTATTCCATAGCTACTTTATGGTAAAAAAAAAATTGAAAAGATCCAGAAACCACTACAGACTCTGCAAGGGAAATATAATGTTAGTATTTAGATTTTGTTGATAACTAAAATAAGTACTTTTATTAGACTGAGCGCCACCAGCTGAGCATGCACATTGGACCTCATTTATGAAGTGCATTGGATGTATACCACATATAATTTTGTTTTGAGAACCATGTACCTAGATGACCGACCACAACACTATGCAAGTTTAAAGCCTACCGCTTTGTGGACACAGACTTTCTTATATATTCAAGAATGAAGTGAATGCACAAATGATTTATTTTTGTCTTGTCAACACACCCAAACAGCAAACATTCTACCTTACTGAATATAAACGTTATAACTTACACATACAAAAAGCTGATGATACCAGGGCTTATTTACTGTTCAAGATTGTTGCGTTTAGTGTGCAAAAGCGTCGTGCTTTTACGAACATCTATTTCACATGGAGCAAGTTTTAACGCATGAGAAATAAATCATGCTGCCTTCCATTCATTTAAATGCGGTGTTAGAATTTTAGAAAGCACTTGCAGAAATGAGCCCATAAGCAACCATTCATCCTATTGTTAATGCACTTTTCAGGGGGTAGTTAGCAGCTTAAAAGCACATTAAAGTGTTAACAGGACTGCGCTGTAAAAACTGAGGTTTGTACATTGCACAAACTTGTATATTTATCATCATGTCTTACAGTTTTAAAGTATTTTCAACAGTGTAGTATCAATTTTAAACAAAATACAAATACAGGTTAAGAAAACATTATACAATAGACATGTCAAAAATTCATTTTTTTCAGGTTCCACCAAAGAATATAAATCAATCTAGTTGAGCTCTGAGATGATGTACTCTGTTATATAGAATTTACTAATATTGTCAAATATGTATGATTATATATACACACATAGATTTGAGAGCTTGACAGAAGTAAAAGATGTTGGAGATAGTGTTTAATCAAAGGGGAGTTTCTTCTTGTGCATATCAGGCTTGTTAGTAAGTTTATTCTGCATCTAAACTGGCTGTAGGAAAATAATTGTTTGCACCATGTCAATCAGATAAGACAAGATCAGAGGTCAATCACCCAATATTAATTTGGGAACTTACATATACATTTGTGACCGTTCACTTTAAAATAAGTGTCTGGTATTTTACCTTTGAAAACCAAACTCTAATGGCTGTACTTCTAACAATTACATTTGTTGCTAATAACAATTACACTTACACATACTAAATAATAGAATCCAAAGAAAAGTGTGTATTTTTCACAGAGACATATTTTTTGCAGAAAATAACTAAGTATCTGGAAAATAATCAGAATGTAAAATATCTTTATGTTTGTATTCTGCCAAATCTTTTTGCTTTATGAGCGATCTGCTGTGATTTTGGATACATTTTTCTCCATTTCACAAACTGGGTTGGAAATGTTTGTCATGCAAAAATGCTACTTAGGGCATCATTTGGAATTAGGAACAAATCCAAATGTTTCCCAAACTCAGTCCTCAGGTGTATTCATTACTGACCGACAAACATATTACATATTATAATTTTTTATTTTTTTTTTATATTGAAAGCCTTGAGCGTGCTTTCGTGTCCTAGTGCTCGAAAAAATAAGTGAGAAACCCCAAATAAAAAACGTGCACAATGTTGCGGGTTCAGACCCTCCTCAAAAGAGGAAGGGTCCCTTGATCCCCGACCCCCGGATCCATAAGGACCCTTAGGGGGCAAGGGTCTTCAGACCCCCTTCGCCGCAAGGCTAGGGGGGTCCCTTTTGCCAAGGGTTTTACCCCAAGGCACCAGTTCTTCTGCCTCCCCCCAAAGGGGGAGACTTCAGAGGGGTTCAGGGAGATGGGAGCCACTAGGACCACACCGCCTCCCCTAGATCGTCAGGGGATCGGACCCATAAGGGATGCCCCAAACCCATCCAATCCGTGAGAAAAAACATAAAAAAGGCAAGTGACAAAACGGTGTAGAAAATAAATAGTGCCGTGCATAACGGCCCCAGCCTTCCGGCCGAGATGTTAAAAATTGTTCCTGCCCAGCCAAAAGGCCGGGGCAAGAAAAGGTGGTGGTAGCTGGAAGTGAGATTGTGCTCTGTGCCTTCGTGTCAAGTGAGGATGATTTAAACCTCAAGTGATATCGGCACCCCTGGGTCACCACTCCAGGGGCACTTTTTAAACTCAGGCTTCCAAGCTACCGGCCTTCTGGCCAGACCAAGCTTTCCCATGGTCTTTTCAGGTTGGGCGAGGCCTTACTCAGACAGGTACTCACTTGATCTTAGCCAAAAGGCCGAGAAGCATATTATAATTATACCACCTGTGGATCTGTTACAATGTGTCAGTCAGTAATGACTACACCTGTGCTCCAGCAAGGAGATATGGAAAACATGTACTGTTAGGGAGCCCTGAAGACTGGGTTTAGGAAACATTGATAAAGGGTGGAGATTTATACCTGGACAAACCATGCAAGTGGTGCAAATACATCATGCAAGGAAAATACCACCTGCTTTTGCAGGTAGCACACTAATAAAAACACTGCCCCCTTCCAACTCTAAATTTTTGATTTGCCCCACCAGCAACACAACATGGTTTTCACTGCATATATAAATATAGTCCTGATTTGTCCTCTTTGTCCATAGAAAGAAATATCAAGCCAGTCGCAAATTATCATGAAAGTGCATTAACAGTAAATAAGGGTAAGCAAGACCTTAAGATGTTTGTTTTTATTGACCTAGTGAAATCTGAAAAAAACTTGACAACATGTCTATTGTATATAGTTTTCTTAATCATTTATTTGTATTTTGCTTCAAAACACACTAAAATCTTGAAAATATTAAGAACAATAAGGTATCATAATATAAATACAGGTTTGTGCATTATACTGCAACTTGTAAACCTCAACTTTTAGGGCTCAGGGTAACACCTGAAAAATACATAGGAAGAGTGGATCCCACCATTGCATTCTAATATTTTAAAGCAGCATTTCAATTTTAGAATGCTGCACCATCCATTTCTCAAGGCCTGTATTCGGTACAATAAATTATGTCTGTAAAAGCGCCGCTCAGGAAAAGCATGTTATTAGGAGTCTAAAGTGTATGTCAGTGTTCACGTATGTATTTTCCCAGTGTATATGTGTGAACGAGCCCTATGAGTTACACAGTATAACTGCATGCAAAAGTTCCAACTAATGCATTTTCTTCAATTTAAATCTAGCTTTATATTTCTCCCTGTTGAAAAGGGACTAAAACAGATGAAAATACAGGACTTTATTTACATTTTTAACCTAGTTTTTCCAAATAGAGAAAAATGTATCCAAAATCACTGCATGGTGCTCAAGAAACTATACAGTTTGGTTGAACATAAACATGAAGATAAGTATTTTGCATTCTGATGAACTTCCCCGATACTTATAGATATTTTGTACATGTTTGTGAGAAAAATGCACACTTTTTTTTGTTTTTTCTATAGTAAATGTAAATATAACAATCGTACATAAAAAAATAGAATGCAAATTAAAATAATGTTACAAGTACAATGATGGGTTTTTCCAAATGTAAAATACCAGGCACCTTTTTCCTGTAACCGACACAAATGTATATGCAAGTTCCTAAATTAAGACTGGAGATGAGACCATTGACATCTAAATTTGTTATTGTCTATTATTCTCTTTATTAGCCACTTTAGACTTCATATGATTATATTGAAGCAGACGATTTGTATTACAGAGCACAACATTTTTCAATTTATTTATATATATATATATATATATATATATATATATATATATATATATATATATATTTTATTTTTTTTTTAAAGCTACGAACCATTGCTAATGTAGAAAGGAAATTATGTTCTACAAATATTCATTATATATATATATATATAATCATTCTACATCACATCAGCAGTATATACATGTATCACTAGATATAGCGATATCTTCGCCCATAAACATATTTCCTGATTTCCCTTATCTCTGTATAGGCCAATGCAGTATCTTTTACCTGCGCAGCCATGACGCGCTGTCTCTCTGCTATCAAACTGCACTTCTTGCACTGGCAGTCCCTCCACATACAGAAACGCTTGTGCCCCTTCAGTGGAGAGGAATAGCCGTGGTTCCTGCAGCGAGCACACTTGGGCAACCGCGGGCTCTTTTTTCCATGATTCCCTGTGGAGGGCAGCCCAGAGCTGCGAGGCTTGGTAAATGGCTCTCCGTTGTTGGGCATCCTTGTCCTCCTGACAAAACTATCCTACAGTGATCAGAAAGGTAGAGTGAAAATGGGTTCCTTGTAAATTACATTCACTTCTTCAGGCTAAGGTAACTTACACTCCTTTAATATTACACTGACACGGTCTTAGTCTGTAGTAGAAAAACACTTTGCAACATCTGGGAATGTGTAGATGTCTGTGTGGGAGACTAATCAAAGGGAGGCAACAAATGACCTGTACAGCTGATATCCCTCCTACAGTCTCACACGCAAGCGTAGCAAGGTACATTCTCCAATACTTTTAAATGTGCTTTGACCCTAATATAATAAAAATCATTTAAGTGAATAAACCTGTATACAGACATTCGTCATTCCCTGCAGTGTTCAGAAGCATTAACTCTCGTTAAAATATAATGGAGTTCTACAGGAATCTGCACATTGATGAAAACACATTCATTAAAATATATATTTCTTTTACATTTAAATGTAATTCAGGAATTCCAAAAAGCTGCTACTACAGTATATACAACTCCTCTACAAAGTCATTTCATGTTATTTTGTGAACAGGCATCAGTTTTAGGATTTGTGTATATGTTTCTTAGAGATGTGCTCTGGTCACTTTAGGGCTTTCTTTTCTTTTAGAGAGTAGCTAGCCAATAAGATTTTATCTAGACCCCATAGATCCAATCTTATCAGAAATATATTCAAATCAGAAGTAGAAAAAAAATGTCTTGAGAAGGCAAAAAAAAGTGACAAAGTTAAAATGTACTGAAAGAATTCAAAAAATAAATAAATGAAGACATGGAAGTGGCACTTGGAAAACTTGGTCATTCTACAAAAATTACCATAAACTGAATAATAGTTTGTACCCTTTTAAGTCATTTTCAGTCATAAAAGTTAGTGTATGCTAATGAGGCAAAAAGGACATGATGTAGATCTGTTGCGCTCAATCCTTTTTTTTGTTTTTAGTGGCCCTGAGTGTCAGAGTGCTAACGCTCGTCAAAAGTGGTGATCTACAATGCAAGGTGCTGCATATCTGATAATCAGGGGACCCCAAAAAGACATTCTGTGATCCAATCTGGGGTGGGCAACTGTGTTTTAGACTGATAAAGGAAACTTTGTTCAATTAGGCTACACTTGTGCATGTCCAAATTGGATGAGATCAATTTGACTCTTGGGGAGGGAATTTCAATTCAGCATGAATTGTCTTGCAGGCATTCCAGAGACACTTAAGACACACAAGTCATTTAGAATCGGACGCAATTTACACTAAAATCACAAGTGTACATTACATCCCGTAATTTACACAGTATTTAAAGTGGCACAGATCTTTAGATCCGTGTGACTTAGTATAGTGTGCAAATTGCACAAACACGCCTCTTTATCTGCCTTATGGGCCGGTGTGCAAGTGTATTATACACAGCGCCCTGACGGATCTTTGGCCAAAAGTGCTTTTTGCGCTGATTAAAAGGACTTGCGTCCGACTCTAAATGAGGCCCTCAGTTCATAGATATTTACAGAATTATCCGCTCATGTTTCCTCGCACCTGAGCGTATATTTGTACCATAGTATTGGTTTGTGGTACATCTGGGCCCACAATCCCGCACTTAGTCGCAAACTGGGACATCTGGCCCCACAATCCCGCACTTAGTCGCAAACTGGAACATCTGGGCCCACAATCCCGCACTTAGTCGCAAACTGGGACATCTGGGCCCACAATCCCGCACTTAGTCGCAAACTGGGACATCTGGGCTTACAATCCCGCACTTAGTCGCAAACTGGGAGATCTGGGTCCACAATCCCGCACCTAGCTGGAAACTGGGCCCATAATCCCGCAGTGAGTGCTGTAGATGGAATAGTTTGTTCGTTCTGAGACTGAAAATTTAATTTCAGAGTCACAGAAACTAATGAAATTCGTAAGAATGTGTATATAGCTATAACAAGGCAGTTTTAATAAGTGTGACAGGAATGAATGAGTGACTATTGTGCTGTAATTCTCTAAATGACCAGATGAAGAGCATAGATATGAAGGTAAATTGTGCTAATGTGTACGCATGAATCGCCCGAGCAATCTGACCTTCAGTCGTTCGTAAAATCATTGTAGATGACACATTGGTCGGAAAATTATTCAGTGCGTACCTAACCTAAGTTCATTCAAGTCGTGTCACTGCACTTCAAAAAGTAAATTCACCACTATGGGAGCACATTGTGTACATACTCACTATGACTATGGGGTAAAAGAAGCAGTTACACTAGTGTTGTGCTGTATTTTTCCCATTCCTGTCAACGGCCCATTCATTCCAATGTTCCATTTATTTTCCGGGAGTATTCCATTGAATTGAATAGGTCTGAAATTATATCTTTATAGGTTGAATTTATTTTCATACCATTATTTATTTTTTTCTTCTCTGGGTCAAGAGATTTATTTAGCCACTATTTATTTATGTGTGATCAAAACCTGCCACCAGCCAATCATATCACAGCTAGCATGGGAATCCAGTTGTGATTAGCTTAGCGCTAAGGGAAGTCCCTGTCAATTCAGTTCACAGTCATTATACACCAGAGATCCTCGGTTAGCATCTGGGGATATATGATGCTGTGGAAGGGTTTGTGGCTGCACAAATAGCACAGAGATTGCTGCTTCTTATTGGTACCCTCTACCCATTTCAGAGCCCATTCAGGAGTGCAGCTTTCTTAAAATTAAATATTGGTTTTGGGTACAGTCATCCCTTTAAGGATTTTTTTTTCCTAATAAGCTAACTCTTTACTTGTAATTGACTTTAACTATTATAGTAGTAACTTTAGTACAATGAGTTAAGGTATAAGCTTAGTTCGCAGTACAGTAAGGTACAGTAAGGAGTCTCCTCCCCAAATACATGCACATTCCGGGATCCCGGCTTCTAATATCAGCCATTTCATGCATGTCCAGCTGGGGGTGCACTACTGAACAATCGCATCACTAAAATGGTAGATATGTGTTGGTTGGAGTGTCACCAGCATGTGCTGTATCAAATGTATTAAAAGAAACGAAAGATTCTTATTATGTCTTCCTATTGTTTGCAGAAGCCGTTGAATTGTTTCAACTACACTGTAAATATGATAAGACTCTCACCGGGGTCATCACTGTTAGGATCAGGGACGCATGACCGTGATGTGCCAAGTCATACGGGGTTATCAGGGCAAATCACCAGCCTGTGTGTATGGGTGGCCAGGACTACTTACCTGCTGCTGCACAGAGGTAGATGCAGATGATGGAATAATGGTGTCACCTAATAGCACTTCCCGCCCAGAGTGGGTCTTATATTGCGCAGGCTGAGCCTGTGCAGCTCCTCTTAGGAGAATGAGCCGCTTCCATTGGAGGAGAGGACATGTCAGGTTGATGTGCAGTCAGGTTTAGGCCAATTGCATTTATTTGGGTGGTAATATTAGGTCCTCTTGTTCTAATGGAACGACAGAAAAGTAATGTTTGTTGTTTGACAAAAGCTTCATCTTCATAGCTATTCCGTGGCATCCTAAAAACTCATCATATTTATGTTATATTCAAATATTTATCTGACATGTTTACTGTGCAACTTTGTGTCATATCCTGTTTTGTATTAGAAATAACACTATAACAGGTTTATTTACAACTGGGACAAAAGCTCTAAAACCTGTGAAAACTCCAGTTTTCCAATTTTGTATTATATTTTCTCCCTCAGGACAAATAGAATTGTTTTTGCAGCATAATGCAATTATCAGGACAGAGAAAAGGGTAAGTATTTTATTTTTATTTTTTTTCACTGGGACTCCCAAGGAGATAGTTATATATCCTTTCTATTGTTAATACTCTAGGTCAGATCCACCTGGCAAATAAATGGGGGCATAACATGTTGGTTATCATTGCTGTGATATTACCAGCAAACACTGCATAAATTCACTTGACCACACCTCTTACAGGGATTTTCTGATACTCCTTTCCGGACAGGTAGGCTTTATGCAGTAAAGCCATTTATAAACGCCACCTAAATATAATGGTTCTCACCGCAGTGCATGGCTCCAGAACTAAACGTGAACAAAGTTGCTGTGAAATTTGACATGAATCAAGTTTCAGCGTTCTGTAAAATGTCTTTCTGCATTGTATTAGTAATTTCGCTAAATTTACAGTTAATGCAGCAGGAGCTCTTAGCGGCAATACAATCGTATATATATCCGTGGGAATTTCCATGAGCTGAACTCAGGGTTAGAAATGTGGCATTACAGCAGGTGGTCCCCACGCTGCGGGTTTCCCTGGCTGGAAAAACTATTGCTAGTACTAGTAAATTCGAGGGACCACCATTTTGCTAGTACTATACTAGGCTGGGAGCACTAAGGCTGGTTAAGCGGGTTTTTTTGGGGGGTTGTATTTTTTTATGATTTATTTCCTTTTTTTTACACAGCAAGGTCCATGTTGATGGTTTCCATCATCACCATGGATATTGCACCAAGGAGAAAGCAGCTGTAATAGATACGCCTCCTAGAGGCTTAGCTGCGGCTACTTCCCTCTCAGCATAATACATATCAGCGTTAACATGTCCTTAATTTACGATGCTGGCCCACCACTTCGCCTGTTCTGTCTCTAAGCATAGAGAGCTGCAAGGGAGAGATACATCTGAGTCTGATAGGGATAGGCAGATACAGTCTAGGAACTCCAAATACTAAAGACTGAAAAGGTCACAAACAGGATTGATTGATCGATGCAGCCAGCCAGCATTTCCAGGAAATTTAATAACCTAAAAGTCAAGTAGGTGACAATGCAGGCACTAAGCACCCAGGAGGGAGGGGGGGGATACATACTGAAGAAATGTGCCAGCACTCAGTTATTAGTGAGAAACACAAAACATTGAGCTTCAAGTAGTCTGTCTACAACTCTAGACCAGGGGGTAAATGTATTAAGCTCCGGGTTCTTCAACACATTCGAGTTCGGCGTCTTCAGCGCTTAAATTTAAAGCGGCGCTGCCTTGTAAAGGGAAACTTCCCTTTACAAGGCAGCGGCACTTTAAATTTAAGCACTGAAGACGCCGAACTCCCGGGTGTTGAAGAACCCGGAGCTTAATACATTTACCCCCAGATGTCAGAAAGCAGGGTCTATACAATGATCCCACAAAGAGGCAGCATCCAGGCAATGCATCTTGACAAAAATACAGGATGGATATGGATGTGAAAAAGATTGTCTTTTTTTCTGGGTGCAAAGTCCTAGTTCATGGGTGGCCAATCAGTCAGAGACCAAGAGACAAAAAATATCTCTGGCTAACGCAAAGAGCCAACTTGTTTATATGTGTGTGCATATACATATACCAAGCAGGGCCGGCGCTTCCATTAGGCAGCTGCCTAGGGCGCCATGCTCTGGGGGGCACCACTGAGTCAGGGTATAAATGTTAATAATGTCTTTTTTAATGCTTTTGGCATAATTAAGCTCACCTACAATACCGTTACTAGCTGCACATCTTATGAATTAATCAGGATCGGCAACTGAGTCATTCAGCGAATCATTGCACAGCAGCGCAGCGAGGTGCCTTTCCCTTCACTCCTGCACAGTAATTCAACGGAGAAGCTCATTAAATAGCAATGGCGCCTGGAGCATCACTCTGGGGTGGCTCCAAATAGCTACTCACAGCATGTGTTCCTGGTGTCAGTGACTGCATGGGTGCCGCTGCCGACTTCTCGTCCATTGATCTGTGAGAGTGGGGAAGTAAGGGATTGTGGAAAGTCGGAGGCAGCTTTAGAAGCAGACTCCGGGGGAAGCTCAATTGTGTGTCCAGCCAAAGGACCCAATTAATATCTGGTCTTGCTACATTCAGCTGCAGCCTGAGGGTAACCCTAAGAGCTAAAAGTCAAGCAGGAGGGGGGGGGGGTGCTGTGGTGGTAGCACTGCTTAGAATTGCTGTGAAAAAGGAGCAGCTCTGTCCAGCTGGACTAAGAAACTTTGAGTGTAAGATAATTAAACCTTTCCTGATTTCTTTTAGTAAACTGCTTTTTAGGCTATTATTTAGACAGTTTAGGAAGTTGACTTTATTTGTAGTCATATTTATGGACTTTGTGACATTAATGCAATTAACTATTTGTGTGACATGTCTGGTGGAAATGGCACTCCATTGAATACAGTGGTTAATGACACATCAGAACTTTGCCTTAAAAACACAATGGGCAAAAAGGTAGCATCTTCAAGCACTCTCATCTCTTACAGCTCATTTAAATATCTCCGGTACAGAGTCAAAATATTGTTTTTGCACTATTGCTCTGTATCTGGTATACAAATATTGAGAAGGACTTCCCCAGTCTGTCCAGGAATTCTGTACACCAATGCAAAACCTGGGGCATGGGTACAAAGCCTGGTACAAAACCCAGCGAACACTGCTTGTACTCTCCTGTGTGTCACTTTTCCTAAACACATCCATCAGAAAATATAAAAAGATTGCAATGCAGGATAGCAACACCATGACACCCACAGGTGCCCTGTCCCCCAGTCCATGTGTGTCCGTGTCTTCCCCTTTGAATGTCTGCACCTCTGTCTAGACAATAGGAACCCCCATCTGAATGGTTCTGGGCCCCCAAAGCCTTAAGCCAGCTCTGATGGTGCCTATGTAACGTAGCCCTTGAAGAACAGCAGCAGCAGTTGAGCCACCAGCTTTGTGACAGCCTGACAGGCAATATACATTTATTTTTAGGAAAGATAGTGACCTTAGTTATTAATAATCCTAAACAATAACCTATAAATGTCCATTTATACTTATCAGAAATGCAGAAATTATCTAAAAGGATGTTACACTTCTACTAAGTTCACACTTAAAAAATAACCTTTATTATATTTTCATAAAACAAACATGTTAAATTGCAAAATATTAAAAATGGAAAGATACTATTGATTAAAATTACGTTCAGGGTATATTGTCTTTCCACCTCACGTGTAATATTCTTGCATTATATCTCAAATAGTGTGGAAATTATATGTCACTTATTTACTTCATTTTTTCATATTGTGAGTTGCTTAGGCGCTGTTGCGATTTTTACCAAGTTCCTCACCTGCGCCATATTTAAAGCACTCTTCTTCTGATGGGGCAGTGGTCAGCCAGTGCTACTACATATGCTGGGTGTCCCTTGACATCACCTCTTCTCCTCCCCCACTGGGCTCTGGCTTCTGATATTCAGCGCACTTCTCCCCTACACATTTAGGATACTGAAGTCAAATAAGGTAAGTATATGTACATTCCTGTCACTGTGTATATTCCTATCACTTTTCTATCTGGTGTCATTCTTTCCTGGCTGTGACAGCCTCTCTGGCCCCAGAATCCAGACAATAAACCAGCAGCAGGCTGTGAAAAGCTACAATAACAGGTAGAAGAGAGCAACACATTTTTAATATGTCATGCCCAAAGAGGAGCTGCCACTTCCAGTATGGCCACGCCACTAACACAGTGTGACCACAGACACTTTGGTGGCGCAATGCTGCACTGCAGCGACAAACAACTGTTCTCATTATCTATGAAGGGACCTCCAAGAAGTTGCTGTATCAGAGCCAAAAATCCCTCGTCTGTCCTGATAGTACTGTGTATAGTGATAGTACTGTGTATAGTGATAGTACTGTTGTACCTGATAGTATTGTTTTTGGATATATTTTTTCAACCTATAGAAAATTGGACCTTATGTTTTTTTACTTCAGACTACTCTTTCATTCAGAACTTAAGGTACAGTATTTGACTTAACCATTTTTCCATGGATGGGAGGCATTTTTTGTTTCTTCTATGCAGATCACATTTTCTGTTAAAAGTTATTAAATACAATTTGGATGTGTAAACAGAATTTTATATAGAGCTGCATTGGCACCACAATATTCCCACACCAGTTTTGCAGAGACCTCATCACCACTTTGTGCTGTTGGAGGACACTGCTCTTTCCACTATTTTACTTTTCAGGGCATTTTCAATGAAGACGGCAGATCGCAGCTGCGCGCATTAAGTGCCAATACGGTACTGCAACATTGCGAATTTCCCTACGAAACCCTATGAGGTGCAAAGGGAAATTGGACATGTTGCGGTAACGGGAAGTGTGTAACCACAATCTGTCCTCTTAATTGAATATGCCCCTTAGTCTGTGATTTCTTGCTTACCTCTATTGCTCTCACGTGCAGCTCTATCTTCACTTACACAATCACACGAGTGGGCAGGCCCTGCCTCCCACAAGATTAGCAATCTCATTTCTTGAATGTTTTTAGAAATATTCTGATCATCTAATTTTCTGCTAGTTGTTTTATCCCCTCTTCAGAAATGGTGACACATAGATGAGAAGATGGTGAAATGGAGTTAAAAAGGTTATCTAGTCAAACATAAATAAAATATGAAAAAAATATATGCAGTCAAAAGCAAAAAACAATAGCAAAATAAATGCCTTTGGGGAAGAAACCATTAACATCTCTGGAATACTACATTTTATTATTTTGAATATTTCATTTTTTTTAGAATCTTAAAATCTATTTCAGATTTTTTTTATTTCAATTACCATGGTTCTCATATGAATATATTTTGCTAGTGTTATTTTGTGGTGTATGGGTTGAATTCCAGAAACAATATCACACACGGTGGATTGACTGTTGCTAGTAGGAATTCTTCATTCATTTGAAACCCCATAAAGGCAGAAGATATATGTTGGAAGGTTTTGTGAAGGGAGATTGTTCCTTGTAACAGCTGAAGGACATCGCAATCTGAAATTATTTGGCAGATCTCTATGAAACAAATGAAAGAGTTCGTAATTCTCAGTTGTGGAGTGACAATCTATTCAGTTCTTATTACAGTTCTCATTATATTGCTACTTGGTACCCAAAAGAAATGAGGCATTTAGGGTAGTAAAATACCCCTTTATATTCATATGTCGAATATATTTCTTGAATATTTCTGCAACACAGTTTTCAATTCACTGCACACAACATGAGACGGAGATCAGCATCTCCTCATAGGATGCAAGCAGCTAACATACAGTAGGTTTAGTTTATGCCTAGTCAGTAGGCCCCATCCTGCAGCCTGGAATCCCGTCATAATGTAGTTGTTCATAGCTTTATGTTGCTTATGAAGCCTCACAAGTACAACCAAGCATACTGAAAGTGCTATACTATCTGGTGATAACATACAATTCCAACTTGTGCAATGGCAATATTTCCCTAACCTAAAGTGTGGGCCACATGTTCCAAGCAGGACTGTGATTGAATGAACTGAGAGCAGACTGCATGCTATCAACAAAATGCTCTGCACAACAGAAGCAATATATGCTTGGGTATTGGGGGAGGATGCATGTCAGCCTTGAAAGTATTTAATGGTGAGAAAATGGCAAACAAACCTGGTTTATTATCATTTCATTATGTAACACCCCCCTAGTGGTGTTTTAGTTAAACCTTTACCTCAGTGTATACAGGAGGGGTCACCTAGAGGGTAAGATAGAAGTTTCTGAAAAGTTACATAAACTGGTTACCATGGTGATAACCCAGCCCAGCCTGTGAGACTAAGTGAGAGGAAGGAGGGGCTGTCATTAAGGGGGGATAGGAACTGAGAAGGGAGACACAAGAGGAGAGTTGTAGCTGGGGACCTGGGGTGGAAGCTCCCAGGCTCCCCCAGCATTGCCTGGAAGTCTGAGCATGGTGACTGAGCCAGGGCAAGGAATGTGTGCACTGGATGAGGGGGAGAACTCCATGCCACTATAGAGAACCCAAGAGAGAGGGGGACACTTTGCATGGAAGAGGCCCTGGAGTGAGGGCTGCTACAAGAGGCAAGGTAGCTGTAGTGTCAGATCCTGAGGCTGAGAGTACACAGAGTGACGTGTCAGAGCACAGGAGACATCATCCCCGCAGAGGAGGGATGAGCTGCAGTTGAGAGGTACACAGAGTGTGTCAGAGCTGCATGGAGGAGAGGCTGCCTGCCTATTAGCATCCATGCATGTGCCCCTGCAGAAAGGGTATCTGCAGTGAGTATGGAGTGTAAGAGAGACCAATGATTTATGTTACATAACATCTGGATAACATTAAGAACTGTGCAGGAGGAGTAATGAGATATATTTGCAACCATATTCGTATTGCTCATTAAGAACTGTGCTGGAGAGAGTAAGGAGCTGTACATATATTTCTTTATTGCTGCAACCATTATGATTATCGTGCTGGAGGAAGAGTGTAAATAAAGAGTTGAGTTTGTTATAGAGATGGTCTGGCGCCCAAATTATTGTGACTTCTATTACACTGCACCAAAGTGACATTACCTGTGTCCCACTAACTACAAAGAAACACCTGCATGTGCAGGGACCCCCTGATCATTTACACCCATGCCCATCAGCTAGCCAGGGCTTGAGAAGGAGGTGCACTGTGTACCCTTTGCACCCCACACTACACACAGTGACAGGGGGTTACATAATGGCGCCCAACGTGGGGCTCGAGCACAACAGATGGAGAAAGTGCTTGCAGGACACAGGAACTGAGAGCAGTGTGCCCAGCCGGAGAAACACCCTTGGGACACCATGTCTGACCGTCTCTAGGTGCCCAACAGAGACCAAGGGTAATGAGGAGGTAAAGCAAGTTGTTTGCTGAGTAGTTCTGTCCAGGACAGTATATGGAGCAGCAGTGTGCTTGTTGCTGAGACTTGTAGTGCCACTTATCCCAGCTGAGTGGGAAGCAAAAGAAGAAAAGGTTCAACATGTGAGGTGCAATTACAATGCAGTCTGTATATTGCCTTTCCTGAGGATTTGGGGAAGCAAAGAGAGGCAGGCTGTGCAAGTGACGTCTGTATATTGCCCTTCCGGAGGATTAGGGGGAGCAAAGAAAGGCAGATCGTCCACGTTGGAGAGAAAGGGGGGGAAGACAACCCCGCTGGTCAAATGCCACCCCTGCATATATTGCTGAGATGTATTTGTTGGGAGGGGCCCACGAGAGCCACCTGTCTCTTTTTGACCCAGGAGGGGGGAGACATGGGCAGGCATGGGCAGGTGCTACATTGCTTTGGCATAAAGCCATATTTAAATGTACATTGAAAGAAAACAGGACACCTGTGACTCACATGTTTACATCCATTGGGGGTGTTGTGGGGTATGCAATGTGAAATGTGTTTTATATTGATACTGCCATTGTATTGCTATGTATGTATTCACTTTACACTGTGATTTTTCATGCAATAGTGATGTAGAAAAGTTTACATGTGTGTGGTCATATGTGAGTTAGGTGTGAGTGAGATTAGCTAGGCAGCCCCATTAGGTGTAGTTTAGGGTGCCCAGCTAATCGGGGGAGAATGTAACACCCCCCTAGTGGTGTTTTAGTTAAACCTTTACCTCAGTGTATACGGGAGGGGTCACCTAGAGGGTAAGATAGAAGTTTCTGAAAAGTTACATAAACTGGTTACCATGGTGATAACCCAGCCCAGCCTGTGAGACTAAGTGAGAGGAAGGAGGGGCTGTCATTAAGGGGGGATAGGAACTGAGAAGGGAGACACAAGAGGAGAGTTGTAGCTGGGGACCTGGGGTGGAAGCTCCCAGGCTCCCCCAGCATTGCCTGGAAGTCTGAGCATGGTGACTGAGCCAGGGCAAGGAATGTGTGCACTGGATGAGGGGGAGAACTCCATGCCACTATAGAGAACCCAAGAGAGAGGGGGACACTTTGCATGGAAGAGGCCCTGGAGTGAGGGCTGCTACAAGAGGCAAGGTAGCTGTAGTGTCAGATCCTGAGGCTGAGAGTACACAGAGTGACGTGTCAGAGCACAGGAGACATCATCCCCGCAGAGGAGGGATGAGCTGCAGTTGAGAGGTACACAGAGTGTGTCAGAGCTGCATGGAGGAGAGGCTGCCTGCCTATTAGCATCCATGCATGTGCCCCTGCAGAAAGGGTATCTGCAGTGAGTATGGAGTGTAAGAGAGACCAATGATTTATGTTACATAACATCTGGATAACATTAAGAACTGTGCAGGAGGAGTAATGAGATATATTTGCAACCATATTCGTATTGCTCATTAAGAACTGTGCTGGAGAGAGTAAGGAGCTGTACATATATTTCTTTATTGCTGCAACCATTATGATTATCGTGCTGGAGGAAGAGTGTAAATAAAGAGTTGAGTTTGTTATAGAGATGGTCTGGCGCCCAAATTATTGTGACTTCTATTACACTGCACCAAAGTGACATTACCTGTGTCCCACTAACTACAAAGAAACACCTGCATGTGCAGGGACCCCCTGATCATTTACACCCATGCCCATCAGCTAGCCAGGGCTTGAGAAGGAGGTGCACTGTGTACCCTTTGCACCCCACACTACACACAGTGACAGGGGGTTACAATTATATCCACCCCCACACGGTGGCTATTTATGAAAAAAAAATAAAAAATAATAATAATATTGCCAATACAGAGTATTTTGTCTTTATTTGTAAGAATTCCAGAATAAATCTAATTTTGAGGTTTAAATGTGTAAAATTCAAATAGGGTGCATACTTTTTTATAGGTTTGGTACTGTAAATAAAAATATAGTGCAAATAAACCTTTATTATGATGAGTACATATATCTATAGTTGTTCTATAGAGCTATAAGAAAATATATATACATTCACCCCTTGAGATATTCCTAGTATTAGGAGCCAGTAAGGTTAGCATCTGATATATTGTTCCAGTGTATACGGTTGTGACAGTTAATGTTTATGTTGTAAGCTGTTAATATTATTTATTGTGAGTTATGTTGTTAACCTGGTATTGATGGTAAGAGTTGATGCTCCACTTTCAACCACTCTGTCTTATTACTGTATTGTATTGTTCACACTATTATTTCAAATTATAACAAAATATAATTTTCTATAAAATCACAAAAACTGCATTTAGTGGTTCCATTTCAATAAATGTCTCTGGCTGGCTTTTACAGCACACAGTGTGTCACAGAGTGTTAATACTGGGCAGAGGGTTTCTCCAATCTCCCCCTGGTGTATCTTTAGAACACCCCACAGAAGAGAAAGCAGCAATTCGGGTGGAGGCACTGAAAATCAGGTACAGAGCTGAGAAGCACCTACATCATTCAATATAGATACACCTTCACAATGCATAATACAGAAGGGGATGATACATGTATTTAAAGGTTTTGGCACACCTGGTAAAAATGACATGTATTTATGTGCTGAATGTCAGAGTTAGTGCTACCTGTGAAGCTGTCGGCTGCTGGGAGTGTGGTGCTGCCCTGTGACACTTAAGCTTGGACCAGCATGAACTCCAGCATATGTGATCATAGGCCTGCCAAATATCTGGGCCTCCACGGCAGGCATGTCTGGGTTATACAGGGTCATTATCTCCCCCCAGAATTATGTGCCTGTTCAGGTGAGAACATTACACATATATAAGGACCCTCGCCTGTGGGTTTTACCCAGCTGGAATCCATTGGAGTTGGGCTGAGTTTGGTCTTTTCAGCCTATCACTTCACATTTAGGTATTTCCTTACACCTCCTTTATATCTGCTGATCGAAGGAAGGAATGCTATTTATGCACCAACACAAATATAAATGCATGCTGTGACTGCACCTACATCTGTAAAAAACAAACAAACATCAAGAACAGCTCCTTAAAGTTCTAACTAATATTGTAACCAGACTTGGTGAGTGTTTCCTATGTACATGTGTGAGAATAATCTGGGCTCTCTGTCCTAATACTCGTATGATCTCATTAACTTAATTGAAATATTGTGTGATAAATAGCTATTTTGGCACTTGTGCTAAGGAGACAAAAGCCTCAATGTCTGTTTATTTTGTGACCTCTCCCTCCCTCTGTATTTTTCTTGATGGACCATCCTGTATAATTACTAAAGAACCATTAAAACATACCAGAAAGGTCCTTTAACAGTCCAGTGTAACTGAGACCAACTCAGGATGCAAATGTCTAAATGAGAGGAATTACTCACTTGTTAGATGTCATCTGTATTATTATTGTGATTATGCTCCTTTTTTATGAAACCCTATCTATATCATACTTGCCAACTTGGGCAAGCTGGCATCTGGGAGGCCTCCAGGAATTGTCATTGACCCCGCCCCCGTGAGTCTCCTCGTCTTTCCGGGAGAGTAGCAACTATGATCTATATAAAGGAGACTCTCAAAATATAATCATGCTTAACCAGGAGTAAGAGCATGATTCAGCGTAATCCAGCTGTACCAAGATCTTTATTTTGAAACCCATCAGAATGTTTAAAGACTAAAATATCTTAATATGTATAGTTTGGAGCAGAAAAGAGAAAGAGGGGACATGATAGAAACTTTCAAATATATCAAGGGTTTTAACAAAGTACAGGAAGGAAACATTCTTCAGAGGAACTAGAACACGAGGACATGCACTGAAACTTTAGGGAAGTAGGTTCAGAGGAAATTTGAGGAAAAATGATTTCCCAGAAAGGGTAGTGGATAAGTGGAATAGCCTCCCATCAGAGGTGGTAGAGACTAATGCAGTAGAGCAGGCCTGGCCAACCTGTGGTACTCCAGGTGTTGTGACACTATAAGTCCAGGCATGCCCTGCCAGCTATCTGCTGGCTACCTACTGGCAAAGCATGCTGGGGCTTGTAGTGTTACAACACCTGGAGAGCCACAGGTAGGCCAGGCCTGCAGTAGAGCAATATAAACATGCTTGGGATAGACATATGGATATCCTTACAGAGAAATAAGGATCAAATAGGGTTAGAGGTTACCATAGGTTAAAAATGGGCAGACTAGATGGGCCAAGTGGTTCTTATCTGCAGTCAAATTCTATGTTTTTATATACAGTACTTTACTACCTCATCATGCAGTATTTAAAAACAAGGAGGAAGAAAGAACCGCTGCTGAAGTAACACCTATTTTACGAGACAAGATAAACAAGCTATACAACAATCTGGGTGGATTATAGACCGGTATCATGGGCCCCCCCACGAATTTTCACCAGCCATATGTCTAAAGAAATAAGTCAACCGCTGCTGCAAATAGACAGAGTACATGAAACTGTATATTTCCAGTCTATTATTAGGATAACATCTTAGGGATTGTTGTTTTGTTTCCTGTGAGATGACGCACTAACTACACATTTTAGAATAACTGTGATATGATATTCATACACCCATGACTGATTATTCTTCATTCCTGTGTGTGTGTGTGTGTGTGTATATATATATATATATATACTAGCAGAATACCCGGCGTTGCCCGGGATTTAAAGAATGTTTATTTACAAAAATCAATCTAAATATTAAACATACATGTAAATATCATGTTAAAATTGGAGCAGTAGAAGGTGAAAAGTGAAAATGTCAAACTGTATTTGAACTGTATATGATGGAACAAACCGATAAACAATTACTTCAAAACAGCTTGATAAACTATATATCTTGTTTCTTCATTTGGGGCAAATACATACAAATTTCTTGGTGATCCAACTCTTGAGCACACAATGTAAAATTGTACATGAGAAAAGCAAGGTGATTCCAAGTTGACTCCAGCTACATGTAAAGATTGTCCTTGGGCCTTATTGATAGACATGGCAAAAGCTAAACAAACTGGAAATTGTAGACGCTTATACAATACATCTGCAATGTTTGTCGAAAATCTCTAGCCAATACAACAGTGACTCCACCCATTAGTAAATTATTGGCTCTTAAAAATTGAAGTGTTTGATTGAGGGCCTGTAAAGCATTTTTGTGTGACATGGTGCATTGATCCCATACAATGACCTGACATTCCTGCAGAATCTGAGCTTTTTCTGTTCGTTTAGTGATATTGCAGACGGGAGTTTCACTTCGGGCCAGATTAAGCGGTAACTTGTAGGCTGAATGTGCTGTTCTTCCACCAGGGAGCAAAGTTGCAGCAATTCCAGAAGAGGCGACAGCAATAGCTATTTTGGAAGGTACTCGAATTTTAGCAAGTAACAACTTGATGAGAAACGTCTTACCTGTTCTTCCGGGTGCATCCAGAAAAAATATATTTCCCCTTTTTTTTGGAACTTCTTCCAAGACATTGTTCCAGACATTCTAGAGTTATGGTCGTTTTCGATGATTTTTAGGTGTTACCCCCCTCGCCACCCCCACCCCGTAATGAATATCAATTTTAAATTTTTTTAGTTGCCTCCGTCATGTTTTAATACACTCGTATGCAAAATTTCATGATCTTCGCTTAAAAAATGTGGATTTGTATAGAAAGACAGACAGAAGGACAGAAGGACAAATTTTCTCTTTTATATATTAGATATATATATGGAGATATATATATATATATATATATATATATATATATATATATATATATATATTACACGGAGATATATATATATTACACGGAGATATATATATATATATATATATATATATATATATTACACATATGTATATGTTACAATTTAAAAGCATCAATACAATTTTGCTGAATAGCTGATTTGTACATGATATTGTCTGCCCGCCCTTCACTGTTACACAGATCCCCTAAAGCAATGCCAGAATGTTCCTTTGTGCAATGATGTCTTTCCCATCTCAACTTTTTGTTTTCTTTTTAACCCTAAAATCTTCATGATGACACATACATTTGAATTGAACTTTTCCTAGATCTACTTTTGGCACCTTAGACTATATTAGACTCTATTTGTGCTTAGAATATTTATTTTCACTTTATATTGCCTGTATGTGTGTAGTCAGTAGTACTATGTACCAATATTCAGCCCTCCTGTGTTCCTGATTTAGTGACATATTGGGGTATACCTGATGAGACCCACACCGAGTAGTAGCTGTGGAAGTCGGCAACTTGTTCGATTTCCTTTTCAATTTTATTGGAAATAACCCACACAAGTTAGTTTCCCCTTGGACCACACAAACCCTAACAACAATCTTCCCCTGAATATCGCAATCCTTGTCAGATATGGAGGCAACCTCTAATATAGCACCCACTACAAAAGGGACATACCGTATTTCCCCATGTATAAGACGCACCTTTTTTTTTAGACCCAAAATTTGGGGGAAAAAGGTGCGTCTTATACACTGCAAGCGCTACTTACCTCAATGAAGAAGTCGGCACCTGGTGTGAGAGAGGAGTCCCCGCTAATCGGAACAGCGTGTCCCCGCTGGCTGTGTTGAACAGCTTGTCCCCGCTGGCTGAATGGAACAGCGTGTCCCCGCTGATTAGCAAAAGGACCTTAAGGTCCTTCTGGCACCTCCCACAGTCTCGGAGCTGTCAGTCTTCATGTACCGTAATACATCTTTTTTTTAATTTTGGGCCCCAAAATTAAGGTGCGTCTTATACATGGGTGCGTCTTATACTTGGGGAAATACAGTACTTATGCTCCGGGACGTGATCATGGACCTTGGAAACACTTCAGGAGATTTAAGAAATGTTCTAACATCATTATCTAAACAAACTTTGGACTATCATTACAATTGATGCAGCTAAGCTATACTCCTATCTACTACAGCCGTTTAATACACTGGTACCTAGTTTAGTTGACCAACAGGTAACAATTGAATGACCAAAGAGAACACTCCGCCCAAAATAAAAATTTGCAGGACCTTGGTGGAGAAACCGTGGAGACATAGGCTCTATGTTGGAGAAAATGTGGAGGCATATGCCCAATAATCATTCCATATAGGAACACGGTGTTGCAACTAATAGAACAACTAACCAATGTTCAGATCCCAAAAGAACCCCTAATAATACTGCGGGTAAAAATAGGACTGCAATATTGAGTCTGGGGGGATTTTCTAACTTCTAAGGCTGCCGGCGGCTGCACACTATGTGCAGGTCCGTTAGGCAGTGATAATGTGCTGTCTCGCTGCTCTGATTGTGTTTAAAACACAATCAGAGCAGCTCCGATCACCCCCCTTCCCCCCCCCTGGATCCGCCACTGCTGCTAACACAGCCAAGCTTTACAATTACTGATAACTATACTAAATGGATTATTTGTTTTTTGTCTATTTCCTTAAAAAACTGTGTTCACCGAGCATCTAGCAGGCTTTTAAGCTGGACTGTCACCTAGCCCAGGAAAAACGGTTGCAGGAAGCAGCCCCCAGAGTACTGGCTACTGGGAAAGACATCTTAGTAAAATTATTTACCTAGTAGCTAGTGCTGCTTTAAGAGGCATCAGAACTACATAATTCCACATGGAGATTGAATTACACTTTTTCTTGCATTCAGACAATATGAAATGTAGCTTAAATTGTAGCTCCAGTCACCACTGCATCCTCTTCTTATTTCAAGTTGAATTTTTAAGGGTGACATAAGGGTGTTGTGGTTTCCTTAACATGCAGTGCAAATATGTTTAGTGCAGTGATGATCAACCTTCAATGCTTCAAGGACCGCATATGTGGCCCATACTTAAAGGACCACATATGTGGCCCATCACCTTCAGAAGGGCCAACATTACCCTAAGTGTCAAGAATGAAAAAACATCCTAATAATGACCTCTGCACACCCACATCACTCATCCCAAAATGCCCCAACATGCCCCACACTTGCTCCAAAATTTCACCATGTGCCATTTAGAATTCTCACTTGCTCCAAAAATAGACCCACATGCCCTCAGACCCCATCTTGCCACAAAGTGCCCCAACATGACATTAAAACCTCCTCATATGCCCCTCACTTACCACATGCCACTCAAACATCCCCACCTGCCCCCTGACCTCTATAGATGCCCTTCACATGCTCACATGCTCATCAAACCTCTCCGCATCAGGGCCACCTTAACAACAGTATGGGCCCCCGGGCACAGCAGTGCACCGGGGCCCCTATATATAAATATATAAGTAAAAAAAAAAAAGGATCATATATACTTACCTTTCAATCGTTGAATCCTCTTCTGTACTTCGGCACTGTGCTCCTCCATGCTTGTTTGCAGTGAATGTCGGGCGTGATGACGTCATCACGCCCGACATTCACTGCGAGCGCATCACGGAAGAGAGGACCAGGGAGTGAGCTGGATCCTCACCTGACTTGAACGGTCAGGTGACCCCAAAAGGTAAGTTTCTTTTTTTTTTTCTTTACAGGATTTTTTTTACAGCAGACCTGCCAGGGCCCCCTTCCCCCCTGGGCCCCCGGGCACCTGCCCATCGTGCCCAATGGGAAAGACGGCCCTGCTCCGCATGACCATCAGACCTCCTCACATGCCCCTTATATGCCTATCAGACTTCCCCACATGACCATCAGACCTCCAACACATGCTTATCCAGGACTGCCATAAGAGATTGTGGTGCGTAGTACAAATAAAACAAGCAGGGCCCAAACCCCCTTATTCACCACTGGTTAGCTTCCCCAGCCCCCTTCCTGTTGACACAGAGGTGTAGCATCATTGCACATGGTTCAACCACATGTCTCCCCCCCACATGCCATCGAACTGCTCCACATGCCATCAAACTGCCCCACATGCCCATAAGACCTCCCCACATGCCCCATACACTTTGAGATGGATTATGACTGATTAAGACTCCTTCCAACTGTCACTGATGAGAATGATAGATGACTTTATATTTGATGCAGCAATACGTCCAGAGCGCCTCTTCCCTTCCTCCCTGTACAGACAGGAAGATGAGTGTGACGTTGGGTCACACCATGCAATTGTAACTGGTGTGGGTGAGGTGATGGTCAGTTTTGTAAACAGGATAGCTCTCCCCCACCAGGGTTGGTGATTTCCTTCCAACACAGATAGGAACAGAAACAGTTTATGTTGCTGCACCCAGGATAACTGGCAGGCAGGAGGTGGTCCCTGGTAAGTCTGGGCCCCCTGGGGTGTCTGGGCCCCACTGGTGAGTTTAGGCTCATTACACCAGTACTCTCTGTTGCCTCCTGGTGGTTGCCCTGTGCCCATCATAACCCCCACATGCTGTTCACACTTCCCCACATGCCTCTCACATCCCCCCCCCCACTTTTACATCTAGTTCTACTAGCTTCTGCTCTCCCTCCAGCCCGCAGTGGAAGAAGAGAAACCACAATGCACTAACTCCTCCTTCGCTGGCATGCTGTGTGACCTCCCTGCGTGACAGGGAACTTGGCTGCTCCTGTTCAGTCTCACTCTCTGCTTTCTAACAAAGCAGAGAACAAGTCACATTGGGAGCAGCCGGGGCCATTTTAACCCGAGGTCTAACTGGGCTACAACCCAGGGGCCTTGGGCATCCAGAGGGCCCGTGAAAGTGCCCAGCGGCATTAATGATAACGGCCCGATCAATACTGCTGAGCCTGTCACTGTAGTCCTTCTGGGTAGTGCTCAGTAATCTCCTAACTGAGGAGATCTCATGAGGGTGAGACTATGAGATCTCCTCAGTAAGGAGCTTACAGCGCGCCGTGGAAGGACTACAGTGACAGAAGACCAGAAAGAGGTAAGGGCTTGGGGAGAGGGGCGGCTCACATGGGAGGTCTCACACGGGAAAGGAGGCCCCCTTGGCCCAATGGCCTACATTCCCTTAATCCAGCACTTGAAGCAGCTGGCTGGGGACCACAGGCGAAGACTCACCTGCCCACTGTTGACTTGCCGGCTACCAGTTTCCTACCACCGATTTAGTGGGTGTGGATATGCAAAATAGTGACTATGACTTTTTTTTGGCATGTGTCTGCACTTTTTCCCAAAAATATATTTTTAAAAATTCATACGTGTACTGGACACCAACACATAACCCATCATACCAGACAACCATTCTAATACCGAGCAAATGAACATTAACATAATGATCAGCCAATGGCAGCAATCATGACACCCAGTTAACGGCTAAGAACATAAATAATAAGTCTGGACCTCTGTACACATTAATGTTGTTATATTCTTGCCAACATATATATATCTATAAACCTAGGCTATAAATATCGGTATATACATTGGCTTGGTATATAATTATAGATGGCAGTTTCAGCTCCTCTCTCAGACTGGGAGTGTGTAGCTGGGCTGTGATATCACCAACGTGGACAAGCAGCAGTCTCACAGCTAAGAAGCTGCTGGCTGCTGCCCCTCCATGGCAGGGTTCATTGTGGGGGCGCTGAAGGTCAAATAAAAACATCATAGTTGCCAACTTTCCTTGGAGATCCTGGGGAGGGGTTGTGGTAGGAGGGCGTAAGGGGCGGGGCTGGGCAATGTGTATCATTTTGGCCCAGCCCTCGCTATGAAATTGTCACCTTTGTGTCGGGAGCCAAAATGCTGCAATTCCTGGCGAATCGCATCATTTTGGTACCCGATGGGCAGGATGTGGGAGACTTACCTGCTCTCCCAGGAGTCCTTTGAATTCAGGAGTCTCCCGGACATTCCAGGAAAGTGGGCAAATATGAAAAACACTGAATGAGTGACATTATGTTACTCATTCAGTGGTTTAGGTCCCCCCTAAATCTTGCTGCCCCAGAAGACCAGCCTAGGTTTGCCTAGTGTTGTGGCAACCCTGGTGGCAGGATGCAGCTCATCTCCTGATTCACTACGGTAAGGTATTGTAGTGAACATTCCCATTATATATTGGCTAATAAACTGAGAACAACCTGGAGGTGAAGATCAAATGCAATAAGACAATCATTTATAACGTATTTGCTTTGCTTATTTAAAAAGTAATTACATTATATGTTTTTAAAAAATGACTACTATTAAACTGTCAGTAATACTGTTTGGTCATAGTGATTATTTCGCATTTGCAACCTGGGGCTATATTTACTAAACTGCGTGTTTGAAAAGCCTATAGCAACCAATCAGATTCTAGCTGTCATTTTGTAGAATGTAATAAGTAAATGATAACTAGAATCTGATTGGTTGCTATAGGCAACATTTCCACTTTTTCAAAACAGCAGTTTAGTAATTATACCTCTAAGGTCTCCTACATGCCAGGATGTATGTCGCAGTGTGGTGGTTCTGCCACTAGATGTCCCTACAATACTGCTTTCTATAGCCGCATATCAGTATTACAAAAGCCAAACGTGAGAACCAACAAGTCATTACATGTGCTCTATCTGTTTTATTACAAATACTCGGCTAAATACATTTTGGCAACCTTGTTTTTTGTAGCAAGCCTTTTTTTGCCTACAAAACAATCATAAATATGCACAGCGTGTGTTACAATAATATAGCTATATTTATTTACATGCAGAAAAGTAAAAAAATCACATAATTTAAATATACAACGTAACATTTGATTTAAGCATTAAGAAAATCAGCAATATGTATAACAGCAAAACGTATCCTGGAGTATAGACACAGCGGGAATAAACTACAGAATCATATGGGATATTATTTTTCTTATAAACATAAAGTTATAAGTAACTCCAGCTCTCAATGAGACGTGTCGCTATATCCTTTGCTCACAGCTTCTGACTGCACGACGGCTCCCTTCTCTGCAGAGATGGCCGGGATGTCTGTTAACATGTAGCTTTCAGTGTATTTATACAGAGATCAGTGAGTGCAGGTTTCCCCACCACGCTGTTAGAGAACTGGGATTGCGTTTTGCTATTACAGGAAACTAGATACTATCTACACGGTGACATCCGTATTCCTGATGCTCATATTTCCCACAGCAGCCGCCACTAGAGTAGCTCCTTCGGTAGCTCAGTTGGTAGAGCGGAGGACTGTAGTGGATATACACGGCTGTCATCCTTAGGTCACTGGTTCGATTCCGGTCCGAAGGACATTTTTTTTTCACTCTCTTCCCACATATATAAAATATTTTCTTTAATATATGTATTTAAAGATGTATTGTGCTCACTAGTAAAAGCAGAAAAAGCGCTCGCAGCTGTTAATAAACATTAAAACTAATATAAGTTTCTCTATATTCCATGATTCCTAGATATTCCTAGATTTAGTCTACCGTTTAGTGTTAATTTGTCTACATTTACTAAATCGTATTTGCTATTGTAACCAGAACACATATTGAGACTTTTTAACGTTTTGATAAAGCTGACGATTTTAATATCACTAAGTCAGCAGAGCTATACATTATAATAACGATACAGTAACATGTAGTCTTCTAATGTGGGCAGCAGGGGTCCCACTTGCTACATGTGAAAGTTAACTGTGCGGTCTAGTGCCCTGACTATTGCTACATCTCAAAACTAGTCTGTTGGTACAACTACTATAACACTACTGTATTAGAATTCGGTAGAACTACACTCATATTGGATCAGTTAGTACTGCTCCTAACATTGATTATACTCAGAGAACGATAGCATGCATCATAAAAATCTCACAACCCTTATTGGGAATCATTACTAGTTACAATACAGGCAGCCTTACATATAAGTCTTATCTGGTACAAACTAATAAAAGTGATACAGTGGTGTCTTTTAAAGTGTATGACACATTTTATTGTGCCCAAGGACTGTAAAAGTATGTATATACTGCAGGCAGGATTTATAACCATTGGTCATGGTGTATGTGAACTCTGCCAACTATTGTTTTATAATTAAAAAACATGAATAAACTTCAGTTATTTGTAAAAGATGAGATGAACATGTCATCTAGTTCATTCTCCAAATTCACAGGCTGTCTCTATTTTAGTCAGGAAACAATTAAATGTTTCACAGGAACATATTCAGATTGATATATATTAGAGATGAGCGGGCTCGGATTCCGCTAATCCGAGCCCACCCGAACAGTGCGGATCCGAACGCGATCCGAGCACTGTTCGGATATTTCCGGCGGGCAAAAAATTGAAAACGAGGCTCTGTCGTCCAAGTCTCGCGTCTAATCTCGCGAGGGGTGGGAGGGAGGGCCCAGAACAATTCCATCTTGTACCTCTTTTTTTGGCATTATGTGCTCAAGCTACCTCGGTGCAACCTTTTGGCCTAAAAACAATATTGTGAGGTGTGAGGTGTTCAGAATAGACTGGAAATTAGTGGAAATTATTGTTATTGAATGTTATTGAGGTTAATAATAGCGTAGGAGTGAAAAAAAAAACACAAAACTGGTTTTTAGCACTTTTTATGTTTTTTTCAAAATAAATCCGAATCCAAAACCTTAAATCCGAACCAAAACCTTTCGTCAGGTGTTTTGCGAAACAAATCCGAACCCAAAACCTCAAGCAAATCCGAAAACAAAACACAAAACACGAGACACCAAAAGTGGCCGGTGCACATCCCTAATATATATGGGCTATTTGTATTCATTAGGGCAATTGTTAATTTTTCCCCTCTTGTGATCCTTGCAGCTTATATCCTGCCCGCCTAGGGGACTTCCATAATGTTATCCACAGGAGACAGAGTTTGATCTGAAACAAAGATGCCAGGATTTAGATTGATTCTATCTTAGGTCACACATTAGAAAGGACGACCTTTGTAGTTGCGTATGCAGTGTGGGTGGAAGGACCACTTTTTTGATAAATATAGATGCTGCCTCTTTTTCTCTAAACATCTACACTACTCTCAACAGATATGGGAGCTAATTGGCTTATCTGGCCATGGATGAGTTAGCTGGTAGGACCATACCAACCGAGAAAAACTTTTTTTCTTTACTATAAAGAGTTCTACGCTACCAAGGTGTCTTATAAATCTATTCATCTCGCTACTTGGATCTCACTTCGTACAATTAGGCTGCTCAGACTTTCCCATTTGAATGCGCCTCTTACTGTTGAGAAGATTCATTTGGTCATAGCTTCCTTTCCCAATAACAAGGCTCAGGGAGTATGGCATCCCTATAGAATTGTATAAAAAAATTCAGGATTTCTTTGTCCCATTGTTAGAATTAGGCCCCTTACCCCCCTTCCATGTCGGAGGCCCTGATCAATGTGTTGGCCAAACCTAGGAAAGACCCCCTGTATTCAGAATCATATTGCCCTATCTCCCTCTTGTGCACAGATATGAGGATACTGGGCAAGATCCTTTTCATCTGGTTTAACTCTGTGATTTCCCAACTGGTGCACCCTGCCTGATAAGTTGACTACCTCCAATCTCTACACTCACATCAAGTTGCCGCATGACACTGAATCAGGTGCTGCAGTGGTGTCTCTTGATGCTGCCAAGGTCTTTGACTCAGTGGAGTGGGACTACTTATGGGAGGTGCTGTCCCGATTTTAGATAGGAAATGGTTTTATTAAATGGGTCAAGTTACTGTATTCCGCTCCTGCAGCGAGATTGTGTCCAATGGACATACCACTTCTCTGTTTGATTTGGGTCACGTTACCAGACAGGTCTGCCCCTTGTTCTCTGCACTGTTTGCCTTGGCTATAGAATGCCTAACCTATTTAATTCGGACTCATCCACATGTTATTGGTCTCCCCATCTATGCAGAAGACATGCTACTGTTTTCGTCTAACACTGATTCTGTCCGGTTCTCGGGTCTGTTGATTAATTGAGAGAAATCTACTATTTTTCCTTTACATGCCATTGTCCCCTCTGTGATGTCTCTCTACCCCTACCTACAGTGGACACTGCGTTTCAAATATCTGGGTGTATGGATTTCCCATTCTTCTGCCAAATTTGTCTCCATAAATTTCGACCCTGTCACGGCTCACAGAGGTTGAGATTATTGCTCTTGGCCTACTATGTCAAAACAGGTGTTTCAAGTCCTTTGTTCAGCTATCATAGGAACTTGGGATCCCTAACTACATTTTTTTACTGCTCCATCCAACGCCGACAAGCTCTTACTAAAAAATGTACCCCTCCCTGTTAATTCAGTCCTCTCTGATCAAACACCTGTTGTCTACATGGGGCACTTGCAAAACTATTTCTGTATCTTATGCTACCCTTAAATCTGAATTGGCCCCTCATAGCTTAAGTATCCTCCGGTCAAAATGGTAAGTGGACATGGGTCCTCTCACAGATGAGGACTAGGCCCAAATGCTTAAAAGCCTTGGAGACGCCACTTTGTGCCTCCGATATCAGCAAACCCATCTTTTAATTTTACATGCTGTCTATTATTCACCAGCGGGACTTGCGAGAAGAGCAAAATGTGTCTCCGGTGCGAGTGGCTTTTGGCATATTTTGTGGGAGTGTCACGTGGCCCACTATTTCTGGTCTGCTGTCTAGGACTGTGTCCTTCATACTGTACCGGCTGCCTCGCTTTTGGCTGTCAGGTGGTGGCTGTATGGTTTCTCTCGAAAGATATCACTGATAAATTTGTGTATTAATATAAACTTAATCTTACAGCTTTAGCAAAGGTTATAATAGCCCGGGGCTGGCCTGCTCCTGACCGACCTGATTTCCATCAATGTAGGGCGCTAGTCAATGACACGGTGCAACATGAAAGATATATGTATACCTCATGAAATGCCAACTCCAAAAACCATCAAATTTGGTCCAGATGGTATAGCTCCAGATATAGAGCATGCTCAGAAGACTTGGTTGCCTGGGTTCTAACTGTATGTCTTACACTCTCCTCGCATCCTCCAATTCCCGGTTACAGGACTTTTTTTCGGGCTGCACCCACTGTATGGAAATCCCTCCCTAGCACCACAAGACTTTCCTCTAGTCTTCAAACCTTCAAGCGTTCTCTGAAAACCAACCTCTTCAAATAAGCTTATAATATTCCTCTACCACCCTCTTAATCTCTCTAGGTTACCCTATTACCACCCTCTACATAGCTAACACAAGACAACAACCCTCTGACAAACATTGCTGCATGACTGATCACACAGACCACTAAATACTTTATACCTTTGCATTCTAGCTGGAAAAATATACAATATGATGTAGCATATACCCTTGTGTATCAAACTCCCATTGTCCCATAGATTGTAAGGTTGCGAGCAGGGCCTTCTTACCATCCTGTCTGTATTACCCAGTATTCTTTTATTACTGTTTGTTCCCAATTGTAAAGAGCTACGGAATTTGCTGGCGCTATATAAATGATGATATTTTGCTGGATTGGGGGACATCTCTGATCGCCCTTCTTGGTGCACAAGCATATATTCTTATTTTGCACAAGACTTTTTTTTTTTTTTTTAAATTTCATGATCTGAGGAGCCTCGACTTACTAGACACCATTATATTTTTCCTTATTGGAGAGAACTCTTGATTTTGTTACACTTACAATATACAATTTAACTGGTTGTTTTGTGATTAATATCTGTTGCCAAATTTATATATGTCTCAGCTTAGTTTAAAGGGTTTTAGACTACAGCATAAGTACTAGGACTGTATGTTCTGTTTTTTTCCATTTAATTATCTGTTTGTCTTTGGAAAATGTTATAAAAATCTACCTGATTTAAAAAAGAAAATACATATGTATTCCTGTAGTAAATAATCAAGCTTGCCTACATGTACATTCTTATAGGCTGGCAAGAAAACATATCAATTTTGTAAAAGGAATTGGTTTTGGTTTCCATAAAGTTCCTGCCACTTCAAAATGGGAAAGGGAAAACATATGATTAGCAATTTCTTTGCAACAGAAAGAATGTACTGAAGGCTCCTGGCATCAGACCAGCCTAAATAAAAGTTTATTCTTGGTGTTGCAAAAATAGAGCATTCCAAATGAGAGTCAATAATGTATCATCCTTCCTGCGGCTGAGATTGAGGGTTAGAAACAGCAAGAGAGCGAACATGTGTTCTATTGCTCTACCACCCAGCTTACAGTGCAAAGGCAAAATACACCTAAAGATGATCTTTTATTTTACTTTCCTGTCAGTAAGTCCAGTGACACAAAAGGACTGATCTCAATTGAACAACATATCGTTGTGTTGAAATGTTTTCATTATTAACCTATTGTGTATATTAATTATAGTCCTGCTGAATACAGGGCCTCATATTTCCAAATGTATTTTAATGTGCCTAAATTTAGCAAGCAGAAAAGCTTCTGTTTTCTAAATTAAACAAGAGTACTCCTATCTCCCATCACAATTTTACTACGAAGCCCAGTCATTTCTAGTTACACACACTAGTTACCAGCCTCCCGGATCCCGCTTTCTTGTGTAGTATGCAGGGCATTGGTGACGTGATTCGCGTCAACTGGCCCCGCTTTCTCTCTACTGGGTCATGATTCACGTCATTTCGTAGTGGTAGGTAGAACCTGATTATGCATATTGTGTCATCATGTCCCACCTCCCCTGTTGAGCATTGATGCATATTGTGTTATTGAACAGCCGGGGAGGACTGTGATGATACAAGCCAAGACTGTGCAAGAACCCTGCCTTTGCCCCTTCTAGAGGTAAGGACCAAAAGGTAGGCAAGTATGATATTCCATGGCCAGATCAAAGAGATATTTATCTAGGACAGAAATAGTGTATGGCAGTGGATCCCAAACTTTCTCAGTTCGAGGCACCCCTAGGGTCTCAATGATTTTTTCAAGGCACCCCTAAGCCAAAATAATTACCAAGTAGTCCCCCGCTTGCTTACCACCGGCCCTGGCCGCAGCACCCCTGTGAGATCGCCGTGGCACCCCAGGGAGCCGTGGCACACAGTTTGGGAACCACTGGTGTATGGGATGGCTTGTTTCCTAATATTATTTCTCCAAGACCATTTGTTTAGATCTTTCTGACATTCAATAAACTCGTTGGCATCTGTTCTGCAAATCAAGAATTTACTTTGTTCATGTTATTATACACACAAATTAACTCCTCCTGTTTGTTCTGTAATATGTTTCCCCTTACTCCCAGGACCGAGTTCTATGTAGGCACTTTTGATTTAGTAAGATCTGCATAGAGCCGGTACGAGCAGCAATATACTTTAGCAAATCCCTTATGTCTTTTTAGCACACAGAGCTCTATATATTCAGAGACCACTGCAGCCAATCAAATCATTAGAAGATTCATAATGCAAAAGTAAATTGAGCCAACTGGAATAAAAACATCAACAAACTATATCATTAAACACAATTCTGCTTTAAAAAATCCAACTTGTTCATATTATACAAACATAAGTCTGTAGCTTGTAGCTTCAAAGAGGAGAATTGATATATAGTATATACATACACATCTCTGCATTCATACATCCAACTTGTTCATAGCTTGTAGTTTGTGGCTTACAAGTGGAAAATGTGGGGTGGTTCCCTGAATAGGGGCTAGGTATTTATTATTTTCACATTTTTGTTTGATGGCAGTTGAAATCATGTTTATATCGAAAGTCTGCCGATTGGAGCCAAAAGAGAAGGGGTGCTCTATAGCGCAATCAAATACTTTTATTGCAAAATATTTATATTATTCCAAATTCACTAAATAACTTCACTCATTAATTGAAAGCAAACATAAAATATAAAGCTCAAAAAGGTCATGTACAAGTGAATGCGAATAAAAAACACTCCAGTTTGCCACAAAGGATAAGGAGCAAACAGAACTCCTATTTCATCCGAACTTTGATGCGGATTAGATGAAGTGCTATGCGAGGCTACACTCCCCTATGCATTTCATCATGCAGGACTTTGTCATTTTTTCTTCGATTTTTCTCACCCAAAGAAACAACGAGTTTAATTATTTAAATGGCATTTTATACCCATAATTATCAGAATCTCTCACTGTAAATGGCATCATAGCTACACATTACAACACAAGCCTCTAGACCAGTCCATCAGGATGCATTTTGCTAGCTTCTATTTCCAAGCCCATGTCACACCCAGTCATAATTCTTTTATGTCTTAAGAGTGTACAATAAAGTATACATTAAGGTGCTCCACAACACTGTCAGAGGCATCAGGTATTAATCCTCAGGTTCTTTACAAGTGACTGTGAAGTCACACCTCATACCATCTGGGTAAATAAATGACTAACACTTGTATATAACTGACTTAATTTCTATCAGCAGTCTATGTTATCAGCTCCACATTATTGGAACTACAGATAGTGGTTTTTGAGGGCAAGCAGTAGGATATGGATACTGTCATATGACAGATGGCTATCAATAGAACCAGCCTGACATTACAACAAGGGAATTTTCTCTTTGTGAGACTAGGTCGTCGTCATCATCATCATCATCATCATCATCATCATCATCATTTATTTATAGGTTCTCCTTTCCCTTCTTGCCGATAACTCCGAGTATACCATATGTGTTACCCATAATTAATTAGCAGGCCATTGATATCCAATCATAATTAGCAATAAACACAAGAGACATTGTATAATCATAAGGGGACTTCATTTCCCCATGATAATAGGCATATTAGCTGGTAATTTTGGGGATACAATACACTTTATGCACTTGGAATTAATCCTTCATATCGCTAGCATGTGACTAATATAAAGGGATTCCTATTTCTGAAGAATTAGGTTAATAAATTGTTCTTTAACCACATCCCTATAATATCTATATTCTGACACCTAGCTTATTTGTTGGCAATATTGATGATTAATTGATTAATCATCTAACTGACTAAAAAGTGTTTAATACAAATAGATTTTTACAAGATCCTGACTGATAAACACCCCTGTCTAGGTCAACATTCTCCAGCCAACTCCTATAATAGCGATATTCTACAACTTATAGAACAATGGCTGCTGTGGATATATCTGATACCATTGAACATGTCTCTTATACTTTGGAGTGGACACATTAGATATAAGTTATGAGGAGATACAATTAATGTTTGGTAATTAGTCTTGTTTAGACCACAATTTACTATTTGTATCACAGAACTAATACCAACGAGTGTATGATGTATAATTACTTCTACATATAAGTAATATTACCAATACATATTATTGTGACCGGCTTCCCTGAAGGGTAAATTTTTAACTATTTATCACTCATTATTCACACCATTGTCACTATCTGTACTTTTAATAAATTCGCTGATTCTTGATACCTGGTTATTTGATTTTAATTAACCAGGTATTAAAATGACTGAATAAACTTTTGTTTTTATACCTTGGACTGAAGTGCCTCGAAAACTAACCTCTTTTAGGTGACATCTGTCACCACTTGTGTTTTTCTATCATGTCTATTTAGTTGGAAGAGCACCCCCTCACATTATACCTTTTATTTATTTTGCAAGGTATATATACCAGGGGCGCACGCAGGATTGTCAGGGGGAGTTTCCCCCCTGACCCAAAAAAACCCCAAATCACTCGAGAGAGAGCTGCTTGCGTTTCGGCAGCACTGTACTATACAGCAGCCGCGGCGCTGTCAAAGAAGTGCCCGCGGCGGTGCTGTAATACAGCACCGCCGCGGACACTTCTTTGACAGCGCCGCGGCTGCTGTATAGTACAGTGCCGCTATGGTGGGCACTTAGTTAGCGAAGTGGGGGGTTTCCGGAGACCCAGAAACCCCCCCCTGCGTGCGCCACTGTATACTATTGAGGATAGTTCTACCCCTAGAATGGAATAGATCTTTCCCTTCTTTATGATAGAATGGCGTCAGAACACACAGTGCATCGAAGAAGGTGGCCTGGTCTTATGAATCATGTTTCCTTGTGCATCATTTACCTGGGGGAAAATATGGAACCAGGATGCACTATGGGCAGAAGTGAGAAAGGAAAGCAGACAGAGGCAGTGTGATGGTCTGGGCAATGTTCTGCTGGGAAACCTTGGGTCCTGGTACTCAAGTGGATGTTACATTGACATGTACCACCTTCCTAAACATTGTTGCAGACCAAGTACACCACTTTATGGCAACAGTGTTCCTTGATGACAGTGGCCTCTTTCAGAAGGATAATGCACACACATTGTTCAGGAATTCTTTGAGGAACTGTCACTCACCGGACCGTGAGTGCCTCTGCTCTTGTGCGTGGTTCTCTCTCCTTCCTGTCGGCGCCTGTCCTGAGCCGCCCGCCATCTTGTTAGGACTGCGTATGTGCAGGATCCCTGAACTCTTATGACATTGCTTTTAACTTAATTGGTGGATCAATCACCTCTCCCTATTTAAGGCACCTGTGGCCTTTGTATCGTTGCCTGATCTGGATTCTCACTCCCTGTGAGTCTCTGAAGGTGTTCCCTGTGTCCTGCTCGTGTCTTCAGTTTCCTGCTGGATTACCTGCTCTGCTCATCGGCGGTTCCCATACCCGCTACAGACTCCTAGCTCTCCTGCTCGTGTCTTCAGTTTCCTGCTGGATTACCTGCTCTGCTCATCGGCGGTTCCCATACACGCTACAGACTCCTAGCTCTCCTGCTCGTGTCTTCTGCTTCCTGCTGGATTACCTGCTCTGCTCATCGGCGGTTCCCATACCCGCTACAGACTCCTAGCTCTCCTGCTCGTGTCTTCTGCTTCCTGCTGGATTACCTGCTCTACTCACCGGCGGTTCCCATATCCGCTACCTACCAGCACCTGGACAAGTCTTCTCATCACAGCAGTGGTACAACTTGCTATCCGCAGACCACTGACTCTCCCGTTACCTTCCTTCACCTATTCACGTCCGCCCGGCTCTTCTTGGTTGATACCTGCCTCTGCACTATAGTTGCAAGTCGCTGACTTTCCTACCATTATAGCTGCGAGTCGCTGACTCATATCTACTCCATTGACATTCTCTCTCCACCTGCTGTTGTATAATGTTCCTACTATTCACCCTACTGCCCAGAGGATCGCTGTGTGAACCCCGCCCCTCTGGTAAGCATTATCATCTGGTGAATCCTGGGTAGAACTCCTAGTGCCCGTGACAGTAAGATCAGGCCATGACAGACCCAGGATCGGAACCAACAACTAGGGATATGCTGCAGCACCTGGTTACTCGGATTGAACAACAAGATGTTCGGCAGCAACAGTTGTTCCAATGTTTTCAGGCTTTAGCCTCCCGAGGAATCCCTGAGCAAAATGTATCCGCTACTGTTGATCCTCCAGTATCTTTTTCTTCCCCAGTGCCATCCCAGGTGTCTACCGTTTCTACGCTACACCTGCCTACTCCCTCTAAGTATGATGGAGACCCGAAAACCTGTAGGGGCTTTCTTAACCAATGCTCCATTCATTTTGAACTCCAACCTCACAACTTTTCTACTCATCGTTCTAAAGTGGCCTATCTCATCTCTTTGTTTTCCGGACAGGCTCTCGCATGGGCCTCCTCTCTGTGGGAAAGAAATGACCCCTTATTGGAAGATAGTGCCATGTTTATTTCTAAGTTTTGAAGAATTTTTGACGAACCTGGTCGCGTTATCTCTGCAGCTTCCAGTATTCTCCGACTACGCCAAGGATCCTGGTCAGTGGCCCAGTACGTCATCCAATTTCGGATACTTGCCTCCGAGCTCCAGTGGAACACTGAGGCGCTGATAGCTGCCTTCTGGCAGGGTCTTGCTGACAAGATCAAAGACGCACTGACCTCACAAGAGTTACCCTCCTCCTTGGACGACTTGATTTCTCTATACCACAGAGTAGACATGAGATTTCGTGAGAGAGATTCCGAAAGAGTAAATTCTTCCAAAGGGCCTATTCGCCCAGCATCTCAAGTTCGTCATCTCCCCCCTCCAGTAGAACCCATGGAGGTAGGACGTTCTAAACTAACATCTGAGAAGAGGGAGCGACGAGTGAAGAATAGACTCTGCATCTATTGCGCTGACTCTACTCACATGCTGAACTCATGTCCCAGAAGGTCGGGAAATGCCAGGCCCTAACCAGTTCTGGAGAGGTAAGGTTAGGGTCTCTGGAATCCTCTCCATGTTCTATGGATTCTAAAGTTTGTGCTTTTGATGTTACCGTTTCCATTGCTACCAAGTAGTTTATGTCTCAAGCGCTTCTAGACTCTGGAGCTGCTGGAAACTTTATTTCTAGTTCTCTAGTGAATCAATGGTCCCTACCAGTGATTCCTTTAAAAGCAGCTATCGCTGTCACCGCTATCGATGGTTCACGCATAATTAATGGACTTATCACTCAATGTATGACTCCGTTGTCCTTTCAAATCGGAGCCTTACACCAGGAGAAAATTTCCTTGCTGGTCCTTCCTGTTACCACCAGTCCCATTGTACTTGGCCTTCCATGGCTACAACTTCATTCTCCACAGATTGACTGGAACACTCCTCAAGTCACTTCCTGGGGTCCGGATTGTCGTCATAGATGTCTGACTCAAGTTGATCCACTCAAAGTAAATCAATCTTCTATAACACCCTGTCCGCTGGGTCTTCCTCCACAGTATGCTTCCTTTGCAGATGTGTTCGATAAAACTCAGTCTGAACGCCTTCCGCCCCATCGGGCGTGGGATTGTCCGATAGACTTACAACCTGGCAAGACCCCTCCTAGGGGTCGTGTGTACCCTCTCTCGCTACCAGAGACTCAGGCAACGTCTGATTATATCAAGGAGAATCTCCATCGTGGATTTATCCGACCTTCCACCTCTCCCGCTGGAGCGGGGTTCTTTTTTGTTAAGAAGAAAGATGTGTCATTACGACCCTGTATAGACTATCGTGGGCTCAATGCCATAACCATTAAAAATCGGTACCCTATCCCGGTAATTACCGAGCTCTTTGACCGCATTAAGGGAGCTCGGATATTCACCAAACTTGATCTCCGTGGCGCTTATAACTTAATCCATATCAAGTCCGGAGACGAATGGAATACAGCTTTTAACACCAGGGATGGACACTATGAATATCTAGTTATGCCCTTCGGGTTGTGTAACGCCCCAGCTGTCTTCCAGGGATTCGTGAATGAGATCTTCCGGGACTTGTTGTACGTTTGTGTCGTCCTCTACCTGGACGATATATTAATTTTCTCTCAAGATCTGCCCTCTCATCATCAACATGTGGCAGAGGTCCTTTCTAGACTCCAGAGAAACTTACTATTCTGCAAGTTAGAAAAATGTTCCTTTGAGTTATCCCAGATTCCATTCTTGGGATATATTGTGTCCGGAGTAGGTCTAGAGATGGATCCGGAGAAAGTGAATGCTGTGCTACGTTGGCCCCAGCCAACTACTCTCAGAGCAATTCAACGCTTCCTAGGATTTACAAACTACTACAGACGCTTCATTCAAGGTTTTTCCTCCATTGCTTCTCCAATAGTGGCTCTGACCCGTAAGGGCGCTAATACTAAGCAATGGTCGTCCGAAGCCCTTCAAACCTTTCACTTCCTCAAAAAGGCGTTCTCTAACGCTCCTGTTCTTCGACAGCCTGACGTGACCCTTCCTTTCTTCCTGGAAATAGATGCCTCTAATGTTGGTCTAGGGGCCATTCTATCCCAAAGATCGGAGCAACAGAAATTCCATCCCTGTGCCTTCTACTCTTGAGGTCTTCTACCTGCAGAAAAAAACTATACCATCGGGGATAAGGAGTTGTTGGCCATAAAAGCGGCATTAGAGGAATGGAGATATCTGCTGGAGGGGGCTCGTCACCCTGTAACTATTTTTACTGATCACAAAAATCTTCTATACTTGCAGTCAGCTCAATGCTTGAATCCTCGTCAAGCAAGATGGTCACTTTTCTTTTCCCGCTTTGAGCTTATCATAACCTTCAAACCAGCTTCAAAGAATAGAAAAGCAGACGCCTTATCTCGGGCGTTTGTAGCTTCCTCTGATACTGAGGATTGTTCTGATCATCCCATATTGGATCCCAAATGTGTGACTCTGGCCACTTCCTCCACCAAGGTGCTACCATTTGGGAAAACCCTTATGCCACCACCTCTACGAAAAAAAATATTATCGTGGTATCATTCTTCCCGTTTTTCTGGACATTCGGGAGAACGAAAGACATTAGAAATCCTTTCTCGGAGCTACTGGTGGCCCTCTATTAGGAGAGATGTCAAGGAATTTGTGGCCGCTTGTGAGGTTTGCTCTCAATTCAAAACCCCCCGCAGAACACCGGCGGGACTACTTCAACCACTACCCATTCCCTCCAAACCATGGACCCATATTAGTAGGGACTTTGTCACCGATCTTCCTCCTAGCAAAAGATGCAATACCATCTGGGTAGTGATGGATAGATTTTCTAAGATGGCCCATTTTGTTCCTTTGACTGGATTACCTTCCTCATCTACTTTGGCTGACCATTTTATCAAGGAGATCTTTCGGATTCATGGTTGTCCATCTGAGATTGTTTCAGATAGAGGAGTGCAGATCGTCTCCAGATTCTGGCGAGCCCTTTGCAAGACCTTGGGTATCTGACTGTCACTATCATCTTCCTACCATCCTCAATCAAATGGACAGACCGAGAGAGTCAACCAAGATCTTGAGACTTTCATAAGGATGTTCTCCTCAGCCAACCAAGACAACTGGGTAGATTTACTTCCATGGGCTGAATTCGCCCACAACAATATGTATCACGAGTCATCTTCAAAAACTCCATTCTTTGTGGTATACGGTCACCATCCGTCTCTCCCAGAATTTCCTGCCCTCCCTCCCACCCAAGTTCCTGCGGTGGAGAATTTATGTCAGCGTTTTAAAACTATCTGGTCTCAGGTTAAATCCTCCCTGAAGAAGACATCTGCCAGATACAAGTGTTTTGCTTATAAAGAGGCGAGCTATTCCACCACTTAAAATAGGAGACCGCATATGGCTTTCTACCAAAAATATTCGCCTGAAGGTTCCGTCCATGAAGTTCGCTCCCCGTTTCATTAGTCCATATAAAATCACTCAGGTGATAAATCCGGTGTGCTTCAAATTACTATTACCTAAGAACCTTCGTATCTCCAACGCCTTCCATGTGTCATTACTCAAGCCTCTTATCATCAACCGTTTCTCTGTTCCTCCTTCAGCATCTCGGCCAGTACAAGTTCATCAGGAGGAGGAGTTCGAAATTACCCATACTCTGGATGCCAAAATTTCGCGAGGAGTTCTTCGCTTCCTAGTGCATTGGAAGGGCTTTGGTCTAGAGGAGCGTTCTTGGATCCGTGCAGATGATCTCAATGCTCCAGCTCTTCTAAAGAGATTTTATTCCAAATTTCCGGGCAAACCCGGTTCCAAGTGTTTGGTGCCCACCTTTAAAAGGGGGGGTACTGTCACTCACCGGACCGTGAGTGCCTCTGCTCTTGTGCGTGGTTCTCTCTCCTTCCTGCCAGCGCCTGTCCTGAGCCGCGGCCGTCCGCCATCTTGTTAGGACTGCGCATGTGCAGGATCCCTGAACTCTTATGACCTTGCTTTTAACTTAATTGGTGGATCAATCACCTCTCCCTATTTAAGGCACCTGTGGCCTTTGTATCGTTGCCTGATCTGGATTCTCACTCCCTGTGAGTCTCTGAAGGTGTTCCCTGTGTCCTGCTCGTGTCTTCAGTTTCCTGCTGGATTACCCGCTCTGCTCATCGGCGGTTCCCATACCCGCTACAGACTCCTAGCTCTCCTGCTCGTGTCTTCTGCTTCCTGCTGGATTACCTGCTCTACTCACCGGCGGTTCCCATATCCGCTACCTACCTGCACCTGGACAAGTCTTCCCATCACAGCAGTGGTACAACTTGCTCTCCGCAGACCACTGACTTCCCCGCTACCTACCTGCACCTGGACAAGTCTTCCCATCACAGCAGTGGTACAACTTGCTATCCGCAGACCACTGACTCTCCCGCTACCTTCCTTCACCTATTCACGTCCGCCCGGCTCTTCCTGGTTGATACCTGCCTCTGCACTATAGTTGCAAGTCGCTGACTTTCCTACCATTATAGCTGCGAGTTGCTGACTCCTATCTACTCCATTGACATTCTCTCTCCACCTGCTGTTGTATAACATTCCTACTATTCACCCTACTGCCCAGAGGATCACTGTGTAAACCCCGCCCCTCTGGTAAGCATTATCATCTGGTGAATCCTGGGTAGAACTCCTAGTGCCCGTTACAGGAACCTTGAACACAGAGTCATTGTTGTAGACTTAGGGGTATATTTACTAAAATGCGGGTTTGAAAAAGTGGAGATGTTGCCTATAGCAACCAATCAGATTCTAGCTGTCATTTTGTAAAAAGCACTAAATAAATGAAAGCTAGGATCTGGTTGCTATAGTCAACATCCCCACTTTTTCAAACCCGCAGCTTAGTAAATCTAGCCCTTAGACTCCATATTCCCCAGATCTCAATCTGATCGAGCATCTGTGGGATGTGCTGGAAAAACAAGTCAGAGCTATGGAGGCTCCACTTCGCAAATTACAGGACTTAAAGGGTCTGCTGCTAATGTCTTGGTACCAAATACCACAGGACACCTGTAGAGATCTTATAGAGTCCATGCCTCGAGGGGTCAGAGCTTTTTTGGCGGCACGAGAGGGATCTACACAATATTAGACAGATGGTTTTAATGTTGTGGCTGATCAGTGTGTTTGAACATATCCTTGTGGTTAGATTCATTTGCCATTACAGACATTGATTTTCACCTGTTACTAATTTCATTGTAGGACAACCAGATTAATAAATAATTTATACAACTGCAAAACTATTTCAGTTTGTAGCAATCCAATCATTTTACAATCCAACAAGAAATTAATAATTGCCTCACACACATTACTATTTCGTTCTATTGTAAACTACGTATCATAGTTTTATTTGAAACAACCACCGTGCATGTGCTTAGCTTTATTCTAATTGTCTTCCAATGAAGGCGATTGGATTTGTGATCCAGATTTGATTATACTGTATTGTTTGTAACCCTTACACATACATTTTTGTCTTTTTCCATAAAATGATCTGATTGTACAATGAAATGATGTGTGTGCTGTCAGCTTAATTTATTTGATTAGTGCAATCTGGCATGCATTACCATAGCCATGTTGTTAACTCACATAGTTTGTTCAATGAATGTCACTAAGTTTCATAAGTAACACTATGCATTTATATGTTGCCTCATTAGCTTACTAATCTATTTGTTCATTTGTTTATGAGGTCTTCAATCTAAGAAGAGACCACAGGTGGAGCCCCTGCCAATGGGGGCATGTATTTATGTCAATGGAAGTTTACATTATACCTTGTTTGGCTGACGATTGGATAAATTGCCAGATTTTCTAGCTGCTATGTCATCTATAACATGGACAAGCTAAAAGAGAGTGAGAATAGGCCATAATAATCATAATTTCCGCGTCTATGCTCTGGCGCGGGCTCTCTCTTACATATTTGGTGGGATTGCCCAAAACTGATTCCCTTCTGGTGCGAAATTAAAGCCTTGATAGAAATGTTAATCCAAACCCCCTTATCCCTTGACCCTAAATTTTTCCTTCTACCCCTTTGGTTCCCCACGGCCACTAGACACCAAAATAAACTTGCTCGACACATTATTTCAGCGGCCACATGTCAAATCGCCATTGATTGGAAGCAGACTGCCCCCCTTCTTTCTCCGCTATAACTAATAGGATTTGGCATACGTATAAGATGGAATACATTACTAGTATTATACGAAACACGGCCAAATCCTTTAACAAGGTCTGGGATCCCTGGATGTCTCACTTTCAATACAGCTCTCCCTTTTCCTAATCCTATCCCCTACCCTTACGTATCCCCTTCCCCTCCCCTCTCATTGCCTCTGATTCAAAAGTGATCCCTCACGCATCTCCCTTTCTTCCCCTTCACCTGTCATCTTCTCGTTTCTCTTCCTCTTTTTCTTCCTTCTCTTTCTCTATTCTTTCTTCTCTTCTTTAAATATAAAAAATGCCGGTCTTTATCTCACAGATTTTGTGCTATTTTATCCCCGACACATGGAATGTTCTACTTCATTATCCTATGTACTGATTATATTCTGTTTGATATAACATATATCCTTCTGCACTGTTAATTCTTTTTGACCGTTAATAAACACTTGTTCAAAAAAAAATAAAAAAAATCATAATTTCCATCTCCGCTTGCACTGCCAACATGGTTAGCCAGCAGCACTTACATACATACAGTGAGATAAAATTATTTCAGTATGGCAAATAGTCATTAACGTTTTTCCTACAAATTGATAAAAATTATTGCAAAAGAAATGCCATGACTTTTACTTATATACTTGTATTATGTTATTTGAATGTATTTATCCTATTATGCAATTTTGTCTCAGCATTACTCCTCTCCATTAGATTATAAACTGATTATAAGCTGTCACAAGCAGAGCCCCCTTTTGCTTGTTGGATCTCTACTATCTATGTACTTTGCTCTATTTAACCACTGTATGGCGCTACAGAATAAATAATAATAATAATAATAATAATAATAAAAAGAGTAATGAAAGTAAATGCTTTCACAGCTTGAAAAGAGTTACTGAGTTCAGTGTTGAAAGACACGTAAACCTATTCATGGCCTATGTTTAACTGTTGGCTATTATGTCAAATCTAAATATAGTGTCATAAACCATTTGTAAATATAGTCAACTTAATTCTACTTGCTCACTGGTATGTGTCCACAGCTTGTTCAGCTGATGTCATCCTTGTTCTTCCGGAAACCTGATATGTTGGCATCAAGTGACCAAAGGAATCTGTTCCTTGTTTAATGATGATCATGACTGTGAAAAGGATACTGAGAGCAAAGACATGTATTGTTTATACAAAGGTTTTTTTATAATCATAATCACACCACTCGTTAATATATTGTTACATGTGTTATCACTGAACTGCCCTACAAATAAGTTATAGTGTGTAAGGATGTTAGAAAAATTAAAAACGCATGTTAAATAATGTAATAGATGTTCAATTTAAAAATGTATTTTTTTCAATAAAGTTGTATAATTTGAAAGATTGTTGTGTGAGTTCATCTGATGATCAGCCGAGCAGAGAGTTGCAGTTAAAGAGAAAGCTGACGGTAATCAGCTGGAGAGACATAAAGGGGCATATTTAAGAAAGTGCTTTTACCGGGTAATTAAGGTGCCTCCGTGTCCTCCGCAAATTTATTAAGGATATCATGGATATCTGCTGCTTTGCACTCCTCTTCGTTTTTTGGAGCAGTCACCATTCAACAGTATGGTGACTGCTCCCAGCTGCAATCTAACAAGTTCCGAAAAAACATTTTTTTCGGAAACTTGTCTTGATAATGTACGCCAGCTGAAGCAGGCGTACATTATCAGAAATGAAAAAACCCAATGCTATCAGCTCTGCTCCGAAGAGCAGAGCTGGACAGTGCATGTGTGGAGGGATCACATGATCCCTCCCTGTCACTCACCGCTCGCAGAATTGCAGACAGACTGGGATGTTTGTGGAACTGCACATGCGCAATGGAAAGAAGAAGAGGAACGAAGATGACGTAGAGGAGATCCTAGAGACAGCGCGTCCCGAAGAGGGAGGTAAGTGTGATTTTTTTTTTTTTATCACAGAAACAGCAGTTTTTCGGTGGAAGGTAATTAGGTGAAGTTCAGACATTCTTTCAGGAAGCTAATTTAACATATGCAAATCACAGCAATGCCCTTTTGTAAAGCGCTATGGAATTTGCTATATAAATAAATGATGATAATGATGATGGTGGTGCATGCCTTTTCCAATGTAGAGTACACTGTCTAACTAAGGTATTGAAAAACAAGTAAAGCACTAGATAAAAGGCATAAGTTAGAGTAAGCTATGGGCTAGAGGAACCTTTTAGGCCAATACAAAATTTAGAAAATAATCACTTCAAAGAACATGCCTTCATATTTTGGGAAATCAGTGTGCCACTTTGCGCAAAAACTGCAAAAGGGTTGTGAAGTATAGATACTACGGGGGGTATTCAATTGTTAGCGAGATCGCTGAAATACTCACGCTGCAAAAATATTACCGTTAATACGGTAATATTGCGCGTAAATACCGTTAATACGGTAATTTACTCGCTGGATTTCAGCTCGCAGCTGAAATTCAGCGAGATATTACCGTATTAACGGTAATATTTTTGGAGCGCAAGTATTATCAGTGATCTCACTAACAATTGAATACCCCCCTAAGGGGGAATTCAATTCCTCTGGTTGTTCTTTAGAACAACACAGTGTGCGCATCATTACCATTACTACGGTAATTGATGCGCATTATTACCGCTAGTATGGTAATTTCAACACCAAATTTTTTGCTCGCAGCTCCCTGAATCGCAAGCAGAAATTCCCATTAAAATTATCGTGCTGACAGTAATGATGTGCGCACCAGTGTGGGGGGAATTAACCCCCCCCCCATACTGTACATGAAAACCACAGTAGTCTCAGGACATTGATGTAATTCCATCATATGTGGTATGTAAATGTGTGGGAGGTTATGACTGGTTTATTGAAGGGGGAGCATTGTCTCTACTACTATAAGTCTGACAAAAGTTATGGAAGGTCAAAATATTTTGACTAGTTTTGAACAAACTATAATTGACACCCAGGGGACATTTCCTCTACCACATTAGCAAATACACTACTCCTCTGAATGCCTGCACAATTAAACCTGCTTAAATTGTCATCTCAAACACAGGGTGATTTCCAGCTCTTGGTGTCTTAATTTAATATAACTTTTTATTCTCTGTAATTTCATCCTGTTTATTTTTATAACTGTATTGCATTTATTATATGTTCTTTTCCTTTCTTATAACCAAATGCCCTGTACCTTTGTAAATCCTTCTTAATTTAAGGTGTACAATCCACACACACAGGCTCTGGATATTCGTTTAGGTAGGTCTTTAGCAGAAGATCCACATACCCTATGATGTATCCTGCAGCCATTATTTTCCCCACAGTCTCCAGAAGTGTACTACAAGAACAAAAGCACTATCTAAAGATCACATTAGAGCACAATAACTAATGGGCTTATTTTGATTCAGTGCTTTTCAGGCTCCGGGCCTATTTCTCTGTGAAAACAATTACTGAGGTGTGCAGAGAAAGTCCCCACCACTTACTCCAGGAGTATACTCTGCGACACTTCTTATGATGTGATTGTCGTATCTCCCATATTGCCCTGTCTTATATCTGGATGATTGCTCCCCATTCTCCAGAATCAAACGGTGGTATATAGTGGTCCCCCTTGGGAATCAACTGTCTGCGGATCAACACCAATGCCCACTGAATGCTTATTCAGGCATACAGGAAAGTCCCATAACAAAAATGAAAGCACACTAACTACACTCCTTCTGCCTACTTTGTATGGAGTCCTGTGTTTGGATGAAATTTATTTGTAAACATTTTTTTACAGAACACACTTTTAGTTAAAAAAAATTTTTTTGATCTGAACTTGAGCACCAGTTTTAAATTACACAAACTCAAAAAAATATATGGTTTTGCTGTGGGGTGGGGGAAGGGGGGGGGTACAATGAACTTTGTAGTCTGTAATACAGGTCTTATCATCATTACATATGCAAAAAAGCATTAAAACTGGTTCAGCCACCTAATGATGATACTGTACTGGGAGAATTTGGAGCAATAAAATCCTCATCATGTTATATTTGACTATAAGATACTTTTTTTGCATCTTTCAATGCTCCACTCTATAGAATATAAAATAAATATAACAAATAAATAACAATACATGGTCACAATGTAATCAAACACACAGGTAAGGGAATTTTATTATGCTTTTAACCATTATTGAAAAACATGAAGATTCCCAGGGACAAACTTTATCACCTGGGATTGTCTATGAGACGCAAGTAAGCAAGATGATGTCTATAAAGGGACATTCTATGGGCTGGTTCTGTAATTCTAATTTCATGCACCCTGTTGTGTTACATTTTCAACCACAGCGTGTGGGTATGTGTGGAAAGTCATTTGGTTATTCAGGTTTGGTGAGCACAAAGGCCATGGTTACTGCTGCATATAAAGCTTTAGAGAACAATGAAGTTATTACTTATGATGAATTAGCTCAGGCTGCATCCCATTTTTCATTACATAATCATACAGCTACCCCCCTGAGAGAACCTATTATGAATTGTTCACTTATAGAATGGTTTTGGATGGCTAGTGGATAGTTTTGAGTATGTATGTTTGTGTTATATACTTTCATGAAGGTGCAATGTATAAACCTGAAACTGTGACTATACAATGAATTTTTGAGAAAATATAGTGGCTCCTGCATTTTTTTTATGCATCTATTTAACCTGAACTATGATAACCACATAACCAGCTGTTGAAGAGAAACTGACAATTAAGACTTAAATCATTGATGTGTACAGTACACCCCCAGTTATCTTTTCCCAAATAATTTAAATACAATCTGTGATACAAGGGTTCACCATGTTTGATGTAAGAGATAGAAATCTGAAGGGCATGATCCTGATCAGTCTAATACTGGGGACACACCACAGATGTGATATCATTAAGGATTTATCTGCGACTGAATGTCCCGATCAACATGCTGATTCATGTGTACACACTGTTGACTTTTTACAAGAGTTACCTATAGATCTGTGCTCTTCATCTTTCATAACCATCGGCTGAACAGATCGTGACTCTGTAAGCTCTATGGAGATAGACTGCTGGTCGTGACTGTATACACACTGCAGAATGTGCCCAACATCGTTCCATCGTTCATAGATATTTTTAGTCCCTTTTATAAAATCAAATGAAATGATACGATGTGCTTTGGTACGATAAAACATGATTGGGGGACAATAATATGATATCGGACCTAACGGTTGTTTATTGTATGATTGGCACAAGAATCAGGTGAAAAACCTGTAGTGTGTACCCAGCTTTAGTCTCTGCTTTATAACAAAGTAGAGACTAAGTCAGATAGGGAGCAGCCAGTCGGGGCTTAACCCATTTGGTTAATTAGGAAAGTGTTGCAGTTAATAAGGGGAAGAGACCATTTAAACTGATAAAACTAGAAAGGATTGCTTTTCAAGTACACAAGCAGCAGTGAAAAGAAATATTATACTATTTTCTATCTGTATGCACAAAGAAGGAATAACATACCAAGAAACAGGTTGTGTAGCAGTTGCCGTAGTACACCTTTAATTTTCTCTTATCTAATACAAGAGGAGGTCCAGGTACAACTAAACCAGACTAGGACAGATAAAGTACCTGCCCCAGATGGCACTGGCACACACAAGCTAAAGGTACTAATTTCAGTAATTGATGAACCACTATCTCTTATATTTATTGACTCTCCCTTAGAAGGTTAGTGCCATACGATTGGCGAAAAGCAGATGTGGTACCAGTCTTTAAAAAGGAAACAAAATCAGAACCAGGATATATAGACCTGTGAGTCTGACTTGTGTTGTGGGTAAATTGAAATAGATTCTGACATATATTGAAGAAAATTATTTTATAACAGTCTCAGTGTATTGATATCAGTGGCGGACTGGGTCTAAAATTATTGGTTGCCAGGAGACAAAAGGGGCCCACACACAACTATAAGGCTAGCATTTAATTTTTATAAGAAATAAATAAAAATTTTAAAAGGTACATAACTGGAAAAAGGGTACAATTAAATGTTTTGCGAAATAAATGTATATTTTTTTTAGTAATTACAGTGTAAATATATTGTACATATTACTTGCAGTATACAGTAGATACTAAATGTAAATACGGATTGTTCTAATTGATTTTTTTACATTTTAAGTAAATGGTGGATATTTTTAAATACTTTGCTTGTACTGAACATTTTACCCTTTAACAGGTAGTTCAAAAGCATATTTCATGCAATTCATTATATTAAGCAATTGTTTGAATTCACTAGATTGTGTGAATCTATCAATAATTGCTTCTGCATCCAATTCATCTAACAATACATTTTCAATGGATAGTAACATGAATGATTCCAAATTCTCCTCAGACAGTGAATTTCTTAGCCTTGTCTTTATGATCTTTAGCTTTGAAAATGTCATCTCACATTGGACTTGAGTAACTGATAGTGTGCAGATGACTTTATAAAGGTTATCACATGCCTTGTCATGAAGTCTGTTGGATGACAGAATGTTAAGTACACATGATGGGCGAGTGCTACAAGTTTTACACTTGTTACAACTGGAATCCATACTCTCACCATCATTGAGCAATAGCTTTAATACATCAAAGTTCAAAACAAAAGAAAACAATTAAAATATTACTTGATCTCTGCTGATTTGTGGGAACAGCTTTATAATACATTCTAATGCTTCATCTTCAAGGCCCTTCTCTGCAATAGTTTTAAACTTTGCTAGGTTCCCGCAGGATAAATCTTATACAACGTTTTGTGTTGTACAAAGCGTGAATCTAGTGACTGGACAATGCGGTCCATTATTAGGTTAAACAGATTTACTCGAAAATCAAACACCTGGTATAGTTCATCGCAACAAAAGTGTTTGCAGCCAGTAACTAGTACAGAACAAAACTCTATTGTTATCAATGATTCCAAGGATTAAAGACTGATTTCAGGTTCTCAAGTTCAGTGAGGGCTAAATTGTGTTCTGACGAAATGACAGGACATTCCAAAACGGTTCTATCCAGGAAAAAGAGGGCAGAAGGGCACACAAGTACAGCTCTACAGGTGAGAATGAGTGTATGAGAATATGGCACTTGTCATTGCATTCAGTCTAAAGCTGGTGCTATCTTTAGGTCTTGATCTTTGAACTGCACATACAAAAGAGACAATGCAGTTTTGATGTGTTAATCAATACCATATAATTGAATGATCATCAATGAATAGATTCCAGCTCAGTTCATTAAAAATGCATGAAAAGAGCATCAAAAGTGAGTTCATTCAATTCCACAAAATTCTGCTGAATGCATACAAACTGCTACAAGAGCACATGTTTTTTTGATGCGTTGAGCAGTAACCCATTTACTCATTGTACAATCTCAATCTCCCTTAACTGGACTTTCATTGCTTAGGCTCCTGCAGAGGAACATCATATAGACACACTTCTTCTATTTCCTATTAAGGCTGGGTACACAGTACAGAATTTTCTGATCAATGTGTTATCTACAACGATTGTACCAATAACTGAAGAAAAAAAAAAGAAGTCATGATCAGCATGCCGATTCATGTGTACAAACTATACATGTTTTAAAAGATTTTCCCTCAGACAGTGTCGGACTGGGGCATGAAGGGCCCACCAGAGGGGGTGTGGCCACCCATCAGAGGCGAGACCAGACACTAGAGGGGGAGTGGTCAGCCCACGAAGGACAACTAGCACCAAAGTGTAGTCTATAAAAAATGCAGTGTGTATATAAAGAGTACACAGTTTTGAACTGCCCCTTAGAGTGGGCAGAACAGTCACCAAAAATCGGGATTGTCCCACTAGAATCAGAACAATTGACAGACTGTCCTACCTGTTCTTGTCAATTTCACCACCTGTGCCTGCTGGTTTCTTTAGTTGTGGCTTGTCTGGATCCTGGAATGTTGGGGGCCCTATTTGAAAAAAAATTGGTTACATTTAGAAAATTCCAACCAGGCCCGATGGTAAATCATTAGGGCCCACAATTAATACTTAAGCCTTCCTCCAGCCCCAACATTAAAGTAATAGTATTCCCATTTAATAAATAAACCTATTTCCCTCCCTCCAAACAGCTCCAGCAATAAATTAATAGCATTTATGTATAATAAATATACCTAATTCCCTCAACCGTCACTGCCATTAAATAATTCATATTCACATTTAATAAATAGACCTCATGGTCCTCAAACTCAGTCCCACATTCAATTAATAGCCCCCAAACCACCCCATCTAAAATTAAGTCCCCACTATAAAATTAAATTGCCCCATCACCCCACAAACAAAATAGCACCCATTAATTAGCCACCACCTACCACACACACATTACATTGCCACAAACCCAGTGCTGTCACACACCACACATTACATTGCCACAAGCCCTCTGTGACATTACACACACTACATTGCCACAAGTCCCCTGTGCCATCACACACTAAATTGCCACAAGCCCTCTGTGCCATGACACCCACACTACATTTCCACAAACCCACTGTGCCATGACACACACACTACATTGCCACAAGCCCCCTGTGCCATCACACACACACTACATTTCCACAAGCCCCCTGTGCCATCACACATACACACTATAGTGCCACAAGCCCCCTGTGCCATCACACACACTGCATTGCCACAAGCCCCATGTGCCATCACACACACTCCATTGCCACAAGCCCAATGTGCCATCACACACATTACATAGCCACAAGCCCCCTGTGCCAACACACACATTACTGTGCCCCTTCATCACCACGCTGTGCCCCCTTATGATCACAGTGCACCCTCCATGCTGCTTTCCCCCATTCACCTGGCTCCCCTTCATCACTCTGTGCCATGCTGCCCCCCCCTTTCATCACTCTGTGCCTTTCTGTCCACCTTCATCACTGTGCCTTTCTGCCCCCCCTCTTCTTCATTACTCTGTGCCTTTCTCCCTTTTTCTTCATCACTCAGTGCCTCCCCCCTTCTTCATCACTCTGTGCTATGCTGCTTCGCCCTCTTCTTCATCACTCTGTGCCATGCTGCTTCTCCCTTTCTCTCTGCTCTGCTTCGTCACTCTGTGCCTTCCCTCCCCCTCTTCTCATCTTCACCACTCTGTGGCTTTCTGTCCCCCCCTTCATCACTCTGTGGCTTTCTGTCCCTTCCCCCTTCATCACTCTGTGGCTTTGTCGTCCCCCCCTTCATCACACTGTGGCTTTCTGCCCCTTTTCTTCATCACTCTGTGCGTCCCATCTTCTTATTCAGAACTCTGTGACCCCCCCCCCCTCTTCTTTATCACTCTGTGCCTCCCCCAGTCTTCATCATCACTCTGTGGCTTTCTGCCCCCCCTTCTCCTCATCATTCTGTGGCTTTGTTTCCCTCCCCTTGTCTCCGTTCCTTTACTTACCTTCCTATTGGCTTGTTTCATCTCTTTTCTTCTCTCTTGCGCGCTGGGTCCTCTCTGCGCTGCTCCTCACCCAATGTCGGGCGTGACGCAATGTCATGCCCGACATTCAATGCGAATGGAGCAGAGAGGAGTACCCACTCCCCCCACCAACAAAAGGAGACAGAGCTTACAGGGGCAGGGCCTACCAGGGGATATCTTCATTTGTCATAGTCGTCGGCTAAAAAGAACATGACTCTGCACACTCCATAGAGTTCTATGGACACTGCTGGTCGTGAGTGCAAACACACTGTAGAATTGGAAAAAATGTTCTTCCATAGATGAACAATCAAATCAAATAATGATCTGTGCTTTGGAATGATCCTTGTTCATCGTTGCAATGTACACACTAATGCAATATCGGGCCGAACGGTAATTTGTCGTTTGATTGACCCAATACTCGTCTGAAAACACTGCAATGTGTACCCAGCCTAAATGTAGAGACAAAGGTTTGTGCAGTTCTGTTCCATATTCCATCCCATAACGATTCATTACCGTATGGAAAACTGCAAAGTCTGCATTCCTGTACTACAGAGCTAGTGCATCAATATATATATATATATATATATATATATATATATATATATATATATATATATATGTGTCAGCCCTTGTAAATGCACACACCTCAGTATAAATACATCTAACTTGTTCACCTTATTATCATTAGTAACCTAGATAACTTCAACATCCTTTTGACATTTATAAAGTGACAGATGCTCTTTCTATTATAAATTGTGACTAGGAATATAAAATGCATTCATTTATGGCCACAACTATGATTGGACACAGTTTCGATTCACCTTGTTTGATTCAATTACTGAACCGGTCTAACTTTCTCTGCCTTTAAGATATCTAAAATGTTATAAAAACAAGATATGTCAAAGTTATGCTGCTTGTTAACTCAATAACTAAAGACACAAAATGAGACTTCATTATGGATTTTATATGAAAAAAGTGACTTTACCTTGAGCGTCGCCTTTACTGTCCATTGGAAGACAATGCAGTTTGAAATATGGACACTTGAGTCCTATAATGATTAGACATTTACAAATAAACAGCTGAAAGATGAATACAATTCTCACCATTTGCGTCCCCTTCTTCCTCCTTATCATCCGAGTCCCCTCAGGATGAATAATATGTCATATCCTGCCCATTAAATGGGGTATGTCACACATATCATTAGCTAGACCCCAACAATCTACCCATGAGTGAAATAATCTTCAGACATCATAAACACAACAACACAACAGAATGCGATTTATTTGGACTGAATTGTACAGAAATTTTGCAATGTTAGAAACATACAGTTACATCCAATCAGAAGTATACAATCACGCTGAAAATAATTCAGATTGGAGGGGTTGGAAAATGTCTATCTCCGTACACTCAAATTGTCGTGAGTGCTGGTAAGGTAACAAAAAAATAAAGGATGCAAATATTTTTCTAATTCATTTTTAAAGATTAAATTCTTTCATTTCTTATAGGATCTCAATGGCTAGAAATCTAAAACTGCAACATAGCTCGTTTTCTTAAATTTATTTTTTTAAACTTGTGCAAGTAGTTGGATTCCGCAGATGGAGCTGCAGAGATAGTCCACTCACATGAATGCAGATGGGCCTATTTAGTTTCCTTTTCCATTAAGGATAAAGAGACATTACAAAGAACCATGTCTAAAAGGTAAAAAAAAAAGCATTTTGTAAAGCCTTTTTAGTCCCCATGCCTCAGAGATATTGATTTCTTTGCTTGGTTAAGCCAAATCTGTATTCTGCAATGTCCCCGATAGTTTGATGACTGAAGCGTTATCCCATTGTAGTCTGTGGAAGATGCTTTAGCTTAGTATGGTTCTCTATGCATAATGACAATACAAATTAATGACAATAATAATAATAATAATAATAATGACCTCTCTTCCACTATATACTTATAGTAAAATAAAGTGAACATAGCATTACTTACAAACAGAGTATATTTCCATGTTAAACTGTGGTGTAACAGCTTGTGCTCTGATGCATGTTACGCATGCGGTGAAAATAATATATGTAATAATAGATAAGATATAAATTTGTCCTGTTTGACTGACCCATAACATAAATGAGATTAAGTCGGAGTACTTCAGGGAATTAAATGCTAAAAGTATTTGTATTTACTGAAGCAGCCACTTTAAAGGCAAATGTCAAAGAGCCCTTCTATTCTCATACACTGCCCTCCATCTATATGTCGCTATTAATACTGAGTTGTCCTGTAGCCAAATATAGCGCATTTTACCCCAGCTGCAGTCCCCTCATGCTGTAATGTAATATTTACATAGTGTTTATAAATCCATATATCAGTATGCATGGTATATATGTCTACTTTGCATGTGCTACATTTGTAATATTGATATAGTAACTTGTATCTCAGATACTTAGATATACAAGTGTATATGTATATTAGGTTTGTACTAGACTCAAGGTCAGAACACTACATCGCTGGGCCCTATAGCAATTGCCTTCTCCGAGTATGCGTTGGATCAGAAGAGGCCTCAGGGGGAGCAGGGGCCCTAGAATTAGTGTGAACTGGACCCTCCTCACCTCGGGACCTGTTAACAGCTGCACCCCCTGCACCTCTTATACTTCTGTCCTTGGCTAGACCTTTTGAAACTTTACCAGAAATAACCCCAAAATTCCACAAAGTTACCCTTCATGGAATGTCATAAACGTATCAACTATATAACCCCATATTTTTCTATAATCTAAACCCATGGTACACAAATGATTATATATGGCATAAATAAAAACCGCATGAAGAAAGTTTATTCAAATAATATGGCAAGAGTCTAAGGCACTTCAAACGCTTAAAACAAACAAATTGAAAAGAAACAAGACAAACTAATATCATATAAATATGCAGAGTAGTGAACAGCTTATTTTTTTTAAACAAAATACATACATATATTGAGTAACCTAGAAGTTTGATTTTTATAAACAATATACAGATATTAATACATAGTACTACACATATTTGAAAAAAAATATATTTATATATTCAGCACATGTGCTCATGTCATGTACCTTTTTCTTCTTTTACAGATTACAAAATATGCAGCAAGTACTGAATTTCTCAACATTTGTAGATACTTTGTTTTCCTTTAATATAAAAGTTACATAATACATAAAGTCATCACAGACATCTTTCCTTAGTCCAATCAGATCTACTGAGGGCTCTTCTATACTTTACAGCTAAAACAGAACAACCAGCGGCCCAGCTCAAGCTTGGGATGCGGATACATTTCATTCAGATAACACATCAATTTGGAATGGAGACAGGGGAGCAGGGTGATGGATCATGTATAAATATTATTCCAAAAACAATGCAGCAGGCACTATGGCACTTTCTAAAATGTGAAAAGACACATGTGTTTATTATAGATATATGTGTGTGCGTGTGTGTGAGAGATATCGGTCAAATATTTATTTCATATATCTGCTCAACTCCAGCCGTTCTTAATAGTCTGAGTCCAAATTCCAAATCCAGTTTGCCCCTCTTACAAAAAAATAAGTCTTTGTGGATTTCACAATGAACTTTAAAAACCCAATGGTGGGAGGTTGCTTAGGCTCGACACACAGCTTCGTTCCAGTTATAAGACTTCAGGTTTGTTATGAAATTTGTATACATATATTGCTTCAGTCTGCTGGTGCATTCAGGCACAGAGACAACAAGTACATTCAGTATCTGTCGATACAATAACAGTTAGCAGCATGTCGGAGATGGCAAAAAAAACCGCGTACTGTCTCCAAATTAGCTGTCAAATGGACTTCTCTGTGTTGGACTAGGTGGGAGCTTCTTGCCCAGCCTGGGTGTCCCCTGTAGGAAAAACAATGGAAAAACTGCTTAGAGTACATTTTGTTTTGTATATGTTTAATTGCAGCAAAAGAAATATGTTGGCAAATACAATTCAGTCTCAGATTTTTTTGAAAGATTCAAAATGTACATTACGATGCAAATAAAAAAAAATAGAAAACCAAAATACATCAAACAGCTAAAAAAATAGAAGTAAAAAATGAGGGAAAGAAATATAATCTTTAGAAAGACAAAATAAAAACGTAATATAGTAAAAGGAATCGTACCCACTGCAGGCATTAGTTATGTTTTCTGCATACTTTGTAGAACAATAAAACATAAGTATATCAACAATTATGAGCATCTGGAAGTGGTAGCAAAGGGTAAAATAAGATAAAAATGAACAAAGAGGAAAATACATGCTATAAAGCCATAAGAGAAGCAGTAAAGCAATGCAGAGTAAAGAAGTGTAAGGCTCCATGTAACAAGCACTAACGGTCTTGTGTGTTCTAACTGAGCACAGTACAGACACTGAGATGCCTATGGAGAAATGGATAGTCCATGTACGTAGTTATTAACAAAACACATGATAGATCACATACTGTGCTATTGATCATTCATGTATTTTCTTAAAAATCAATTTATACTGACCATCTGTTTCAGCATAAGCATCAATAATTCATACGGGTGAACGCAGGATGTAAAAGACAGAGAGTGTTTGTGTACGTGGGGCCTGAAGATGACAATGTAAATAAGGAGCTGTGATTATATTCCACAAAATTCCACAGTCAGTTTTCATTGGATGTCTTCACTTACTGGTGATGGAGTTTTAGAAAAATTGACATGAGCGTAGAGAAGGACTGCTATGTCTTTATGACCAGCATCCAAGGCAATAGACAAGGCTGAGCTGCCATCCTATGAACAAAGAAGAAGAGCAACAGTCACTATTGTACCAGGTCATATTATTGTTAAGCAACACAATCATATCACAGGGATTCCACAAAAACAGTTATTAACTTGTCTACACACACTACAGTCTTCTAAGCACTTTATTGCAGTAATTTTTCAACTCCTGCTTGTCTAGGTGTACCATGTTTATTAGCCAATCAGATCATTGGAATGTTCATAGCAAAAGGACATGAATGTGTTGATCATGTGTGAGGCAGTGACCTGTACACTTGTGTGATGGTATCAGCAGCACAGGACTGCATGCGATGGGCAGTGTCTTAGAGGTTGTGTGTGGGGATGTAAGCATCCACAACCTGAGATGTAGGTATCGGAATGAGCAGGGTCTCCAACAGCATGCAGGAAGATTTTGGTGTCAAATGCAGCACCTGATGGCTAGTGACAGGGCCCAATACCCATGAAGAGCCAACTCTAATGTAACAATGATAAGTATAGTGAAGCAACAGTATTACTAACAAGCTGATTTTTGTAGCGTATTGTACTAAAGATTTTGTAGCAGATCTATGTTTCTGGAGCAACTGTATGTGAAGGAGGAGTGATATAATCAGTAAAAGGCAACAGAAGATAACACACAGCCAAGAGTATTATATGAGGGTATTATTACAAAGGAAAAATAAAAATATGGCTAGAGAACTATTATTTGGGAGGTGCAAAGCTATGTAACACTTCATGTGTGTGATGTAGCAGCCATGCTCCTTGCGCACTCTCTCCTGTGGATAACAAAAAGATTTATAGCAAGGTGTCATGGGAACCGTTACCAGTGCCTTAGTCTACTCAATAACATTCTGATAAATAGACCATCACAGCTGTGTTTTCAAAGTGTCACAAGGAGCTCTGAATGAGGAAATACCATGTAACTGTGCTGTTCAGTAACAACTACTAGCAGCACTTACCAATCCAGGTGAACTACATTGAGAGTTATTTAGTAACATTGCTCAAAGGGGCACATGCACATTACTATAGCAGCCAATCAGACATTCACTTGCATTGTATACCTTGCACTAAACAGATGCACAGTTTAACAAAGTTAGTAAATAATCCTCACTGTAGGTAAATGTTTCAAACATTAAAAGCCAAATATTTTAACCATTCAGATTTAGAATGCTGTAACTTTCAATCCACACATTCTACCTGTGCTAATGAATTAACACAATATCTATCTATCTATATACACACATATGCAACATTTAAATTGAAGCTCCATTATATAAAGTAACCTTGGTATAACTGTAACTTATAGTAACAGGTCAGGTGTAGGGTCATGTTTTTGTCTACTTGAACGTACATTGTCCTCCAACGCAGCATTACAGCCAGGCTGGCCCAGTAGCAGTTTGACTATCTCCACGTGCCCATGCTCACTTGCACACATTAACGCCGTTGATCCTTCGTCATCCTGAATGTTAACATCTGCTCCACAGACCAAGAGAGCTTTGACCATGTCTATCCGCCCATGACTCACTGCAAGCATCAGGGCTGTCTGGCCGGCCTGGAAATAGAACACACATGAACAGGAGTGTCTACATAAACATGGGCCCTGAGAAGAGCTTTAAAGCAACAGATGTGAATGATGTAACAACAATATGCTGAAAAGGACTGCAAGTAACTGAGACTACCTACAATTCTTTTCTGTTCAATGTTGCAGAGCAAATCTTGCCTAGATTAGTCTTTCTTAAGAAAAGTACACACTACAGGATATTCATACGATTATCGTGCCAATCACGCGATAAACGACTGTGTGGTTCCATATCGTATTATTATGTATGCTCCCATGATCATGTTTTATCATACCAAAGCACATCGCATCCTTTCATTTGATCTTATAACCGGACTAAAAACCTCTATAAACCATCGGATGATATCATGCCAATTCTGCAGTGTGTATGCAGTCATGACCAGCAGTGTAAGCAGATCTCCATAGGGCTTACAGAGTCACAATCTTTTCAGCAGATGGTTATGGCAGGTGTAAATCTTTTAAAACGTGTATAGTGTGTACACATGAATGGGCATATTGATCAGGACTTTCAGTCGTTGGTAAAATTGTTAAAGATATCGCATCAGGAGAAATTTTCTGTAGTGTGTACCTAGTTTTACATAGAAACAAATCTTATTTTGCGGGTGGAGTAAAAAATAGCAGTGATTTAAATAGTCTTAAGAAGTTACAGAGAACACAGTGCATTCTGCGATGGAGTCACCACTCAAAAAACTGGATCTGTGACCACAAGTGAATCACAGTGTCAATTCCTAACAAATTGTGAAAATAACCAAACCAGTCAACTAAATTTCCAAGTTTTTGTGGACAACAGTACAAAACTATGTTAGAAGCCTTTTCATAAACATTTGTAATACCTTCCTCACTAAAGGTCTCCAGGAGTGGTTTGGAGAATATAATAACTAAAGGATATTTTAGCAATTTGGAAAAAAATCTAGCACAGTGACACAACAGGTTTCATAAAAGGAGAAGTGGTTCAGTAAGGTTTTCCCTGATGGGCTCAATAAAGTCCTCTGCTTACAAAGAAAAGGAGTGGCTACGTTTTTGGGCATCTGTGAGTTCACTGGTCCCACAAACTGATCTGTGTCCACTGTGTGTAAGTGACACGTATGATGTAAGTCCCGCCTACTTGACATATATTAAGTGTGACTGAAGTGCTAGAGAAGGAACAACAAACCTAGAGTTTGTAAGTTTTTAATGTGCAACAAGTTTATAATCTGAGAATTCAGATGTCAGAACTCAAAGATTAGAAAGTCATTTTGCAACTAAATATATATCATTATCTAATGTGTATTCTTATAAATAAACCCAAATCAGACAAAATTGTGATCTGAACCCATTCCAGCTGGTGCAGAATAAATACAGTCTATATATCTGGTATTTTCTCTAAAGTCCACTTCCCACGCCTTTGCATAGTGTCTGGAAGCTGTGGCAGTTACCTGGCTGGCTTTGGCATTGACATCTCCACAACTAAAGAGCTCCTCTACCACTTGCATGTCCTTTGCTGCTTCCACAGCTGCCAGGGCAGCGAGCATGATGGGAGTGTAGCCAGCCTTGTTTTGGTGGTTCACATTACAAACATCTGCAAAGAAGAAAACCATTTTAATGTCCTGAATGAAGTATAAAAGTAGTGGATGGCTTATACCAGTCCTGGCCAACCTGTGGCTCTCGAGGTGAAACTACAAGTCCCAGTACACCTTTCCAATATCAGCTGGCAAAGCATGCTGGGGCTTCTAGTGTCACAACACCTGAGGAGCCACAGGTTGGCCAGGCTGGGTATATATAACCATGATATAGCGGTTTTAAATTATACCGGTACCATGTTACAAAGCTCTTTAGTTACTTTTGAACACTTTTTTTTTTTTTAAAAAAAATGAGTTTTTGCTTTATTTGGTACCCTGAGCCATTTCACAGAGTTATCAGTGCAGAAACCAGAAAACTACAATTTTCATATGTAATCTGCCAGTAACGCAGCACAGTTGTTGGGCACCACTGTGGCGTTTCACATGTTCACTTATAGCACCTGCAATAAACCAAACAATACTGTGTACATTTGCTGCAGACTATAAGTACAATGCTCCATACATATTTATCACTGTAGTATGATGTAGATATGTAGCACTCTCTTAAGCTGGGTACACACTAATGCAATTATCGTGCAGATCACATGATAAACGACCGTTTGGTCAGATATTGCAAGAGTGTGTACGCTCCCACTATCATGTTTCATTGTACACATTGCACATTGTATCATTTGATTTGATTTTCTAAACTTCCTAAAAATCACGATCAACAATGAAACGATGTCAGGCAAACGTGGAAGTGTGTTTGCAATCACGGCCAGCAGCGTAGACATATCTGGAGTGTGTGCAGTGTCACAATATTTTCAGCAGATGGTTATGAGATTAAAATCACAGATCTGAAGGTGAATTGTGTAGTTGTGTACGCATGAATTGGCATACTTCTATTAAACAGTGTAGTTGTGATGTCTGTGTAGTGACAAGGCATGCACTGATTATTGACACAAAATCAATCGCTAACCTGCATCCAGCAGCAGTTTCACAATCTCAAAATTGGAATGGGACACGCTGTAGTGAAGTGCTGTGTTTCCATTGCCATCGGCCATGTTGATAATATAGCGTAGGGCGGCGGGGGAAAGCTCTGCAAATGCAGCAATGTAATCGTCCACCATGGCAGGGATGGCACATTTCTGACTTGACACACGGAACCATTCATTTTGTATAGTGTTCAGGCACAGCCTCTGTCAACATACAACACAATTCAATAAATGACTTTATTATTTTTAGTACCTTGGTCCTTCTGCCCAGAAAAATAAACAATCAAAAAATAATTATTAGCAACCTCTAAAATATAATTATGGACTATGAACCTGCAGTGCAAGGATGAATATGGAAAGCACTGTTTTTATTTTCTCGTTAATGGAACACCTTGGACCTTGCAACATTTACAAAGAACAATGAAGAGATTTGACTCACCTGAGAGTCATGTAATAAGCAGTCATTACAAAGAACGTGATGTACATCACCATCATTATCGTGTACAAATTGAACTATCTTGTGTTCATTAAAGCAGTAGACTGATTATTAGTACAAGGCTGGGGAGCTTAGCCAACCAGTCATGCTCATTACATCCCTCTAATAGTAAGGAGCAGGAAACTGGGGAATCCATGCTTTATTCTAGATTATTATGAACTTAGGTGTGGGGAATTTACTAAAGCATAGTTTTGCAAAACCGCATGTGTTACGTCGGTTTGCGTGCCGTTTGTAACCCGCAAGATTTACAAAAGTTAAAACTTCAAACCGCTTGATTTCAAAGCGCCAGTTCTGAAACCACCAGACGAGATAGCTAAAACCACATTCTGATTCAGCTATCTGGGCTTTCTGAACAGAGAAAAGAATAAGATAAATATTTATTAGCGAGTCAATATTGACTTATTATTGATGGGGCAATAATATTGTAATTATTAAGCAGCCAGTATTAATTGTTTTAATAAGGAGCCAATATAAATGTTTTATTCTATAATGAGGGCAATATAAATGTATTATTTGATTACTGAGGCAATGCTATTTGATTTATAATGTAGGCAATACAAATTTATTTTTGATGAGGCCAACACCGCCTATTTCGAACTGGGGCACCATTTAGAGTGCACACATGTGGCACTACAAGTGCCAGCATACACTTTGGTGCAAGTGCATTTGCAGAACTAAGCTAAGATGGGAATAAGCATGGCAAAAGGTTATTTCAAAGTCCCACCAATTGTCACTTTTGGACAGCCAATTTAATAACTATAGCTTTCAATTTTTCACCTAAAATACATGTTGGAGGCTCATTTATATCCATAAGTCATGAAAACATCAGGACTTTAAGGCCTAGCTCACATTTGTACATTTTTATTTTAACAGTTTTTTAGTGCAGCGATCTTTTTCACCCATAAAATATGCTTTCCTATACAAATGTTGTCCCATTCAAAAGAATCATTTTGCAGAAGCTAACTAGGCTATGTGGCCACCTACTAAAGTCTCCAGTTCTGGAAACGCATTTAAATATTTTATCCCACAACACTAAATCTCTTTTTTGCATTTGTATATGAGTCACATTTCTAAGCCTTGTCCTCAATCAGCAAGAAACACCCAGAGTCTACCATCACCTTCCTGACATGCTAAGCCATGCCCTTAACCATAAGAGCAGCTGCACTAGGCTCATTATGTTCTAACTGATGCAGAAACCGCATTTGAGCATTTTATAAATATAAAATCACAATGACATAGCTAGTGAATGAATCTGTCTGTTAACAGTGAACTAAATAATAACAAAGTACGCTCACTTTATATAATTTATAAACAAAGCATATACCATCTATATAATAATTTATATAGCAGGATACTAACCACATCCTTATTTGCCAAAGCCCGTGGATCATCAACTGCATCTTTCAGCACATTGCAAGCAGACAGCATGTTGTCACTTAACTCATATCTGTGTATACAGGAAAATATGTTCGCTTGTGATAAATGTTTACCTTACACCAAAAAATGCAGTACAATTTTGAAGTGGATTCACATAAGGCTTGAAGTGGAGTAGACATGGACATAAACACGTCACATTTTTCATGTCAATATGGTCAATAGGGATAATATTCCATTAAAGAGTTTGACTTTTAACAGGGCATATCGGTAGAATGTTGGAAAGACGAGCGCCTTCAGAGGACTAAAAGGTGGAATAGGATTGGCAATGGGCAGCTCACAAATGATCGATCATATGCCAACCTCTATGGCAATGAATGCTCCCTAAACAGGGGTTCCATCAAATCTTCACTTAGTACGTACAATTCTGCATGTCTGGCACTACGGATTTTACTCACTGATACAACGGGAACATTTGGGACACTTTTATGCTACTGCCTAGGGACAATATGGGTCACTGCGGGCACAGGATAGGATGATAGCTCCCTATGAAATGACTGGAAAAAGAATCCCCCAGACATTGAATGAAGTAGAATTAAAATCACCCTTAACCATAAGTAACAGCGTCAAACTTGAAACATGTACTGCTTTTTACTCCCATGCAGTATTCGTTCTGTTTTACATGGATTTACAATAATAAATGTTCTACTTTCTTAGATGTTCGAGGGAGTGGGGACGTGTTTCTTATTGCCATATGGTTGCGGTCGCTTATCTCCTTTACTAAGCTTTCTGAAAATACCTTATCTTTAGTTTGATTTTTGTGTTTAAAGATGCTAAATTGCACCCACATACAAATAAAAACTAAGTGTAGGGGTGGAGGTACCACATAAAACTGGAATGTAGACAAACATTCAGTACAATGTAGCAAGATCTATTATTCCTGCTTTCCATTCCCCACAGTTTCAACAGGAGGTGCCACCGCATCTCATACATTGTGTTTAACGTGATCCCGTTTTCCCTGTAGATTGTAAGCTATTATTAACAGGGCCTTCTCCACATTGCTGTATCAGTTTATTTTATAGTTATGCCATCTATGAACCTCTTACAATTTGTACAGAGCTACGTAAACATTTTGGTGATGCAACAGTTACATAATAATAATAATAATGATAAATATTTAACAAGCATGAGCAATAATAATAATATATAACAAGGACTGAATAAAAATAATAATATAGAACACGTACTGAATAATAATAATAATATATAACAAGTACTGAATAATATTAAATTGCTAATACACAGCTTAAAATGATTAACAAGTTCCTCTAAATACCAGCATCACACCTTTGTCTAATTTCCACTTTATCCATCTCTTTCTCAACTTTTTCAGTCTCGCTCAGAGATTCGGAGACACCTATGGACCCACTTGCCACGCCTTTATGTATCACTTCTGAGTCCTCATTGAAGCTTTCCTCTTCATCACATTCATCATCTGACTCTGTGGAGGAACTTTCATCTGAGCTGGATTCGTCACTAGATGTAGTTTCATACCTAGAACATATAGACAAATAAATCATTGATCTATACGAGTCTAAAATATATTTTACTTTTATATCTGTAGCATCTTTTACTTTTTATTTTGTTTTTTAAACAAAGATTTTAAATTAAAAGCAGAACAATTATAACATCACTCAGTAACTTCCAATAAGTGGTACTTTTTTGATAACCAAGCCTCTAAAAATAAACCATCCTGGGGAAAAGTGGTAGAATAGGGGTACAATGCATGGGAGTTACTGGTGTCTAACTCCTCTGGCTCCACGGTGGTAATGGTCACTGATTAACTATAATCCCCAAAGATAGGCTGAGTGTACCGAGACTTGTGGATATAAAACAGGAAGACACAGGAGAATAGTAGCAGAGCTATTGCCGGAGCATCCCAAGCACTGAGGTGATGGACCATCGTCCCAACCACCGCCAATTTTGCTTTGGGTCCCGGTGTTTGAATGTTGCGCCCCCATCTATTGTTGTTTTAGAAGATTCTTACCCGCCATTAATACCGACAAACTGAAGATTTTTCTTGGTGATTGAAGCCTCTCTTTTCTCATCTTTCCTTTTCATGATGGATTTGAGGGTACTCTGGCTACTTGTGCTTACTATGGAAAACAAATAAAAGCAAATCAAAGATTAAAAAAACATAATTTATTCACAACTAGCCCACACCTCTTGGCTCCCAGAAACAAAATATATTATTGAGATGAAGCTGTCAAAATTGCTAATTAATGTATCCAACTGTTAAAAACGAGTCAACTTTTCATGCTTTTTTTTATATTAGTCATTATAGTTTGCAGGACATTTTAAAGCACATTACCATAATCAGAGGAGGCAGAGTTTTCACTGGTGAATTCAGTTGTGGTCACAGAGTTAGTAGAAAGTCCTGCAGTGTCATTGCTAGTAGATTTCAGAATATTCAGCTTCTCCAGTTTTGAGACTCCTGGTCGGTTTTGAAGGCCAACAGTCCGCGCGCTAGAAGTGGCATGCTCAGTGGTTACCTGGGCCTGGGATATGCAGTCCACTACAGTCCCTAACAAAACAAAGACACAGCATATTCATTTTGTTAATGAGTAATTTTAGACTACAAAGTTCATATAAAAATTTTATCAGGTGACCCAAAATCATCTGAGCACACTGTGCAGTTTGGGGGACAGCCAAATATCTGTAAACAATTCTCAATATCATGACCACCATGAAAAACGACTAAGCAAACTATAGTTAGTATAAAGTATATGGCATTTAAAATGTGATGTTACAAAAAAAAAAAAAAAAAAAAAAAAGTCTTGTAGGGCTGTAATTAATTATGTGTTGTTTAAGATAGAAGTAAAACAAAGAAAAACAAAACAACTATTAAAATACCAGTGGGTGTGAGGACTTAGGTTAAAGAGCTTACAGGAGGGGCCACTTCTGTGTAAACTAAGTGCAGGCAACAAAGGTATTATCTTACATTAATACATATAATATTGAGTTGTACTGTGGAGCAGTTTTAGCTTAAAGATACTATGATTTATTATTTTTATATTATTTAGTATTTTTTTTTATGATGTGCTTTGTTTGTTCAGTTTTACTATATAGCTGGCAAAATAGTATATAACATAATCATGTGTTGTAATGTGTCTCTAGAATTTTGAGTTATTTTCTCTAAGAATAATTGTCTATTCAAGCACAAGGACTCTGTCATTAAAAACATGTATTATTTGCTTTTTACGTTTTCCTTTCCACATAGAAACATAGAATTTGCCGGCAGATAAGAACCGATTGGCCCATCTAGTCTGCCCATTGTTTTATCAACTTATGGAAACCGCAAACCTTATTTGATCCTTTAATCTTTATAAGGATAAACTATATTCGGTACACAGAGATAAATACAAACTTTATTGAAAGAGTTACTGATAAATATTTCTGTGTTTGACATTGAAATCCTATGGTTCCAACCAGGGCCGGACTGGCCATCTGGCACTTCTGGCAAATGCCAGATTCGCGATTTCTGGGGGGTGCCCGCGATTTTCGGGGAGGGGGGTCGCGGGGGTGCCCCGATTTCCGGGGGGTGCATGCGATTTTCGGGGGGGGGGGGGGTCGCTTTGGTGCCGCGATTTCTGGGGGGTGCCCGCAATTTTCGGGGGGGGGGGGGGGAGGGGTCGCGGGGGTGGCGCAATTTTTTTTTTGGGGGGGGGGGTCACGGGGGTGAGAGCCAGGGGGTGCTGGGAAAGTGGATGAGAGCCAGGGGGTGCTGGGAAAGTGGATGAGAGCCAGGGGGTGCTGGGAGAGGGGGTGAGAGAGCCGAAGGGGGTGCTGGGAAAGGGGGTGAGAGAGCCAGGGGGTGCTGGAAAAGGGGGTGAGAGAGCCAGGGGGTGCTGGGAAAGGGGGTGAGAGCCAGGGGGTGCTGGGAAAGGGGGTGAGAGCCAGGGGGTGCTGGGAGAGGGGGTGAGAGAGCCGAAGGGGGTGCTGGGAAAGGGGGTGAGAGAGCGGAAGGGGGTGCTGGGAAAGGGGGTGAGAGAGCGGAAGGGGGTGCTGGGAAAGGGGGTGAGAGCCAGGGGGTGCTGGGAGAGGGGGTCAGAGAGCCGAAGGGGGTGCTGGGAAAGGGTGTGAGAGCCAGGGGGTGCTGGGAAAGGGTGTGAGAGAGCGGAAGGGGGTGAGAGCCAGGGGGTGCTGGGAAAGGGGATGAGAGCCAGGGGGTGCTGGGAAAGGGGGTGAGAGAGCGGAAGGGGGTGCTGGGAAAGGGGGTGAGAGCCAGGGGGTGCTGGGAGAGGGGGTCAGAGAGCCGAAGGGGGTGCTGGGAAAGGGTGTGAGAGCCAGGGGGTGCTGGGAAAGGGTGTGAGAGAGCGGAAGGGGGTGAGAGCCAGGGGGTGCTGGGAAAGGGGATGAGAGCCAGGGGGTGCTGGGAAAGGGGGTGAGAGCCAGGGGGTGCTGGGAGAGGGGGGTGAGAGAGCCGAAGGGGGTGCTGGGAAAGGAGGTGAGAGAGCCGAAGGGGGGTGCTGGAAGAGGGGGTGAGAGAGCGGAAGGGGGTGCTGGAAGAGGGGGTGAGAGAGCGGAAGGGGGTGCTGGAAGAGGGGGTGAGAGAGCGGAAGGGGGTGCTGGAAGAGGGGGTGAGAGCGGAAGGGGGTGCTGGAAGAGGGGGTGAGAGCGGAAGGGGGTGCTGGAAGAGGGGGTGAGAGCGGAAGGGGGTGCTGGAAGAGGGGGTGAGAGCGGAAGGGGGTGCTGGGAAAGGGGGTGAGAGTCAAGGGGTGCTGGGAAAGGGGGTGAGAGAGCCGAAGGGAGTGCTGGGAGAGGGGGTGAGAGAGCCAAAGGGGAAGGGGGTTCTGGGAGAGGGGTGAGAGAGCCAGGGGGTGCTAGGAGAAGGGGTGAGAGAGCCAGGGGGTGCTGGGAGAGGGGGTGAGAGCCGAAGGGGGTGCTGGGAGAGGGGGTGAGAGAGCCGAAGGGGGTGCTAGGAAAGGGGGTGAGAGAGCCGAAGGGGGTGCTGGGAGAAGGGGTGAGAGAGCCAAAGGGGGTGGTGGGAGAGGGGGTGAGAGAGCCAAAGGGGAATGGAGCGCTGGGAGAGGGGGTGAGAGAGCCAGGGTGGTAGGGGGTGCAGGAAGAGGAGTGAGAGAGCCGGGAGGTAGAGGGTGCAGGAAGACGTGTGAGAGAGTCAGGGGAGTAGGTGGTACAGGAAGATGTGTGAGAGCCAGCGGAGAAGGTGGTGCAGGGAGTTAAGTGAGAGGGACAAAGGAGAAGATGGTGCAGGGGCATAGGTAAAAGAAAGTGTAAAGGGAGAGACATCTTAAGAATGGAAATGTCAGGGATGCAGCCATCATAAAACACAAGTAGTAATGAAGAATGGAAATGCACAGAGGGGACAAGTGTTAAAAAAAAATAAAAAAAAATCAAGCCTTCATACTCCATTCAGTTATATTTTCTATACCCCCACTCCTAAATTTCTGCTTCGACCACTGCCCTCTATTCCTGCTCCCGACTGCCTGTGTGAGCTGACAGCTGCTGATCCCTCCTCGCCCAGCGCACCCACTAGGAAAACAGAACACAGGATGCCATAATCAGGTAAGTTCATATATTTTCTCGTGTGCAATATGTTTTTAACCATCCTTTCTTGAACTGGGGACACTACAGCGTATCCAATAATGTTTAACACTATGTATTGCTCATTATTGAGCTGTAATGTTTTTTGCATATTTATCTGTACAGAGATTTTTAATTAAGAGGAAAAAACATTGCTTGTCATAAATTTTATCTGTAATTGTGTCAATATATCTATTTTTGTTTGCCTTGTAAATGATGTATTAAGCTGCTCTTGGGACTCACACTCAGTATCTGATATGCTGTACCAATTTTTATTTGTGAATGAGTTTTTATCTGAGCTTTACTAATCATTTGTGGGCACTACTATGGCATAATGTTATTTGGGGTCACTATTGTGGCATTATATGATTTGGAGGCACTGTTGTGACATAATATGATTTGTGGGCACTACTGTATGGTATATATTTTGGGGGCACTACTATGCCATAATATGATTTGTGGGCACTTCTGCATGACCAAATATGAATTGAGGGTAATACTATGTGGCATAATATGACCTTGGGGCACTACGATGTGGCATAATATGAACTGGGCACACTACGGTGTGGCATCATATGAACTTCTGCCAAAGGCAAGTCTTTCATTGTTGAATATGACAGGAGCCCACAGAAGTTGCTGTATCGGGGCCCAAAATTCCTCTGGTCAGCCCTGCCTGTGAGTCAAGGGGGTAGACGCCTCCAGGTAAATAATCTAAATGTTTCCTATCTAATCAAACTGATGGATCACATCCAATTATTTCTCACCCACCTCCTCTATCCCCCTTAATTTATATACTGTGTTATTTAAAATGAATAGAAAAGACGCATATCCAATTACTGTAGTAAAACAAAAATATTTTTCTCTGACATTTTGCTGTAGATGGAAATACTTTTAATGCGGCCGTGTGGGTTCAACTGATCATTCAATAGTTATGTTTTTTTTAGATATATGTTAGTTTTATTTCATGTGGAATGATTCATGAAAATTCTGCCATTACTATTTAATTGAGGGAAAAGGGTACCTGTTACCTATGTGTGTGTGTAAGTATTCTGTTCGTTGTTGCTATTTTGTGGGAGATTTGAAAAAAGCAAAACATTGTTTCCTACAGTGGCGTCTGTATAATTGGTGATATTGCTGTAGTATGGGGTGGCGTGCTCGTGGCGGCAATGTTGTAGTGTGTTTGGGGCTTAGTATTGCTAATAAGTAGAAGAGGGTATTGCTATAATGTGGGGGGTGACGCTGGACGCTGTAATATGGGGGGTGATGCCGGTTGCTGTAATGTGGGGGGTGATGCCGGTTGCTGTAATGTGGGGGGTGCTGCTGGTTGCTGTAATGTGGGGGGTGATGCCGGTTGCTGTAATGTGGGGGGTGATGCTGGATGCTGTAATGTGGGGGGTCATGCTGGACGCTGTAATGTGCGGGTGATGCTGGACGCTGTAATGTGGGGGGTGATGCTGGATGCTGTAATGTGGGGGGGCGATGCCGGTTGCTGTAATGTGGGGGGTGATGCTGGATGCTGTAATGTGGGGGGTGATTGATCTAGTATGAGTGTGTGTGGGGGGTTATTTATTGCTGTAATTTGGGTACTAATAATGTATTGCCATGGTGTTTATTGATGTAATTGGGGTGCTAATAATGTAATGTTGAGGGTCATTAGGAGAAATAAATACCCCCCCCCCTCACACTCATACTACATCATGTTGTACTGTGCCAGCATCAGTGTGCAACAATATAGTGCATGGAGCCCACAACATGTGGGCCTGTGTGCTTTAAATGCCAGGGCTGATTTTTAGTCCCAGTCCGGCCCTGGTTCCAACCTGCATACAGATGCTACGAGTGCCTGACAAAACATTGGCATGAAATAGGTTGAAATCACATGAACTGTTTTTTTCCTCTGGTGATTGTAAAAACTTTAGAGGGGATAATTAGCTGCTTAAAATAATGTTTGCTCCTCTTCTTCAGGATCCAGCACAAGGACATATTACTACAGTGTATAACCTTGCTTCTGGTTGAAATGTCATCAAGTGCATTGTAAAACTATGGGCAGAGAGTATGAAAAATGTAGGTGCCCAAACTTGCTGTTCAATTATTTTGTTTGCAGATAAGTAGATACTATTGTGGATGAGTCAAACCTTACACACGTCTTGTTAGTAGCTCTAGGGCAGCGGCAGGGAGGTTGGCCAGGGTTGAAGATACTTCACATACAGTAATATTTCACTTATAGCAAGAGTTGCAGCAGCATGACAGAAATTATGAAGTTGCAATTCTCACAATAAATTGGGGTGACTATGGGTGATGCGGGAGTATGACGGGCTAAATAATTACAGTAATTTACTACAGCCAGCACAAATCATAATAATTGCAATCCTCATTCCAAGATATTTGTTCTGCTCAAAAACAAAATCTATAAACGTACATATTTCCCCATACAATACCTGGATGAACTCTGTTTGTTAGGTCAAGCAAAGACAATATTCAGGCATTTTATAAAAACAGTAAGTTGAAAAAAAATGAGACTGTGGAACAATAATATTCAAGGAATAAAGATTCTAAGGAACATATTGACACAAGTCATAGAATGGTAAATGCTAGCAGCAACATGTGAATTTGGGGACATAAAAGATTCTGTTATCACTCAGAGACAAAACAGTGAATTAGGAACTTATTTAACTTGCAATTGTGGGGCCTGAGTCATTAAGGAGAGTAAAGCATAAAAAAGGAGTAACATTTGCACCTGGGCAAAACCATGTTGTATTGGAGGGAGAGGTAAACTTAAAATGTGAGGCAGATTTATAGTTTGGGTAGGGCATGTCCTAGATCAACTTTATATTTCAATGTAATAATAAAGCTAGCAAGTATTTGTGTGCTAGATGAAAAAACAGCCAGTATTTAACTTATGTACAAAATAATAAACTGATTTGCACCCCTTGCATTGTAACATGGTTTGTCCCAGAGAACATTTACTCCTTTGCTTGCCTTAATGACTCAGGCCCGTGATCTTTTAATCGCATTCACTGCAAGTGAATGCAAAGTGGTCCATTGACCACCCCCTCCGAGTGCTGCAAATTCTGGTAACCCGCCACATGTCAGACATGCAGGACCTGTGTCTCAGCTCAGTGTATGCTGACAAGCAAGAAGCACGCAGAAAGGTAAACAGTGCCACAGGACACACACTGACAGAGCAGAAGACATCGCAGTGTCAATGTGGAAAAGCAAATAGTAGTTAATGATTCAAAACTATGTTTTGTAACCTTACTAAAAGCAAGTTCCATTTAGTTTCAGGGCTTGTTCACACCAATTTGCATTTTTCCCCCCACACGTTAATGAATGTATGAAAAGCACATTACAAATTACTGCTCTAAAATTTTAATGCTGCATTTAAAATGTAAAAATATGATGCAACCTAGTTCTCATGTATGCTACGAGTACATTCAATTTTATTTTGTATTTTTTATAACCTATAGGTGAATGCAGACTAAAATTCCAAAATCCTTGTAAGAAAACTAAAAACAACACATTGGAGTTTACAGTAAATCAGAATGTGGGAATCTCTCATTGCTGGGAGTAAAATCAATTCAGGCTACAGACTTAATGAAAGTATAATTTTAGAACATAATGGCTTAATGGATCTTGATGTCTCGCCAAGGCTTCAAACATTTCATAATAAGCCTTTGGGTAATTTAAATTTGCAGACCATATAACTTCAGTACACAGATATATTTAAATGTGATGCTTGATTAAAGACAAATATAAACAAAGAATACCATTATAGATCCACCAGATTACCCACAAGACAAGTGTCTATATCAATGACAATCACTAAAGGAAGAACTGAAGGATTTACAAGCCAGACATGCACTGATCAGCCACAACATCAAAACCACCTGTCTAATATTGTGTAGGTCCCTTCGTACCACCAAAACAGCTCTGACCCCTTGAGGCATGGACTCTACAAGACCTCTGAAGGTGTCCTGTGGTATTGGGCACCAAGACATTAGCAGCAGATCCTTTAAGTCCTGTAAATTGCGGGGTAGAGCCTCCATGGTTGGGACTTGTGTTTCTAACACATCCCACAGATGCTCAATTGGACTGAGATCTGGGGAATTTGGGGGCCAAGATCAAAACTATGAACTCTTTTGTCATGTTCCTCAAACCATTCCTGAACAATTTTTGCAGTGTGGCAGAGTGCATTATCCTACTGAAAGAGGCCACTGCTATCAGGGTATACCGTTGTGATGAAGGGATGTACTAGGTCTGCAACAATGTTTAGGCAGGCGATACATGTTAAAGAAACATCCACATGAATGCCACTACCCAAGGTTTCCCAGCTTGAACATTGCTCAGACCATCACGCTACCTCCGCTGGCTTGTCTTCTTCCCATAGTGCATCCTGGTGCCATCTCTTCACTGGGTAAACGACACACGCATCCGGCCGTTCACATGATCTAAAGAAAACATGATTCATAAAGAGGCCACCGTCTTCCACTGTGCCATTGTCCAGTTCTGGTGCTCACATGCCCATTGTACGTGCTTTCGGTTGTGGACAGTGGTCAGCATGGATACTCGGATTGGTCTGCAGCTATGCAGTAAGCTGCGATCACTGTGTTTTCGGACACCTTTCCATCAGAGAGCATTAACTTTTCCAGCAACTTATGCTACAGTAGCTCTTCTGTGGGATTGGATCAGACGGGCTCCCCATGTGCATCAATGAGCCTTGGGCACCCATGACCCTTTTGCCAGTTCACCGGTTGCCCTTCCTTGAACCCCACTTTGTAGGTACTAACTGCATAACAGGAACACCTCACAACACCTGCTGTGCTGTAGATGCTCAAAATTTGGCACTTGTCAAAATCGCTCAGACCCTTGTGCTTGAAATTTTTCCTGCTTCCAACACATCTACTATAACAGCTGACTGTTCATTTGCTGCATAATATATCCCACCCCTGGACAGATGCCAGCGTAATGAGATAATAAATGTTATCCACGTTGACAGTGGTTTTAAAGTTGTGGCTGACTGGTGTATAATACCAGTACAAAAAAAGGTGCAGGCTGGATAAGCAACCTGGACATAATAAAGAAACCAGCAGGCAACTTATATGCATTCATCCCAAACCACTGCTTAAAGCCCTGAAAAGGAACCATTATCCAGTGCCTATAATAGAAGATATGTCAACAGTTGGAAAACAGTTTTTACATCAAAAAAATATTCTAACATTTGGAACTAGATGAGAAATCCAGTTGAATAACCACGTTTTAGACTCCCTTGTACAATATAAATAGCTTAGTATACCCATGGAATGTGAACCAAAGCCCATTAGAGGCTGACACAATTTTTGGACAATTGCAGAAAAAAAAAAGTACAATAATAGTACAATAAAGCCATATAGATATATGTTAAGATCAACAATTTCTGGGTATGGTCAATTACATTTCTAAATGTTGTAATCATCTGTCTGATATGTGTGAACCACTGAGAAAGTTATCACATACAGATCACAGTGGGACTGGCCTGGAGCACAGAAACAACATATGAGCCAGTGAAACAAGCATACAACAGACACAGCCACTCCCCACAAACTATAACCCCAATGAGTCTATGGTAGTACAATTTGATTATTTGTAACCTGGAGCCAGAATAATGCAGAACCCTAACAAGCACAGAGCGGCGTTATACACCGTTTGAAAAGCTGTAACATTTGGGTCAGGTGAAATCCATCAATACGCACATGTAATGGGGCATTCTGATCATAAGTCTCTGGAGAGTATTGCAAACAAGCTGCTATTAAATACCACAAAAAAATACTGCAGTGCATGCTTCTAAAACGGAAGCAGTACGACTGTTATTTATGGTACTGCCCAGGAAATATCAACCTAATTCAGATACTCTTAGTAGGGATTACACTTCCCAAGAAACAACAAACTACATTGAACCTATCAATATGTGTTAAAACCTGCCTATGTCACAGGACATGCTAAAAGCAATACAAACAAGCTGAAAATGTCACTATGCTGCACGCTCTTTACAGGGCTGACTCCAGTATAAACAGAATACCACTGTGGACGCTTCTTCTGTCTTCCACATAAGTGATGAACTGTCTGTACAGCATGGCAGCATCTTCAAGGGAGGAAGAGCAGCGATTCCATGCCCACCATTTAAGGACTGAAGAATGTCTATGCCGGGCATGGAAGTGTGTTTATTGGCTGGGAATGAATGGCCATATAAGAACATTTATAACAAAATGTGGAATATGTAGGACTTGGAATGACAAGCAACAGACGGAAACCTTGCAACCACATGAAATTACTGACAGACCTTGGTCAAATGTTGGCACAGATTGTTTAGTTTGAATGGCAGAGTAAATTAGAACAGTACACTACTATTCCTATTTCTGGGAAATGGGTTACCTAAAAGATACAAGCGCAAAGTTTGTCATTACAAATCTAAAATCCCCACTTTTCAAGGTATGGGGTGTCAGATATTGTATTTGCCCATAATGTAACAGTTTATTTCAGAGGAGTTCAAACAGTCTAGTACTATGTGGGGATTTGAGTCTCTATCCGCTAAGTAATGGTAAAGCAGAGTCTGCAATTTAAACAGCCAAAAGACTGCTGCAAAAAGCAAAACAAGCAGACAGATATCATTACTGGATCACAGAAACGCGCCAGCCCGAGGATTGAAATGTAGTCCTGCACAGAGACACAGGAGCAGATAAACAAGCACTATTACCTTGTGGATAATGTCAGAGATCAACAGCAGAGCCAAAACCACCAGTTCTTTGCTATAATAAATCATTACCTATCCTCCACAAACATTATACTGTGCAAATTCAACCACAGGGCAAATACAGCAAACAATGGAATAAAGACACAATTTTGTAAAACCTAGAAAATCGCTTCTATCCTGTTAGGGATGAAGGAGGCGTTTAAGATGATGCCAAAGCCACATAAACAATAGGATGACAGCCCAACAAATAAAACTACAAGAGCGGACACACCGGCAGAAGGAACATCTGAAGATCTATGTGGTGATCAATAAAATAGACAGGCCCTAATAAACAATTGTTTGCTGGGATCAGTAGAAATGGCATAGGTGGAGAAATATCATATGTATTCAGCCAGCTCACCTAAAGGATTATGGGGTATATTTAAGAAAGCACGGTAGTGCACCATCGTGCACTTACCATGGAAATCAGGTCCCGATGTGTCCTCAGCATATTTATTAATGGTGCATCCATATCTGCTGCTTTGCACTCCTCTTCGTTTTTGGGAGCAGTCACCATTCAACAGTATGGTGCCTGCTCCCAGCCGCAATCTAACAAGTTCCGAATTTTTTTTTTTTTCGGAAACTTGTCTTGATAATGTACGCCAGCTGAAGCTGGCATACATTATCATAAATGAAAAAATCCAATGCTGCCAGCTCTGCTCCGAAGAGCAGAGCTGGACAGCGCATGTGTGGAGGGATCACATGACCTCCCTGTCACTCACAGCTCTTTCTCTGCAACGAAAATATGTAGCATTGTATGATATTCTCTGTGTAGCCGCTCACTTATGTAGACGGTATAAGTGAGGGACTTGGTGGAATGTGTTGTGATCATGTATTTCAGCTGTTGTTGCAAAATTTAATACAACTGTACTTGTTATAACAGAGTACTGGAAACCAAAACAGATGGAAACAATAACACAAGTACCATCCATTCTAATAATGCTATTAAGGGTAAACGATAAGAGTCTGCATTACAGGCAGATTCTGCAGCAGGACCTGTGACTGTACATCTTCCACCTGCACTGGAAGTTATTTTGAGCTTGTGATGAAAGAGACCACAGTGCGCACTGTATAACAGTAATGAGCAGGATTCAGAATTCAGATGTGAAAAAAAATGGAACGTAGCAACCCACCTTAAAGCCAATTAAATCTGTATTACATAGAATAAAATATATATTTATAGTTACTTAGTGGTTTATAAAATATCTGCAGTAATATACTACATTTCAGATATAACACTAAATACTTCTACAGAGCAGCAGGAGATAACGGGACACTATTACCATATAGGCACGTGCCAAGGGAAGCACAGTGTAAGGGGCACCAGAGACATTGGAATTATTTTTTCCTTTGATAAAGACCAATTCACAAAAAAAAAAACATTCAATCACCCATTTTCCCATGTAGAAATAGTAGAGAAGACGGTGTTGTACAGAAGGGAAATAATTCTGTGGGGACACAATGACTAATTCAGACACAAACCATCATACAGCATCAACTCTAAATTCAACACAATATATAACACACACACATACACACCTCATTGTTGACTTTTTCAGACTGTATACATTCATGTATCCAGGTACAGAATAGTAACACAGTTTTTGGATCATATGTTTAAATCTACAACCACTTTTTCTATTGAATATGATGACAAAATGGCAATACTTTTAACTGAAGTGATAAAAGGGCGTCAGTTTTTATACGGAGACCACTTCTGGGCTGCAACCCTTTTTCCACAAGAGGAAATTAAACGGCAGTGACCTAGGGGCAGTAAAGTCAGCCAAAGCAAAACTGCATACGGTTGCTGTACAGTACTGAGATACATGTGATAGTGTTACAAAGGCAGGAAATGAGATGGGAGTGTTTATTGACACTGAGGGGCACAGTGCTGGTGCATGGTACCTCTTGTCAAAACCTATTGCGGAAGTGTCAAGGGAGTAGGCAGAGAGGGTGTGAATTGCACTTCTTGTTAGAGGAAGTATTAGGTTTTATCCTGTGTTGATCCCCACTGGCTAAAGTATGTAAAAGCTTTCTGATACTGGAAAGGAAGTTTACAAGGATGACAGCAACTGAAGGAAAAACTAAAATATACGCTACTGTTCCAAATCCTAGGCATATGCAGTTACATTTTATCTATGCTATCAGGGAATAGAAGGAGAACAGCAGTAACTACATGGTACAACTTACAGCAAATATAACAACTGCATTTACAAAAGAAACAGCTGACATAATAGTGGATTATACAAATGGCAGAAGAAAATACAGGCTACATAGGATTACATGAAATCATAAAGATGGTAAAGGAAAGGAGTGGGGCTGGTGACACAGGTTAAGAAAGGGATGAAGAGCAAATCTCTAACACCACAGTGGGCAGAGACCTACAGATCACCTGCTCTATGTGTATGGTACAAATGTAATTATGGTGCAGCAGTCTTAAGAAAAAGCAGCATTTTCTCTAGACTCACTAAAATACAGTACATACTAATGGAGCCTGGACAAGAGACCAACTTCATAGTGTCCTAGAAATACAGGATGCCACTAATTTTACTAAGGGGAATCTACTCCTTCATCATCATCTATTTATTTATATAGAGCCACTGATTCCGCAGCCCTGTAGAGAACTCACTGACATCAGTCCCTGCCCCATCAGAGCTTACAATCTAAATCCCCTAACATACACACACACAGACCGAGAAAGACTAAGGGCAATTTTAATAGCAACCAATTAACCTACCAGTATGCTTTTGGAGTTTGGGAGGAAACCGGAGTACCCGGAGGAAACCCACGCAAACACAGGGAGAACATACAAACTCCTCAAAGATAAGGCCAAGGTCGGTAATCGAACTCATGACCTCAGTGCTATGAGGCAGAAGTGCTAACCAGTAAGTCACTGTGCTGCCCACATATTATATAACATCGTTGGGGCATTTTTAACCTCTCTCTACCTAAATTCCTTCATGTTTTTATTTATTGTGGTGATCTTAAGATGTGAGTAAGCAACAAAAATGGAGTACTATCCTTAACTTACATTGCCCAAACATTATATCAAGTACTTGAACTAAATCTGCTGTAAGCTTTACTCCTACAGTCACTGTTGTACAGTGTACTCTGTACCATTTGAAATATAAATATAAAAGAAAACAATTATTTTACGTCTTGCACTGATCCCTTGAGGTAAACACGATATACTCAGCTTTTAGGATACTGTTACAAATTGCCCTTTGTATTTTTCAATGGGATGCTAAAACAGCCCCTTAGGGAGATCAGTTACATGAAACATCATCTTACAGTGCTCTTTACACAATATGCATAGAAACACCTGTACATGACATGACCACTGGTCAGTATTACAATACAATTCAGTGTTCTTACAACAGAAGTGTCAGTGAAAGGTAGGAAATATTTGAACTATAAGTCACCCTCTCATAGGTTGCGATCAGCACAAAGCCAATTCCCACCTACACTGTATTCAACCTCTAGACAGTGACGGCTTTTGTCATGTTAAAATGAATCTATATTCACACCCCCCCCCCACCCACCCACCCCTGTTTATACTCTGCTTAGTAACCTTTTCCCTCCCACTCACTTTTGTCACTCCCCATTACTCTAATTCATATATCAAATCATCCAGTATGCAGAAAAGGAAGTGATAATGAAAGTGGCATAAAGCAAAGATGGACACCATGAAGTAGTACAGCTGAACTGGTCGGTACTGTGACGATGTGATGGGCAGACATGGAATAATTCCTGTCAAAGACACCAGGCCACTATGGTGACATCGCCTCCAAATAGGGAGAACACAGCAAGATAACAAGTTCCTTGGTCACCAACAATAAAGTGAAGGACTTTATTGTGCTCTTGCATGTTGCAATTATTCACAGCTGCGTGCAGGGGGGGGGGGGGGGGGGGGTGTTAGGTCATTACACAAAACATGTGGGGTAATTATAACACAACCAGAACTTGCTGAACACAAAGGATCCATGCACATATTTATTTGTGTTCAAAGGTGATTGAGAGCTTTTGTTTTCATTTGTGAAACATTTTCCACCCCCTCCAGTTAAGGGCTTAATTTGTAGCTTGTTTGGTATATTAATGTAGTTCAATCCTTATCCTCTGATAGAAATAGGATGAGGTAATGACTGGTAATATTCCAAACTGATGCATTTTTTCAGGGTCACAGGAAAACATCACTACGCCTGTCAGAGCTCATCAGCTGTTCACAATGTTCGGGACACAAATATAAAATTATTTCACTGACTGAACACAATTATAACTGCACTTTAAGACACAAGAGTACAGTACTGCAAACTGAGAAAAAAAAATGAAAAAAAAAGGACAAAACTTCCACGTTTATTCAGAAATGTTCCATGTTTGAGGCTCTTTATAAAAAATATTTCCAATATATCACCAAAACAAGCAATGCCTGCACCTACATACTGTGAGGGCAGCCATTTTGTAGGCTAGACCAATGTTCCTACTTGCCAACTTTTCCTTCTTGGCTTCAGGGAGATCCCGAGAGAGCTGGGCGTGCGGGGAAGGGGCTTGACGAATCGCATCATTTTGGCACCGCCCCCTAAATGATTGTTACAATTCTGGACAAGTACAGCATGGGGCGGGGCTAAGATGATGCAATATTTGCGTCATTAAACCCCGCCCCTGTCACTTATCTATTGCGAGGGCGAGAACAGAGAGGTTGCCCAGCTCTCCCGGGAAGTCTCCCAGAAATACTGTCCCTTAGACATTTCGGGAGAGTAGGCAACTATGCGTTAAAGTAAAGCAGCTAATGAATCTCTAGAGACTGAAGTGTCTTTTCCATTTCTGTCTCCATTACTGAAGACATGTTGTCTTACCTGTCAGTCTTTGATTAAATCTTGGTCTCCATGAAAATGGCCACCTCCATAGGCATCAATACATGGATATAGGACACAATTTCTGAACGGTGTCATCATGCCACAGATGGCGAAGCCAACCACGTCTTGTACTGGCTCAACATCAGGGAGAATGCCACACTTTTCAGGGAGTGAGGGAGATCACCCATATTTCAGAGAGTCTCCCTGACATTCAGGGAGAGTTGGCATGTATGCCAATGTCTATGAAAGTGTAGCTTACCAAAGGATGAGGGACCAGTGACATCATCGATAAGCTGCATAAATACTGCTACAGCTATCTCCATCCTATCTCTGCTAACAGCGGCCAAATGGCAACGCTTTCTTCAACCAGTAATAATGCTGTCTCTGTGTGTGGACAACTAATTCATTTTAATGTATGGAAAATACAAACCATAATAACATTTACTGCTTTGCCTACAGAATTAGTGAAAATGTAATTAGGAAACATCTTGTGACAGCAAATCTCTTTACATGCAAATAAAAAGACATGTATTAACAGAATATGTCAGAGAGCATATGTCCCCTGGTTTTTACATACATAACAAATTTGCATCTTACTACAGTGAAGTTACATTTCAAAATTATAGTGCAGGACACAGCAAAACGATTCAAAATATCAATTGTGCAGGAGTGCATTCCAACTGATGAAGCTCCAATATAACACTTGTGATATATTGGTGATAAAGAAGGTTATCACACAGCCTTTCATAATACATTTGTTAATACTGTTACTGTGGGATATTTTTCTCATCATAAAAGTCTACTAGTGACACGATATTTATTGAGGATGACAGCAGCAGCTGTTTTGATTTATAATGACATTCAGTAGCTGTCACAAGGTTGAATCCGAAATGCGCACTGTCACATAAGCTAAGCAACAGAGACTTTGCCTCCCTCATCTGATTCAATGATTCCCAACAGGGCCAAGGTATGTTTCAAAAATATTATAGTGTGCGTCCAATATGCCACTACAATATGCTGCTGGTAAGAGCAGGTGATAGGCAGGGCTAGTAGACTACTAAGGTGTGGTGGTCTCAACCAAGATGTCATTCACTGGAGTTTGCAAACCGTGCATGCATGTCATTACAATCCATGGAACAGAATAACATTCATAAGAAATATTTGTGTTTTATAAACAGTAATTATTTTGTTCTACATACATTTTAAGCAAAATGGGAGAGATTTCCTCTTTTTTTTTTTTTCTTTATAATTTGTGTACTCTTCTCGCTTAACATAATTATTTTGATCTTTTCTTTGGACATGTGGCAGAAAAGCAATTAAACAAGGAATGAGAAGCTCTTGGATCACCAACTAGATTATTGATATAATTACCAATTTCTAGTTATTACATATATGAGCCATGTAACTTATTTTTTCTTTAAATTGTGTACAGGCAGGATACATATCCGGCTTGGAATGTTGACAAACGTCAATACATAATAAGTACCAGCAAGCTTGCGTGCACTGTACATAAAGACAACTCATTTAAACATGGCACCAAGAGAACACCCTTTATTTTCCATAATAAACAATTTACCTAAAACTATTATATATTTTTTTAGATCTACACATATGCATACATACATAATCTAAGAAATAAAATAAGTGGCTATTACAGTAATAAATTAAACAGGTAGCATGAACCTATACCTATTTGCCCAGAACACATACAAACCCCTCACATACTTAGAGTCACATGGTCTAAAGAAAAACAGATTCCTTCATTTGTTTTGCTGTATTTGTCTCTCAAACAGAAATATAAGGTACCTTTTATAGACTGTTTAACCTTCATGCTAAAAGTCTGGGTTGTCTATTTTCTTTGAGAATTAAGTCACAGCCTCAGGTAAAAGCTACTTTGCTTGGCAAATACAGACTGTCTACATGATTAGCACAGTAACTGTTTCCCTGCCACAGTGTAAAAATATAGAACAGGTTTACAAAGATTTATCAGTCATTCTTACTTGAATGTAAATCATTTGCTTTAAAAACTAAATACAAATGTGCAAATTATCATACCTTTTGACTTCAGTAAAGAATTACAAAGTAAATTGCAAGCTATCAAGAGAGAAAAGAATTGCACATGAGCAGTGCATATTTTTGGGGTGAATACTTTGTCAGTCATGCGCATGTACAGATGCAGTCCGCTATTTCCGTAATTGCGATCCGTGATAGAAATACGAATGTCAGCAAAACCTAAAATATCACTTGAAAGTCATCTGTCCCTTACTGACCATTACCTTAACTGAAATTTAATTTCAATGTTTCATCCCCCGAAAAAACTTGGTTGAAACATCAAGACTTTATTTTCATATTTGTATACTGTAACATTTTACGTACACTGGTTTATAATCGCATATAAATACCCTTTCCTGTATATATAGTGCGTACGTTGCACACAAAAAATATCCCATTTGTGCACAGAATCAGACACATTACTATGGAACGTCACCATCAGTCCAGTTCCTACCGTCAGAAGCAACAAAACATAACTTCCCTGCGGTCTCCTCCACCCTGGCATGCATTACTAGGTGTGTACCCTTAAACATAGTGCAAATTCACAGTATGTCACATAAGAGGAGGGAACAGAATGTGAAATGCATATCTACATTTTTCAATCTTCCTAAATTACCTTTATTGTGCTTGCAATTATTCTGCATTGTTTAGCTCTGGAATGTACAATGCTGTAGAAACAGGGCACACTTTATAAAGGTCACAAAATATATTCAGGAACACAGGTAATGGCTTTAGACCACACAGGTGTATATGGAGACAAGATTTTAATAACACCAGGTCACTGTACATGGTAAGCGTGAGGATTGGAAAGCTTTACAGCCATTGCAAAATGAAACCTCTAGCGATCAATTTAAGTGATCCCGTAGATGGCCTATGCTTGTTCTAAGGCCATAAGAGCCATGTTCTCAGGTAGAAGATATTTGCATGATCAGATACACAGATGATGCATCAGTCAAAAAAAGCAAAGTCATATAAATATTTATGTAATGAATATCATGGGGAATGTGCATATTAACATGCAGACCATGACAGCAAAGACATACAAAAAGGCATGACCTTTTTTTTTTTTTTCTTTTAACAAGAACTAATGAAAAACAATTAAAACAGAAGTTCCAGGCTTACATGAATACATCAGGAAATGCTTAACACACTTTATATAACATGGGCCTTTTTCTGATCAGGATTTCTTGATGAAGGGGAGCATTGTTTGAGTTTTAGCTCTTTCATCTAAAATGAGACTTTTGGATTCTAGACAGAATGGCTAATGTTCAAGTTTATACAAGTGAACATTATCAACTAAAAAGCAGACAACCAACCTTACAGGGCTCAATAAAACAGGATCATCCCCTGGTACCAGTGTAAATTGCAAGTAAAACAGCTTTCACATTAGCATAGAAGAAATTCTGTGGATTACATAGCTAAATGACATACCTGAAGTCAACAAAACACTTTTTGTTTTATTAAATCTGTTCAGTATTTTGTATGAACTCTGTCTCTATTGTCTTTAAAATGTGTACATCTCTCGGGGGTAGCACAGAAGCCAGAGTCCGAGTGGTGGAATTTTGCAGTTGCTTAAGTAACAGAAATATTGTGTATAAACCGCAGATTGGTGGATTCACATAAGTGGCCATAGCCAATGGTCACAGCAAGTATAATAGAAACATGATTATTTACAAACCACAAAAATTCCAATACTGCAATGCAAATGCTCTCGTGATGGCACGTGCCTGCACTCAGTTATACTGGGAAGCAATGTGGATTTGCTGGCCAATATTGTTGCATCTGTGGGGGTGCTAAGCTTTGTACCAGCCGATGGGAGGAGTTGGCTGGATCACAGATTAGGCACATGAGTGTTTGCACCAACATGCAGAAATGAGACTTTGATTTGTGGGACAAGGTTATGTAAAGGAGATATAAGGGACGGAGAGGGGTAGATCCCCTGTATGCTATGCACAAATTCAGCTTCCAGGTGCAGTTCTGAGGATTGTGAAGGGGCTGCGCACTTAGGTGGGCAAGTAGGCGCACTTGCCACATAGGAAGTATAGCATGTCCATACTTTTTGAGGTTTGTAAATGACTCTTACTGCCTTCAGCTTAAGCTGTTTGTGAAGGAGAAATGAGGAAATACTCCATTACACCTTCATTTTTTTTTAGCAAAATGGAAGCTGAACGTTGTACTTAACCTTCGTGCTTCATATTTCAGAACATTTTATGAAGTTTAGCTATCAACTTTATTAGTACTACTACTATTATTAAGAACATTGTCTACTCTGCTTTAAATTTTGATTTTCTTCATTTGCAACAGATTTGAGATTAGTTGACGGGCTACAATTGTAAAAAGAAAAAAAGTTTTTTTGTTTAAATGCAATATATTATCAGATTCGTACAGGTGACTGAGTAATATCAAAATTAAATGAATGGTGTTAGGAAGGACTAAAAGTTAATTAAAAATGGCAGCAAGGTAGAAGGGGTGAGGTGAAATGGAAAATATGACAATGTAATATAAAAGAACAGAGCATCACTAGATAAAACCAATATGATCGTGTAAGAGACAAAGGTTATGAAAGACTAGCTGCAGTAGACTAATCCTTAATGTCAGCTTCCTCTACCTCCAGTGGCGCACGCAGGGGGGGTTTCTGAGTCTCTAGAAACCCCCCCTGCGCTAAGTGGCCACTGTCCTATACAGCAGCCGCGGCGCTGTCAAAGAAGCGACCGCGGCGGTGCTGTATTGTATACAGTAACGCCGCAGACGCTTCTTAGACAGCGCTGCGACTGCTGTATAGGACAGCGCTGGCGAAACGGAGCTGCTGCGCATGCTCTCTCGTGTTTTTTTTTTTTTCGGTCGGCGGGGAGAAACCCCCCCTCCCCCCGACAATCCTCTGTGCGCCCCTGACCTCAGTGCACTTTAGTTTCACCATCCATAACATCAATGTGGAGTGTAGAGCAGAGAGGAGTATGAATCAATAGGTGAAAGTGATGTTAAGATCTAAAGAAAAATAAGCCTCCGTTTCCAAATTTGTTTTGAATATTACAGCTCATTCACACAGGAAGCAAAACATTTGGAATCAACCACAGAGTGAAGAAAACCTTGCGCAGGTAGTCTTGACAAGTCACCATGAGGTCTACAAAACAGCAGTCCATTTGCCACCAACCCCCAAGGGTGTGTACACAGTTGTCCTTTTGTATGAATGACTTGCTACCAGCAGTTTGCAATCATGTTATTTTAATACTTTGCCAACTTGCTGCCAATTAACACTAAAGGATGGACAACTGTGAGTGATTACTTGGTACTCAGTTTTAAATATTACTTAGCTCTGTTTTATTTGGGGGGTTTTGAGCACCTATTTTTCATGATATATGGCCTTACTCAGGAAGCTATGCTGAGTCTCTTGTATGACAATACATGTTCTAGTGGTTACTAACTGCATGGGGTATTGGGTGTGCCCTGGCTATTTTTGGATACAAATTACTGGTGTCCTTCTTTGAAGAAAAGTGCACAGGTATAACAATCAAGAGATACATTTTAGTCATCTTATTAGTCAATTATGGCAGGTGCTGTGGGCTTTGTATGGAATGCAACTCTGTTTAGTTAGTACAGAGAAAATGTGACATTGATTATTGTACATACTGCCCATGGGCAGATGACACTACAACATTTATCTGATACTCAAACGTCTACTATACATTGCCTCCTCCCTCGAATGTCCTAACTTGGCTGAACATCATAAAGAAACACTTACACATAGCCTATAGACCAGGGTTTCCCAAACCCAGTCCTCAGGGCTCCCCAACAGTGCAGGTTTTCCGGATCACATGGGACATAATTAGGACCACCTGGTGATCTGTTACAATGTGTCAGTCAGTAATGAATACACCTGTGCTCCAGCAAGGAGATAAGGAAAACCTGCACTGTTGGGGAGCCCTGAGGACTGGGTTTGGGAAACTCTGCTATAGACTAAAAAGTCCAAACATAGAGTGTTGCTATCCACAACCTCAAGCACTAGACTGTATGACAAGCACGATGATTGACAGTAGGAGTTTATTAGGTACATGGGAGGGTATACAATTCCTCTCCCTTCCAGGATATCTGCACTTCCAATGTCAGTCTATTTGTCCCTCAAATAGTGACCGCAGTAGGAAGCACACAGTAATGGATCCGTATATATATATATATAACTCTGCAGTCTCTCATGCAGTCACAGTATGAGGAATGCATAGACTGGCTGGGTTTGCATGTAGTAGTGGTGCTGTAGGGGTTGGGGTTTACGGCGCTGCAAGTGAAGCCTCAGATGCTATTGGAGTTAGCACCATACTCCTCCTTACAGTATGTGCTCCTTCATGTGCGGTCTCTTTATTTGACTCTGTGGCTCTCCTCAGCATCATACTTTTTCTGTACTCTCAAGATTACTTTGATAATTCCTATCTTAAAGAAACCATCTGTGTCTCTAATGCCTCCTTTGTAGCCAAAGTTCCTCCACGTCCAGGTTCCATCTGCCTAATTCTCTCTCTTGAACAACATTTAGTTAGACTCCGTTCATAACTCTTTGACAACCTCAAATTTTAACTCTGTTCCACTGAAAAGTTTATTTAATGATCTTAGTGTTAGATTAAAAATGAGTAAAAATAAATGGCAAAGATGCAGTTTAAAACACATAACCTTGACTCTCCGTGCCCTTGATCTCTGGCCTTATGAGTTTGTGGTCACGCAATTCCTTAAATATCCTTTTAATATAGTCTTGGGCCAAGATATCCTATACTACTGTAAAAAGTACATAACCAAAAATCATTTAACAAAAATATTATAGAGGCTATGTGTTGTTGTTATGCTGTACAACAAATGTACAAACCGTTACAAATAATGATTTACAAAAAAAAAACCTGAAAACATTCTCTTTTCAAAATAGTAAATGGTGTGATTTGCAAGGCATCAAGTATAGTTATTAGAAGGCACAAGCCTAATAATGCTACACTAAGCCTCACTTCCCACAGGCATTGTGTCCTAATCCATGAATCTGACTCACCTAGTTTTATTAGGAAATCAGTTTTAATCCAGTCAGGGACTGTTGTTCACAATTTTAAAGCATTGATCAAAAAAGTTAAAATACTGGAGATAAACTCAGCCCTGCTTCTCGGCACAGTATGCCATTAGCAAACAGGATGTTCACTGAAGCAATCCTCATCAAACATTTCAAAAATAGCACAAAGCACTGAGCTTTTAGAAAACAGGGCTGTCCAATATACACAGATGAACTAGATCTCACTTGGTGCTGCATATTACAGGGTTCATTTCTGATCTATAACACTAAGTAACTGTGTAGGGCAGGTTTCAGGATCTCTTTCCGTCAGTAAAATCAATTTATATGAGTAGAGCGAATTGGTAAAAAAATAAAATAAATAAAAATAAATAAATAATCAGGCGGTACAAAATATGTACTTAATGGGCATGGATATCATAACCAAATAACAAGATAGAACAATTATATTCATAAATGTTGCTAGTAGAAGTAGTTAGGATCCAGGGGCCTGATTCATTAAGGATCTTAAATGAAGAGGTAACTTATTTCATTCAGTCTCCTGGACAAAACCATGTTACAATGCAAGGGGTGCAAACTAGATTTCTGTTTTGCACATAAGTTAAATACTGACTGTTTTTTCATGTAGCACACAAATACTTAATAGCTTATTTGCACACTGAAATTTAAAGTTGCTATTTGTGTGCTACATGAAAAAACAGTCAGTATTTAACTTATGTGCAAAACTGAAAACTCATTTGCACCCCTTGTAACATGGTTTTGTCCAGGAGACTTAAATAAGATACCTCTTCATTTAAGATCCTTAATGAATCAGGCCCCAGATCTTTAAGAGAAATAGGACTCGTGTTAACACTCTATTAGGGGAAATGCCCCATATAAAATGGTATACCATAAGAGTCTCGATAGATATGTTAGAAAATCAACGTGCGAATCTCCGGAAATAATGGTCACTGAGCTAATTGGTCCATAGGCTCGGGCTGTAGATTGGTGTGACTGGGACCTAGGGCATGCTCTCCCCTCTTTAAGAGTAACTTTCGAATCAATATATGTTATTTCATTGGCAGGTGAAAAGATATTCATCAGTTATGAGCATCATTTAGATTATTTGCACTTACTACACTAAAAGAGACCATTATAGAATATTGAGTGCATAGACAAAGCCAAGAAATGCTCAGATAACATAAAAACATATGTCAGGCACAATTTACAGTAAAAAATTGTATGCATTTCAAATGCACTCTTTAGTGAATAAAGCTATTTGGCTATGAAATCACTATAAAGAACACATCCATTACAATTATAACAAATCTCCTATCACCTTTCAAAATATTGTGCACTTCCCAGGTGTACATTGGTGGTTTAAATGGCATATCAGTCTTTGATTCTGTTGCAAGCATAAACCTTTAAGTGATAAACAAAGATACACAGCAAATCTGAAGACTAAAACATATTACTACTTACCTACTTTATTAGCAAGTGTAGCTGTAATTGTGATAAGCACTGATAATCAAACAAAACTAAAAATATTGACATGAAAGACAGATCTAGGGGGAGGCTTCTATAAAGACTTCTATAAAAGTGGAGGTAAACTGTCCTTACAATGAAGGTTACTCTATAAAAAGTACCACTTTTACCTCCAGTTTATAATCAAAAAGTGGGTGCATTATTTTTTATAGAGTATGGTGTTAATTTACCTCCATTTTAAGAACAGTTTACCTACACTTTTATAGAATTCACCCCATAGTGTACTAGGGCGACAATATAAAGTCCTGTACAGTAAAAAAAAAAAATAGCCAATTCTGATAGTGATGTAGATTTATACAAAGCACCATATACCTGCATGATTTGTTACTGTATATACTATACAAACATAGGTTAGTGGTGATCCTACCTGTAAGGGGATTCATCTCCCCAGATGGTTTCTGTATTCCTGAGCTTTGCAGTTCTTCATTGCTGCCATACTTCATTACAGAGTTAATGGATGAGATGGTGTTGATGAGCTGGGAGTTGAGGGAGCCAATCTGTGAATACGGTTCTCCAAACGTTTCAGCCAGCTCTGTGTAATTCTCAGCAAGAAGCATCTGCTGCTCTTGGAGCAGGTTTTGTACTCGCTCAATGTAATGGTCTATAGCAGGAGATTCAATATTTGATACATTTTCGTTGACTGTAGTAACTTCTGGCTGCTGAGGGGGCTCTTCTCCAACTGCTATAGTTCTTGTGTTGACTGAAAGGGGAACAGGCTCACTAGGACCACAGGCTATACTCCGTAACTTTACACCAACTAGAAAATTATCAGAGATATTTATCTGCCCAACTCCAAAATCTTTGGTCTTGTGGATTGAAGTTAGATTTTCAAAATCAGAAGTACATACTCCAATAGAACGTGTTTTTGGCATGGTATTGATTTCCTTTACTTTACCATCTCCTATCGCTATTGATCGCACTTCCACGATTTCTGTGTTTGTCTGCTTGCTGTACATGCTGTATGCTGTGTTTGTGCTTGTATCAACGAGACTTGGCACTTCTGTGTTGGTGAACTGGTTTGATAGCTCCAATTCGGTGTTAGTTTGCTGGTTAGCAGTCCAAGGAGACACTGTTATGGCAGAGTCCACTTTGGTTACATGGTCTGTATTGACCCCACATGACAAATAATGCAATAATGGTTTAACTGTAACATCCACTGAACAATCTTCACATCCAACAGATTTCACATTCTTGACTATTGTCTTGTTTTGATCCACCTGGTCTATTGCCTTTTCTATGCAGAGTCCAGAATCACAAGTAGCTTGGTCCATCCCGACACTTTTGTCACACATCTCAAGTTCCCACCCTACACCCATGTCACAAGTGTCTACTCTTGGTTTTACAATCCATTGACTCATTGGGAGCTCTGGACCCACAGCTGCATTTTGGAGGACAGGTTTACATGAAACACCAACGCTGCTTGTTTGTATGTAGTTACCCACACAAGAGTCTACAACATCTAAATAATTTCCATTGCTTTGATCCCTCATTTCTACTATGGCTTCAACCATCCTGCTACAAGTTAAGGGCTGAGCCATTACCGCCTTGTCTATTTTTTTCCTTGTCCCTGCTTCTCGTATCTCCAACCTCAATTTTGTCATCTCCATTTCATAGGTAGTTTCCCTCAAGTCTGTTTCAAGTTGGTAGATTTTATCCTTAAGTGCTTCAATTGTTTGGTGTTGAAGTTCAGCTTCTCTTTCAGCATCAGTAGTCACCCCAAGCATTTCCTCATTAACCCAAACACCAGTGCTTCTCACATCCATTTCAGTACCCACAGACACATCTCTGCTAGGTTTTGCAGATCTATAGTACATTACTACATCGTTCATGTTTTCATCAGCACCAACAGCAATAGAACGATTACATTTTTCTTTAGATCTGTTCTCCTGTGCAGGACAACAATAAGCCTCAAAACTGCTATCCTGTATTTTTTTTTGCAAAGACTGCATTTCAGCTGTTAGTTGTCTAAACTCCTTAAGTGTCTGTGTATTTTGTTCTGGACTTTCCATTTCCTCATCAGAATCTATATGTAACTCTCCACCAGATTTACCACGGGTATGTGATAATTCAAAGCCAGCAGCATTACCTGCACTGTAAGATCTTTTACGGAAACCTGTAACGTCACTTTGGGTGCTAACCTTTTGGCTTTTTATTTCAGACATGAGCTGTCTTTTCTCTTCCTGTAATACTGAAATTTTTACCTGAAGTATGGGGATGGTTTTTACCTGTTCCTCAAGTTCTTTTAGGCGTTTAAGTGCAACAGCCATCTGCTCCCTGATGTGCTGAAGATGCATAGGACTCACATTGGTCACTGGTGTAGTTACCCCAGAACTAAGCGGGCTGTGACGGATGGAGCTCCCTAAAGATGAAGCAAAGAAGGCAATATAGTCACCATTGGCCTGGTGTCCATTCTGAAGCTGCTGAGCAGTTGCTGTTTGCCCTGCTGATCCAGTGAATGATGAAAGTGACCCAGTTGAGCCCATTCCCCCAAAACTCGCAAGTCTCGGCCTACGTACATCGTTAAAGGATGAGGCTACCTGCATGATGACTTTCTCCTGTTCTAGCCTTCTTCGAGTTTCCATTAACGTTTTTGTAACATGAAAATTGTGTTTAGGGAGCTGTGGGGAAGGTGGGGGCAATGGTTTGTTCTCAGGGATAGTTAGAAAGTTTGAAGAAGCTTCTTGAGAAGTGGATGATCTAGCAGAGCTAGAAACAGTATATTGTCTGGCAGTTAAAGGAGACTGCTTATGCTCATCACTGTTGGAGGATGACAGAGAATCATTAGATGGCCATCCAGTCCCCTGGCAGGACTCACTCCTGCCTTCCGAAAAGTGTGTAGCCAACTTGCGCTTCTTTAGAATGTTCACTTTCTTTAGGGTGTTCCCCTTTTGTATGTCCTCCACATACTTTAGAAAGTCCAAATCTATCTGGTATCCATATGGTGTTTCCACAAAATAGGCAGCTTTAGGATCTCTCTCTTCTTCCCCGTTTGAGACACTTTCCTCCTTTTCTACAAAGAAAAGGAACAAACAATTTTATTTATTGTGCCCATTGGAATTAACAACTAAAGAGTAGCACGTGAAAATAAAAACAAATAAATCAAAGGTTAATAAATCACAAAAATAGTGCATAAATATCGGATTAGTTATCTATGGAAAAGAAAAAACTAACTGCTAGATGGTTGCACTTGACAAACATATAGAAATGACAATGGATATATTCCTACATGCCAGATATACCTGCTTGGAGGTTTGAAGCTAAACATGGAGGTTTTTATGTGTAAACTATGAATGTCCTCTTAAAAAAAGGATCTAATACTAAATTATATTTGACACACGTGTATAATAATTCCTTCTTTAACTCATTGAACAATGAAATGGGTGTCTAATTTACTACCACATAATTCAACCCACATCACAGATTCCTACTTAGAAGCTTAATCTTACAAACTTGGAACAACTGTAAAATAAACATTCCATGAACATATGAATATGATACATTTATATACCTTATGTTGCCTGTAAAAAAGAAAATTAAATACTATATACATGGACAAGACTTGAAAGCAGAAGGAACATTGAGGAAGAAACTCTGTGCTAAAATAAAAGTGTTTCAGTTCTGACAAGTCAATTATGTGTAAAAGCTTACAAAACACTATCGTTTTAAGACCACTCCCCTTCCATTCTCAACACTGACAGGGTAATAGTCAAATGTTACTCTGTGAGCCAAATCCGCCACCCACCAAATTTTGTTTATCAGAGAAATCCTGCAGGACTCCATAAAGCTTACTTAAGCTTGTTCCCCTGTTAAAACCAATGCAAGACTCAAACCTGCATACAAGTGGTAGCTGAATCCTCTCCTTCCAGTTACATCTTTTCTGTTCCTATGATATTTTCAGCCCACCACGGCACAAACACAAACTAAAAATATGCAGACGGACCTGTTCCAAGCTCTGTCTGAAATTCCACAGCCGAAAGAGAAACTGCCTGAGCTCATATAACAAATCAAACCTGGGTTCAACAACCTGATGCCGAGCTGTAAGCCCCATTACACAAATCAGACTGGCAGACAGGGCTGTACACTTCTTGGGGGGGACACCATGATCTTCCTAAAATAAATAAAGAGCCAAAACGCATGTCTTGTATCACTGCAGAGAGTCAGCACTGCTCATAATGAATGAAAACAGAAGTGCTTGTATATAAACACTTACTTGTAAGCACAAGCTGTGTTGTTTGCAGCAGTCAAATGCAATCCCTGTTTGCTCATGCTGACAGTGCCTGTCATAGCTGCGTCTCCCTCACTACTCCAGTCTAGTACCTTCAGTGCTGCCTTTCAAACTTATTTTTCTTACTTTGCCACATAAGGAAAAAACCCCACGTTAGTATAAACTTAGCTGAATAGGGCTCACATTTTCATAGGTCAACTTTTCACCAATGACTCCTGCTGGACAATTTCCTTCCACCACCCTCTGAAAGCCTCAGCTGTTCACTGCAGAGTCACACTTCAAACACTGCAAAGCCACATCCTGGCTCTTAAAGGTGCAGTCACTTGTGAAACGCTGTTGAACTTTGACAGCAACATGCTTGCTGGACATGAAGCAGGAGTTTCACGACTTAAAGGAGAACACACACAAAATCTGACAACACTTGTTTACTATGCTACTACTTCCCATATTTTCTTATTTAACATATCTATCTTATTTAATACATGTACAACACAGTACTTTACCTACAGTGTCTCTTATGTTACAGTGTATAAGTGTGGCATTGTTTATGGTGTGAAAGTTATTAGGTTCGCCAATCCTTATACAAAAACAAAATGAATCTGTTTAAGGCTCCCATATTGATACATTCCTATGATAATTTGATTTGAACATAGTTGTGTTTCTTTAATATAATACATTAAAAAAAATATAAAAAATAAAAACAAAATGTTTTAAGTTTATAGTGGGTAATGAATGATAAGGTAAAAAAAAAAAAATACAACATGTATATATTTTTATGGGTCTCCCTACCAATAGATTACAAAGCATACATGAAATCATGCTGGGAGTTATAGGTTCAAAACAGCAGGACATCCACAGCATAAGAATATAAATTACCAGACAAAAATATAAATTACCAGACAAAAATGGCACGGTGGCATTGTAGTTAGCAAATCTGCCTCACAGCACTGGGGTCATGAGCTCAATTCCCGACCATGACTATCTGTGTGGAGTTTGTATGTTCTTCTCGTGTTTGCGTGGGTTTCCTCCCACACAAAGCAAAACATACTGGTCGGTTAATTGGCTGCTATTAAATTGCCCTTAATCTCTCTCGGTCTGTGTGTGCGTGTAGATGTTAGGAGATTTAGATTGTAAGCTCCAATGGGGTAGGGACTGATGTGGGCTCTGTACAGCTCTGCGGAATTAGTGGCGCTATATAGATGATGATGATGATGATGATGCATAAAACTACAGCTTATTTATACTTCCAAGTCAAATATAAAAAATGATTGAGCAGAAAAATATCCCCCCTCCTCCCCAAAAAATTTGTGGGATTTAACACCACTTCTAAAAGTCAGCACTTTCTAAAACCCTTAGATATTGGTGTACTTTTCTCATGCAAAAAAAATATGTAAATGTATGCACTACATATACATGCCACTCTGCATATATCTATACAACACACACAGTTTCTAAACCTTTCTCTTCTCCTATGTGTGCACGATTCTTTATAGGTCTCTTGTGTTTACTGAAAAAGGCCCTTAGTATCCACTCTTCAGCAACACTGGGAGCTCTGTGCAGCCAAACACTGCCCTATTCATGTAGAGAAACCGCTACAGTACCTCGCACTGCACTTACACAAACTACAATTTAAAGAAGGACAAGTCTTGGTCTGTGTTTACTGACCATTCTTCAAGACTCTCTGGAAAATATTTTTCTTCCTCCCCTTTATTTCTATAATATTTTTACAGCATTATACTGAAAAAGGGAGTGATCACTGTAAAAATATGACCACAATGCTAAGAAATAATATTAAACAAAAATCACCCCCAAAAGAGAACACACATGCAAACATACATTTACAGTCAATTGTGTGTTACATGCACAAACATAATATAAGGTTAGTATAGCTTTTGAATTCAGTATTTTGCATTAAATTACTTTGTCATAGTAAATAACTTGTTTACAAGGCCTAATCCCAAATACTTGCCAGCATTTCACAATAATCCCTGGGGTCACTTTGCAGCTGAACAAGTGCATCTAATCATGTCATGCATGGCATGAGACAGACTTCTGTGACTACAAGCACCAGCATGGCAGGTTTGCTGAACTTAATAATAAATGTAACCATCTATAAAGAATAGGTGACAATTACATTCAATATACACAAGAGCAATTATAACTGTTCAGTTATAGTTGGTCAATTCTGAATAATATAATAGACAGGTCTACAAATTGGGGACCGTTTGTGACTGACTTACTTGTCTGCAGTTTGGAAGCAAGAACGAACATACTATTGTTTACCTTGAGACAGATTCTGAATGGACACGAACAAGTGAGCACAGAGATGCCAAGTCTGCAATTCAATCAGTACTGTACTATATTGGCGTGGTTCAGAGTGAGTCATTCGCTGGTTACGTAGAGCATCTTTGCAATTTTTCGCAGTGCGTATGCTCAGAAAGTGAATGTACGCAACTGCGGGTATTCAGACCTGCGACTTTTTGGCACTTAAGACTCCTTATACCTGAAAAGGCGTGACAGGAGGGAAAGGGTGATCTAGCTTAGGCAATGTACAGTAAGGGCATGTTCCAGCATATGGATTTGGACAGTGATGTAGTTGCAGATACGGCTGAAGAAAGTGTTTTATTTGCAGGTGGTCAGGGGCAGGTGTAAGTAGCAGATGATGACAAACATCCGAACTAGCAAACCGCTTGTAATTAGAGGTTTGTTAATAATTCGCAGATGCTTATCAAGGCTTTAGTAGTTGCTCGGCCATAGATTAGGACTTGCTGAGAGTGTTGAAGCAAAGATAAAAAAAAAATGTTTTTCTTATTTGTACGCATGTCAGGAAGGTTATTCAAGTTTATTAGGCTATTAAGGTTTAAATGATGCTTCATAGCATTTGCATTAGTAACAAAGAAGATTTTCAAGTATTAGCAAGTTGGATGTAAGTGTTTGAGGGGTGTGTCTGTTGTCAAGCGAACACATGTGTCTATCATTCAGACCTAGATATATCTTAAACTATGAATATGGTGTACATGCACATACCCTTGCGTGCAACTTTTTCAATCACAACTTACACTTATGTTACACTCCCAATCGGGCCTTATATGTTTGTAAGATTATGCAACTGAAGAGCTAAGGAGGCAATCGCTATTCTAAGATAAAGGGTAAATCATATAGGAGCTAAATCCCAAACATTAGCATCAATCATTGAATACATTTGCTAGTGGAATGGTAACCAAGTACTAGATAGGGAGTTAATGATGCCCTGGAACAACTCCTGTTGCATTAATATGACCCCACTATGTACATTACATGGCCAAAAGTATACAAACACCCCTTCTAATTAGTGTGTTTGGACATTTCAGTAACACCTATTGCAAATAAGTGCTTAAAATCAAGCATACAGCCATGTAACCTCCATAGTCAAACAGTGACTTTCAACGTGGTACTGCTATCGGATGCCACCTTCCCACCAAGTCAGTTAGTCAAATTTCTGCCCTGCTAGAGCTGTCTTGGTCAAGTGCAAGTGCTGTTATTGTGAAGTGTAAGTAGTTGTTTCCAGTGTTGTAACCGAGGACAGACATCGGCACAAGAACTTTTTGTTGGGAGATTCATGGACTGAGTTTCCATGGCTAAGCAGTCGCACCCACCCAAACCTTAGATTATCATTCGGAATGCCAAACATTAACTTTGGTGTAAAGCATGCCGCCATCCGGCATTCCAACAAACTAATCTGGGATACCAGGAGAATGCATCCTCCCTGAATACATACTGCCAACAGTATAGTTAGGAGGTATAGTGGAGGAGGTATAATGGTATGGGAAAGTTACTTCAAGGTCTGGCCTGGGCCCCTTAGCTCATGTGAAGAGAAATCTTAATGCTACGACATTCTAGAGACCTGTGTGCTTCCAACTTTGTGGCAACGCTTTGGGGAAGACACTTTCCTGCTTTATCATAACAATGCCCCTGTGCACAAAGTGAGTTCCATGAAAAAATTGTTTTCTTAGTTTGGTATGAAGGAATTGGCTTGCACAGAACACTGCCCTCAACCCCACTGAACACATTTGGGAAGAATTAGAATCCCAACTGTGACCCAGGCCTTATCACCTAACATCAGTGCCCGACATCACTAATGGTCATGTGTCTGTAGGGATGCGAATCTTCCTAGCTATGTTCCAAAATTTAGTGGAAAGCCTTCCCAGAAGACTGGACGCAGCAAAGGAGGGACCCTATGATTTTGGAATGAGATGTTCAACAAGCACAGGTGGATGTGATGTTTGAGTGCCCATATACTTTTGACCATGTAGTATATGTGATACACATACTGTATATTCTATTCCACTAAGTGGTCTGGAAATTCTTTTCACTCCTTTCCGTAGGTCAATCCAGCCACAGCTGCATTGGCTGTCAAACAGAGGGGTACACCATCAAAAAGTGGTAGGCAGGAGGATACAGTGGCAAGGGCATGTTCAGTTTGTTTACTTTTCCCCCTGTTTGTGTGGGGGTGATATGAGCGAGATGACCTGTCCACACTATATTTTGCACTGAGGTAGGTAGGACTGACACTCTGGCAGGTCATGCAGAAATGGAAACAGTGGAACACCCATAATTCCTCCTGGGCTGGCACCCAGGTAAGTGTGTGCAGAAATAAGATGTTATGACTAGTGCAAGATGGGAGGAGTTGATGACATATGTATAGGTCAGTTATGTAAGGTTTGTCAGTAATAAATTAAATATATGTTTTTATGGCCTTTTTTTGTTGGAAAGATTCGTCACAAAACGAGAAAACAAACGTTGAAAAACCACTTGCTCTAATTGCTGGTGTGAGGGAGCATGTTTGAAATGTAACCTCATGGTTGTGAATGTCAGTCAACTCACTGTGCATGGATATTCATAGTGTGCAGGTGTAATAATATTATGCATGCGCAGTGTACTATAAATTGGCTCAATATGCTGTATACCTTCAATATGAACTGACCAGTGAACAACATTACTATACATGTTTTGAATATTTGAGGTTTCCATTAAATAAATCATATCATAAGTACATACACACAGTAACAGTTACTAATGCATCCGACATACTGATAGCTGTCTGGTAAACTGTTTAATACATCAGAGCAAAATAGATAGATTGTAGATTAAATATGTGGGCATGGTCCAGTCTAGCCTGCAAGACCTTGGCAGGGTCCATGTACTATAAACAAACCCCTGCACACCATGTTACAGCCTTGATGCCAGTTTCCTTTAAAGTATATCCTGTGCAAGCCAATGAGTCAGACTTTCAGCATTAATCAAAATATTGCTGCCTAGTTGTACGGACTCTACTGAGAGTTAAAAGTCACATATGTATATTTAGATCACGATCATAAACTGGAACTCAGGGCTGTGTACATATGTGACATGTGAGGAGTCAATATTAAAGGGCTACCAAAATAAAATATGAATTACCATATGTTAACATTACAAATGTATCCGTAAAAGTTTATCATATCATTGTAATTTTTGGATTACCCCACCATATACTAATCAGGACCACGTTCTTACTTCTAAATAGGGCAAAGCACTTTTGTGTTGACTCATACTCAGAGCTCCATGTATATGTATGTAAAAGCAAAATAAAAATCTAGAAGCGAACACAGAAAAACAGTGCGCGCTGTAATGAACTCTTTCAGACAGCTTATTCCTTACGTCATGTCTCCCGTGCCTTGCCAGGAAAAAAAATAGGTGTGTAATGCATTAATTTTATACAATTATGCCCATTTTTTACGAGAAGCACATCATGATGGTGGTATGTTTATTATTATAGGAGAAGTTGGGAGACTCAGTGGTTCCTGGGTGCAATCATGCATGTAGCAGAGTCTATTTTCACCGCAAAATAACTTGTGTCTACTTGTGCGTCAGTAATAGGGAGTCATTCTATACTTTTAATCGTACAGTTGGGCTATGCTACAATACCCCGTTCTGAGGGGGTGTAGCATAGCCTAACTCTAAAATACAGTGTAATAATAGTGCTGGACAGTGTATATATGCAGCATGCAAGAACATGCATGCAGTCCATCATGGTTTGCTTGGCTGCAAAAAATTCTGCACCTGAGCAAATATGCACCTAACTCTAAATCAGAGTGTGTGGAAAGTTTTCAAAAGATCTCCAGCAGGCTTACAAATAAAAATAGTTTTGAGCATATTATTATTTTATTTATAATGAGTCACCAGTGTTGTACATTGACAAGATCATGATACACATAGTTTAAATACAATACAATGAAATTAAAAGGTAAAGAGGGCCCTGTCCAAATGAGCTTACACTCTATTAGGGATGGGGAACAATTGATACATAAGGTACCGGAATAACAACTGTAGCTGCTAGTGGGGAATGTGTGTGGATACTGTAAGGCAGAAGCATTGTCAGTCATCAATAATAATGTAGCTAATGGGACTGGCATTTTCCAGTTGTGTGGAGGAGATACTGTATAAGGTGGAGACATGAAAATGTGCACAATCCCAACACTGTCAGTTGCTGGCAACTATGTCCTTCACCATCTATAGTAAACTCATCCTCTGGTTCTGGAGAAGACCTTTGGCTCTACGCTGTATGAACACTTCTTTGGTCTGTCAGCTCGCCATAGCCTAGTGCCCAGGATCATTCAGGCCAGGGCCTGATTATCCAACAGGCTGACTAGGCTGCAACCAAGGACACAAGGTTATCAGGGAGGCAAGGGCTGGCTGAGCTGGGGGCATGTGCCCTCCAGGCACATCCGGCTAATGTTTGCCAGCCCTCCTCGGAGGTGGGGTGGGGGATGAGAGGTATAAATGGAAATTAATTTTAATATAAATGTTCTCCAAAGTAAAAAGAAAACATGAAAGAAATGTAATCAGATTTTAATCATTATGTATTCCCATGGTCAAAGCTGAAGACTATAAGTCATCCTTGGGCGGGCTCTTGAGGATAAGTGAGTAGGAGAGAGGAGGATGGAAAAAGGTGCAAGCCCCCTTCACCCTCAGTAGCGCTCGTTTATGTCTCCATTCTGCTTACAATTATGATTTTAATGAAAACTAAATGAGTGGCAATATTTTTCATCGCCCTTTTCAAATGGAGCCAAGTTCTGAAAACATGGGAACATAAACATTGGTGGTGGGAAGGGGGGAAGCCGGATTTTAAATTAAGGACGAGTTTGTGTTTACCTACCATGTACTAGTTCTTAATGAGAGCCTGATGCTGGCATCATGCTCACTGCTGGTTACCTGTTCCTCCTGGCTGCAGCTCCTGCCAGTAAAGCCGTGGAGATCAGCAAAGAAGAACCAGCGATGGCTACAGCCACGACAGATGACAGCAATGACATTTAAACTCTCTGGGTCTAGCAGCTGAATCGAGATAATATCTAGTAGATCTTCACAAAAAAAAACAAAAAAAACCATCTGTCCTTGGTGTGATGGTTCCTCTCAGCACCACCTTTTATATCCCCACTGCCTGCACACAATTTTTTAACAGTTTTATATTAGTGAGAAGATAACTATGTGGGAGATGGGGCACAGAGCTGTTCTACAGTGCAGCCGCCTAATATGAACAGATGCCTCAGGCATGCAAAATCTTTTATGAAAAGTAGCTATTAGCAATTACATGCAAAATGTCATTAACATATAAGATTAAAATACTGTGGACAATATTTTATATTATCCCTTGTGCACCTCGACTTCAACGCCAGGCTAATAAGCAGTAGGCAGAAATAAAGTCGTCTTAATTTAAAATCTGGCTCCCCCAATATTGTCATTTGTATTCAACAGCAAAATAAAAAACATATTAAACTTAAAAACGGCCACGCTGTCAATATTTACTACAGATTGAATTATTAATTGTGGATACAAATTGTATTTTGCTCAAATGCTTCATTTTTTTTACCGCCTTCAATAATTAATAGTAAAAAATTATAAAACAAATGCAGTTGTCAAAGTCGCTATTTAATTTGGAGGGGTTCTGTCTGTCGCTGTCCCTGCCTCTCCTACTCACTATGGCTGTCTTCAGTCTTTCAAAGACTAAAACTGTAAGACATTTTTCTTTTTACTTTGAAGAACAAATAATCACTTCTATTTTAAAATGAATTTTAGTTTATACGTCTCTCTGTCACAATTTTGCAACCCCAAAAATCTTGTGCCCTAGGTTGCCACCTAGTCAGTCTATTGAATAATCAGGCCCTGTGCAGAAAGATGGAAGGAAGGGGTGCGTGCTGTAAATGAACATGCTGAGAAGGGGGCCTCTCTGTTCACATGTGTCATGTGACTGTGGCTGCCATGGTAGCTTCGTGACTCTTGGCAAACTATAAATAACAGCAACTTGATGAAAAAAAAACAAAAAACTTTTTTATGGGTTGCAGCTTTGAGAGATAAATGATAATTACATACACATTTTGTGCTATTCACTGCTACTTGCTTGCCAACAAAGTGGTATGAGGGCTGAAAACACCCAGAGAACAGGAAAACATATCTATAATTTGTGAATTGTTGAGATGTTTTGGTTTAAAAGGTTCAAGTATACTGTACCAGTCTGAGAAGGGTCTTGGGATAATATCCTATTAGTTACAACATGTAAGTGCAAGGAGTATAGGAAAAACGCAAACACATCATAAATATGTCAAACAGATGAGAGAGAAAAAAAACATGCATTCCATACATTAAAATATCAAATACAGTTCTGAGGGCATATTATGCTTTTTTTTCTTCGAATATGTATACTACAAATTTATGGTAGCTATATCTAAAGATACAGCACAAAATACTGTTATATAAAAAAGCACGTTGCAATATTGTGAAATGCACAAATACATGCAAGCATTAACTTTATTTTGCTGTTCCCTTGAAAAATGAGTTTTGCTGAATCTCCCATGATGACGTCAAAGAACCAGAGAGATACACTTGAAAAGTAGTTTTAAAATTGACACATTAATACCATGTATTCATAATATGCATATACACAACAGTAGACCTTTATATACAAATGACTAAAACACAACTTAATGCACATGGCTACATAAATAAAGGATTTATAGGGGCATGGCCTGATTAAGGGTTCAGACCGCTCTATGCCAATACGTCCATGGCGCCCCCTCACCTACCATGCTAGGCTAATATTCGGTGGGTAAAGACGAACTCGTTCTTAATTTAAAGTCCGGCTTTCTGCAAGGACCACCCCCTTATGTTCCAAGGGTCATGACAATCTTTGTCACTCATTTTAATTTCATTAAAATCCGAACTGTATAGCACAACGGAGGCATCTACAAGTGCTACTGAGGGTGAAGATGTGAAGGGGGAGTGGGGCTGTCACGACATGTCTGTCGCCATCCTGGTCTCATCTGCTTGCTTATCCTGAAGTGCCCACCCAATGTGGACTCATTGTCTTCAACTTATACTATGGGAAAATGTTAAGATTAAACCTTACTAAATTTTCTTTCATGTTTTCTTTTTACTTTGGAGAAAAGCAATTTCATATTTTAGAATGAGTTTCAGTTTCCAAAAATTTTGCCCTGGCATCCTAGGCTGCAGCCTAGTCAGCCTATTTGATAATCATATTAGGGCACTGTTTAAAGCAGTTCTGCACCTGCAAACATGACCCTCTTGACTACAGTGTATAAATGCTATGAATGCATGAAGGTTCTAAATAAATAAACATCCAGTTGCATTATTTTACTGAGAATGAATAAAAACGTCCTTTAGACCTGAGGAAGAGCCTCTGCTGTGGACTTGAAACATTGAGTTTTCCCTTCTGCTAAAATATACATAGGTATAAAGTCAATCTTTTATGGTGCAGCCATCAGTGTCCGTTTTTATACTTGTACTACATACGTAAAACCCCAATAAAATGAAGTTTCCTGATCTCCCTGTAAAGTAAATGTAGAATGTAAAGAAATGTTCACACAAAACCAATGCTCAAACAAAGCCTTTTCTGGCAGTGTGCTGAGCCTATTATTGGAGTGAATTGAAAAGAACAAGCAAACACACTTGTCCTGTCAAGTTCCACTGAGGATCTGTGATGCGTTTACAAGCAAAATGAAAGCCATTTACGTCAATGATTTTCCAGAACTTTTAGATTTTACAACCATTTTTATCCTCATGATCATTCCCAGCATTTTATCTGCAGTAAACTGACGGTAAATGTACATAGGTTATTTCTATTTACCTATCTGCCATTTCTCTGAGGTGCCTTAGACATATAGGAACATATTTTAAATACCCCTCAAAACAAGAGCACGGCTACCTGTGAAGATAACACTGTCCATACATGAGTGTTCTTTGTAAAGTAAGACTACCGTAAAACAGAGCAAGGGAATAAAGGAGAAAAGAAAGAACCTGTACGTATGTGCTGAAAAAGTGGTGTGCCTTTTGTTTAACATTATTTTTGCGCAGTCAAACTGTATCCAAAGAGCAGTGCAATGTCAGACCAAGGATTAGTCACTGGTGTTAGAGTTCTATTAAATACATACATATGGCCATAATTCGATCCACATAAACATATCAACTGTGGCCTGGAATTAATTAGTTGATGACAGTTAGTGATATCAAACTGCAATGGTGCTGATGAGGAGTTTGATTACAGAAAATCTAATGAGCTCCATTGTAAAATAGTAAACACACTTTAGGGGGTTTATTTATTAATGGAAGAAAAGACCGATCATCGTTGAAAACGGGTGATTTTGCCAAGAAAAAGTGCTTCTGCCTATCTATTAAGGGCTACTGCTGTGGTGTTTCCGGCAGGGCCTACTGAGCTAGGCTTCTCTGCGGAAAGCTTCCACATGCAATACAAGGAGATATTTATTTCACAAGGATTGAGGTGGTACATGTACTGCCACAATCTACCTTGCATTACCACCATCTTAGGAGAATGATAACAGGGAAAGCTGAATTTCAAAATTATATAAATAAAGCATTTTTTTCAGTCAGAAGTATATATATTACATGTAACCCTGGTCCTGTTGGGTGGGAATGCCTCTATTTATTCAAAAAGAAAGCTTTGCCACTTGATCAATGTCCAGGCTCAGGGGCGCACGGAGGATTGTCGGGGGGGGAGAGAGAGCAGCAGCTCTGTTTCGCCAGCGCTGTCCTATACAGCAGCCGTGGCGCTGTCTAAGAAGCATCTGCGGTGGTGCTGTATACAATACAGCACCGCCGCGGACGCTTCTTTGACAGCGCCGCGGCTGCTGTATAGGACAGTGGCCACTTAGTTAGAGCAGGGGGGGGGGTTATAGAGACTCAGAAACCCCCCCTGCATGCGCCACTGAGGCTATATGCATCTCTCTAGATTCGGCTGAATTAAGTCCAAATGAGACATGTGAAAGGCGACTAGTAAGAAACTCTCGAGTTTTGATTTAAGGCACCCAAGCCACACTTACAATATTACCTCTGAAGAAACCGCCAACTAGGGGCAGAGAAACGCGTTAGTCACGTCATTACTTGTGAACAATAGTGCTGCCTCAATGTTAGCTGACTCACATGTGAAGAAGGACGGAAATCCACATATTCTCACCTGTGTTTCAGCTAAGATGAGTGACTGCTCTTAAACTATGTGCACATAAAAGCAAGACTAGTTTAAATCATGGGAACCTGGTGGCACCAGGGCAGGAGGTAAATTATTGATATACTGTGCAAAGAGGTTGGTTAAGTGCTCCAAGGTAGAACTAATATGTTGAAAGGTAGAATGGTTAAGTGACATTATTTTATTAATTTGCACCATATTTCTGCTAAACGGTGGTATTGCTCTCATACTTTTTTTTTCAGAAGAAACAACCAACCAGGCTAGAACGCGGCCCATTGCCCCCTGCTTCCTCATCCTGGAGCTGCTGTTCATGAGTCCCGCCTAATGGGTGTCCTCCCTGGTGCCTCCTCTTCCTGCTCACTCTCTGTGTCTCCAGTTAACATAGTGGACCATAACATCCACGTTTTTGCATCACATCAGTAGATTTCATAACACACATTAGTCGGCTCAAATGTGAAATGTATATTTATTTATTGCCATGTGTGTATATGTGGTGTCATGTAGAGCATCAATTACACCACATGATTGGACAACCTGCATAAAGTGCAAACTACATATATTTTTTATTAAAAAGGAAAGTGGAGCTTTCTAAAAGCCGGGTATATTAAGATTGTTGTTGGGGTTTTATTTATTTCTTTAATCAAAACATTACAGTCATCTGAATGGTTTAGGCATGTATTCGAATATGAAATTTGCCTGTGGGTGCCAATACAGCACATGCCCTGCACCAACTGATCATTGATGCAGGGCAATGCTGTGGTTTCCAGGGGACTGAGGTCCAAGGATACAGAGCTTATCCTTTCTGTCCTTTCTTTCCTGTCCTGCCACCAGTCTGAAATGTTCAAAGTGAAAAAAGTTGCAATGTATAGTGTCAAAAACATTGCCCCTAATTGCTTGGTTACAGCTCACTACTGTGATTGAATGACAGCTGCTCCATTAAGGACAGGTGAGAGAACATCAGCCATTTTAGATATGGTAAAGAAGGGATCCGCGACTGACGAGCCTACCCCCACACATGGCCTGAGAGCTAGTCAGTGAGGTGAATGTTGAAAAGTCTCATTTACTTAAAAACATGCGGACAGCAAGCTTCACTGGAGCTGAGCTTCGGGTGCTTACTAATACAATGGACCTTTTTAGGGTCCCACAGCTCGGTACATTTCAAATGAACAGAAGAATGCTGTCTACAAGGCTGCGAAGCTCTGTCTGCTGCAAAGGTTGGGCTGCAGATGCAGCATATCAATATGTTACTGATACTGAACATTACAAACACCTCAAAGGTCAAGTCCATATGCAAGTGTTGTAGAGGTGTATTAATTTGGGCAATAATAGAGTAATGGTCCATGTGTGGTATTTGATCATTAGCATTTAAACCAAACATTATATTAGGGTATAATAGAAAAATGTGGCTTTCAATACATAGGGCGTACCATTAGGACCCTTCAAACTAGAATTTCTGAACATATACGAATATAAAGAACCAATTAGAAACGCATAGTGTCCCACAGCATTTTATAAAGTTTCATAACCATGACCCTTCATTGTTAAAATTTGTGGGAATTAAAAAGGTCCTCAAGGACAGGAGGGATGGGGACTTCTTAGAGAAAATATCAAAAGAAGAGGCTCGTTGGATTTATGATATGGGCACCCTGTCACCTAAGGGTCTCAATGTGGACTTTGATTTGGGGACCTCTCTATCTGGGGGCAACTAACCACCCTTTTTACTGTATTTTATTTTTGGAGTATTTTTGACTTTTTTTTATTTTTTATTTAATTTCAATTTTATTTTTGTTTCATTTTATTTTTGTTTAATTTATATGTGCAATTTTATATGTGATATTTTTTCTGTTACTATTATATGTTCAGATCCTTCTGAATGAACACACCCTAATTGGTCTTTTTTTCTGAATGAATATACCCCTTCTGGCCTGATTACCAATCATGGACCGCTGTTGAAGGGAGGAGACTATAAAGAGCGCTTGTTCACATTACTACTTCATATTGCAATCCCTGATGAAGCCGTGGTTATTTCCAGGTGAAACGCGTATAAATGGATTACTAGTTTTGTTTGATCGATCAACATTTTTTTGTTCTTATACATTTCATTTTACCGGCATTGGCAGAATCAACTGATCGGAACTATATGCCTGGTAGAAACTCACACTGAACTATAGTACAGCCGCAGACGCAGCTTCTCGATTTGTCTTTTCCGACAACTATCCCTCATTGGACCCTTGAGGCTTTACAGAATCAGCTGTTCGGGACTGGTGGAAGCTCCACACAGAACTTTATCACAGCCGCAGGAGTAGCTGGTTGATTTGTGTTTATTCGGCAACTGTTTCTACACTGGACTTTCAAGATGCTCTAGTAAGTGCTTACTTTTATGCTCTTCTGTTTTATTGCTGAAAGGCTGGGGTAACGGATCCCCTCTTCACTTTGGATAAAGACGAGTGAGTTATTCAAGGATTCCGATTGGAGATTGTTTACGAACTGAACTTTACTATGTGGCACAAAATATGTTTTGTCATTATTTCAACCTAAATACATTTTTTTCGGATCCATTTTTCACTTTATATTTGCATATTTTTCATCTATATTTATTTCTGTTTTTGCTATCTGGCCAGAGGCAAATTGGATATTGTATTTGGATTATATGTTATTGTTGCAATACAATATCTATTTTATTCTTTGTGTTTTTGTTTGTTTGTTTTTTGGTTGTTCTAGCGCCAAGGAGATTTTTCTATTGTTCTCATTGTGAGGATTTGGGGTTTCCTCTGCTCTCCTGTTCCGCAGCTTGTCTTATTTCTGTTCATAAGGGAGCGCAGATTAGGATTTTGTTTGTTATTATATTAGGGTATGTATGTATGTATGTATGTATGTATGTATGTATGTATGTATGTATGTATGTATGTGTTTGTGAGAAAGAGAGGGGTAACAATTGTTATAGTAATGTACCATATTTCTTCCAAAAGAACGCCACAAACGACAATAGGAGGCCTAAGATGAGGCCATGATCAGGCCCAGGAGATGGTGTAACTTTCCCAACCCAATCCCTTTCCCCACTGACCATCCAATAGCTTTATTCACCTCACCACCAATTCCTTTCTCCGCCACAAGGTGCAAAATTTGTGGTGCCATCATGGGAGGGCCCTCTGACAACAATGTAGGTTTCCCTGGAGGAGGGCCAAGTGGAGGAGACAGGGACATCCCAAGCCTCTGCAGAAGAACGTATGTCTCTTTATTGAATAATCTAGTATAATAATAATTTTGTTCTGAAGCATAAAAATGTATGTCTAAGAAATCCTCTCTATATTTGTGTCTTTGCTTCGGCCTAGGCAAAGTTTGCTATTCTACAGGTGTATGACTTCATGGGCCTAATAAGTGTTTACCCTTAAGTACAGAAAAGCCCTTCACCCCAATAAATCTGCATGTCCCTCCAAACCGTGGTCCTCTGATTAGTACTGCGTTCAGAATAAGATGCAATGCAGAAAATGTATCTTAATGCAGCACCTCTGAACTCTACTGAGATAGAAACATGTGGGAACAAACTAAAGTGATAAAAACAACATGTTTACAAACTATCATAGTATTATGATTATATATATATATATATATATATATATATATATATATATATATATATATTTTTTTTTTTTATTTTTTTTTTTCAGTGTATTGAAGAGCTAAAACTAAAATATTATTTTGTTGTTGTTTACTAAAGTTTTATTTCTGTTCTTTACCGAGTTGTGCAGCATTAATATAAATCTGAACACATTGAGGAGCTACAATTTAAATAAACATTTTACACACAAGTTGTTATGCTAAATCAGTCTTTAAGACAAAAAAACAATTCCAGACAGGAAGTAACAGTACATATTTTGTACCTTATCTTCTGACAGTCTCTATTATGGCTGTAAAACAGACTTCTGCCCTAAACGTGCCACGTGTTATGCAGCTCAGATAATGGTTAGATTAGAGGCCTGGACCACTGGAATGCAACATGTGTAGAACATGGACACAGGGAAAACATTTACAACTTCTATTTTAAACAATTGAGTCCTGCTGACAAGACCAGAGCTGTCATGCTTTGGGAGATCCCTCGGGTGTCTAAAGTGATAAATAAAAAGCCTCATTTTTGACAGAAAATTCTTCAATAAGTCAAAAGTTAAGATGGGGAATCTATAATTAACACCTACAAAAATATTTTTCCACTTTTTTTTTTTTTTAGTAAAAGTAGTGTCATTTTGGAAGACCGCAATACCTATAGTTCAACTCAGATAATTATGGCCCTACCCCTTTCTTAGCTTGGGTTGAGCTGTTGCGAAATGAATACATACAAGACTCCTGATATCCACCAACAACAAATCTACCTATTTATTTTAAATGGCGCAGTACCTATAAATATAAATCGGAATACTCCAGAGAAAATACAAGGGATATTTTTACATTACTATCTCTGCAGTTCATCTGTTTAGCATTATGTGGTGGCAAGCAGAGCATATCTGCAGATACACAGTCTTTACTTAGTTCAATTCCTCAGAATCAAGAAAAACAGTAAAGGGAGTAGACAGTAACCATATGATATTTATATAGGGCTAAGGAGTGTGGTGTGTAGAACAGAAATTAAACTAGATGTCTCAACTTTTTCTTTAACATTTATTTACATAAACTTAACTTACTTAACTGAATATAAATCACACACCAGTGCAGAGTTGGTGATGTCATAGCAGCTTAACAAACTGCAGTCTCAACGTTTTGACCTGTATGAGATTTCATTAGGCCACTGTACTAAAGATGTGGGAGGAGCTTAAGGAGTAAGGACGGTAACCCTTATAAAATGTCATTGTTAATTCATTTAATATTTTAAATGAGCTACATGGGACTATCAGGTTAGCACAAAAGTATTTTATGCTTCATGCTTAAAATAGTAACTTTATGACTTGGGTGTTCTTTAATGTTACCAAATTTACCAGTACAATGGCCAATGTTTGAATGTACCACATTGTACTATATTTAAATATAAAAAAGTTATCATAAGCACAATGTACTTGAGGTACAATAGGAGGTTTTGTGAATTAAAACTTATGGTCATTCCCATGGTAATAATATTCTATACTGGGAAAGCAATAAAGGGAACAGGAGCAGAGTGACAGGTTGCAGACTCAGGGAAGATGGTTTACATGGGAAAGTTCCTCACCAAGTGGGCAGATCGATATCCAATGTGCTTTTCAGAAACAGTAATATAGATGAGACAAGAATCAGAATGTTATATGTACTGCTAAATTAGGTCTGGGCGCTTTAGAAACTAAGCCACTGTTGGCCTGTCATTGAGGGCACAGGTCCAACAAATTTTATGCTTATCCCATATTTGCAGGTGTGGTCCCAGTTTGTGAGGTAGTGTCCATCTAAAGGTTTGCCCTTGCTTCTAATATTGACTAGTTTGCCAGTAGTACTCTACTTTTACTTACTGGTGTTCAGACTTGCTTTTGAACGGATATTTGCTAACAAAAAAAGTATAATTGAATATTTTATCCCCCTCTATTGCCACACCCAACAGCCTAAAAAGTAAAGGGTGATAGAAAAAAATAAAATGATAGATTGCAGCATATAATTCTGGCTATGAAATTATGAGCCCCGCCCGGCCACCAACATAGGGCTGGCATAAAACTTTTTTGTTACTTAGGAGACTGAAAACCACTCACTGACACTTATGCATACTTGCCGACTTTTCAAGGAAGCTGTCTGGGAGGGGGTCCATTGAGGGGGCATGGCCATGCAAATTGCAATGTTAGGTCCCGTCCGTGCCAATCTGACAATTTTGGCCAATAGCAGCAGGGGTCGGGGCCACGATGACCCATTTAGCCCCGCCCCCACCCACTTCACCAACAGAGATAGCTGGATCCGGGAGGTTTGCCTGCTTTCTCGGGAGTCCGGGAGAACTCACAAAAATTCAGAAGTCTCCCGGACATTCCGGGAGAGTAGGCACTTATACGTGTTTGCGTGGGTTTCCTCCAGGTGCTCCGGTTTTCTCCCACACTCAAAAAACATACTGGTAGGTTAATTGGCTGCTATCAAAAATTGACCATAGTCTGTCTCTGTGTATGTATGTTAGGGAATTTAAGATTGTAAGCTCCAATAGGGCAGGAACTAATGCAAATGAGTTCTCTGTACAGCTCTGCAAAATCAGTGGCACTATATAAATAAATGGTGATGATGATGATGCACTGAGAAGAATCACTGCACTCCTACAGGTTTTTCCCTCAGGCTCTTCAGTTTCTCTAGAATATAGCCTATGGAGGTGTGAACATGTGGACCAAAGAGAAGCAGCAAGCATAGATCTTGCAATTTCTCATCGGACCCTCTACTCTCCCATTTTCAGCAGTCAATTTAAAATGACAATTTAACTTGCTCTAAGGCTAACCAGAAATGCACCTGTAAGCAAAAGGAGAAAAATGCCTTTCACTAGGTGGGCACTGATCATATGCTTCACAGACTTAGTGAAGTCAGTACATGCATGGGATATTTATTTTGAAAGCGTCGGATTTTATGAGATTTTACATCAACTTGGATGACTGTGCCTAATATCATGGCCATACAATAACCCCCCTCAATGCTAGTGCTCTTCAGTGTGACTGCAATAAAAAGCATGCAATGAGGTGTCTAATATATTACAATACAGCAGCAATTATTTTTTAATTTTTTTATATAGATATTCATTTTCTCCTGGTTCTCTGTGTACTGAGTCTCCAGATCCAATGCTGGTATGAACACTTCGCTCATTTCAAGTATATTATTATTATTAGTACTTTACAGGATATGTTACATAAACCTGTCTCAAAATGTTTTTACTTGCCATTTATAGGGAAGTGTTCAAAATGTAACAGATCTGCATATTGCCAATGCAGTGATCAGGACGTGCAGTTGCAGTTCTCTCTGTTTACACAGTGTGTACTGCACACAACACCTACAGACTTGCCAACAGCACAATGTGTTTTTTTTGTTTTTTTTTACATATTTGCAAGTGTGCAAATTGTATCCGCCCTTATGTGACCTGTAGGATCTGACTGCAGATAGTGTTGTGACTTTATCAACTTGTGCCTGGACTGCCATGTTTTCACATGTCCACTGCTGTTTGGTTTTGCAGAATACTATTCTAAATTTATGTGATCTTGAAAAAGTGACACGTTTACAGCATACTTGCCAACTCTCCCGAAATGTCCGGGAGACTCCCGCATTTTGCGAGAGTCTCCCGGACTCCCGGGCGAGTGTGGCAATCTCCCTGATCGGCAAAATTTGGTTTAAACGCCGCGATTCACCCGGAATCGCGGCGTTTAGTCCCACCCCCGCTGTAAAATGACGCAATTTGCATCATCACGTCAAGGGGATGGGGCCAAAATGACGCGATCTCGGCGCCCCGCCCCCTGTACGCCCACGTCCCAGCCGGCATCTCCCGGAAGCCAGAAAACAAATGTTGGCAAGTATGGTTTACAGGTGTATTAGAAGTAAAAGTATTTTCTGAAAAATACACAAATAAACATGGAAAAAGTCACCTACGAACATAATTATGGGCAGAGACAGTATTCGTAAATTCAATAGAAACATAATGTACATCAGAAGTACAAAAATGTTATGCTTCATACTATCAGTGCCAATTAATGTGTACCCTGTATTAAAAGTGGAAACCTTAATTGCTGCCCTATCGCGTGAAGCAGAGTCACAGGAGAACCATTAAATATTGCCTCATTCTGGCCCTGGAAGATTGAGTCTGTTCCTCCGAGTTACGGAAATAAAAAGCTATCCATAGACAGCAACAAACACTGCCAATCTAGATAACCTAAACATGACAAATTGTACCCACGCCAGGAAAAGTGCATTCTGCGCTAAATTAACTCTTGACTAAATGACAGATGTCTTCAATGTTTATGCTTCTAAAGTATACGACTTTCCCTCCCGCCCTCTTAGATCTACTTCTGACCTGCTCCTTGTCTCATCTCTTGTAACCACCTTTCACCCTCCACCTACAATACTTCTCCCATGCTGCTCCCCACTTATGGAATTCCCTACCATGCTCAGACTTTCCTACAGCCTTCAAATCTTTAGACGCTCTTTGAAAACCCATCTCTTTTTTAGAGGGGACCTTATCCATCGATAACACTATTCACACTAATGCACCCATACAACTGTTACAATCTTCACTCTGAACCACATTTGATCCTCTTGTTTCAGCGGTACCCTCTACCCAGGGCCATCTTTTCCATTGGGCACGATGGGCAGCTTGCCCGGGGGCCCCATAGGCACGGCTCTTAATGAGAATAAATAATCCTGCAAAAATAACCTACAAGGGTCACTGAGCAAGTACATCTATCTATCTCTATATCTGTATCTGTATCTGTATACATCTATATATCTATATCTAGGGGCCCCGGTGCACTGCTTTGCCCGGGGGCCCATAATGTTGTTAAGATGGCCCTGCCTCTACCACTTAGAATGTAAGCTCTCTAATGAGCAGGGTCCATCACACCCTTTGTTTTAATGTCTGCATTTATTTTGTTTGCCTTGTATGTCCCTGTTTTATGTATGTACTGTTTTCCCTACTGTACGCCGCTACGGAGCACTGTGGCGCCTTACAAACCAACGATAACAACAAATGAGATCTTATGCTCAACACTCTAGCATTGGTTGCAATAATCTGTCAACACTGTTCCATTGGATTCCATGGATATTGAAGTTGCATCACCAAAGCAAACAGCATGGCAGCTGCCACTCAAATGAATAAAATATAGAGCATACAACAAATATTTATAATATTCAAATAAGTACATTATTTATTAATGCTATAATCTAACTAAATGTGCTAGTAGTGACAATCATATTAGAATTTGTCAATCAGAACATTGGTGCAAATCACAAACAACAAATACTAATCCACTCCTTACTGTAGACTAGTGGGAAGGTCGGTAGTCAGTAACTGGTACAAAGCTGACCAAGAACTCTCATCACTGTCGAGTCAAAATGGGGTATAAACACTGTATACTACACATGATAAATGCAAACACACTGTAATAATATATACAAATATAATGATTAGATGTTTTGGGAATGGTTAGACATGAGATAATGTAGTCTGCCCTGTGATCCCTCTGACAGATCCAATGGTTACTCGAACATCCAGTCAGCGATTGCAAGTGACAAGAAGTTTAAATGACTAAATGTTTTTACAGCCATGGTGTAAAGATTTTGATCATAGAAATAATAATGTCCAAGTCACCTTATCCTATAATAGTGTTACATAAGTGACTACATAATTCCTGAGCATTTGCCATTTCCTAGCATCCCCTCGTATTATCCATCATGATTACAGGCTCTCAGAGACAGCTTTGTGTAAGGTTATTTAACAACTAGACAGGAAAAAAATGTTTACGATGCAGCCACAGGAATGTGAGGTGAGGATTTAAACGAATGTTATCTTAGTAGATGGGTTTTATGCTTTGAAGGAACACCAGGTGGAGATTTACTTAATATTGTGCTAAGTAAGACACCAATCATTATCTGAGTTACCATTGAGTGCACCGCCTTCATTTTAACACAAGAAAGAAAGAAATGTGAGGTAACCAAAGTGCACTGGTGTGTGAGCAAGATGGCAGGGTTTGTGATGAAGCAGATGTTTGTACTGGCGCAGGGTTTCCCAAACCCAGTCCTCAGTGCAGGTTTTCCATATCTCCTTGCTGGAGCACAGGTGTATTCATTACTGACTGACACATTGTAACAGATTCACTGGTGGTCCAAATTATGTCCCATGTGATCCAGAAAACCTGCACTGTTGGGGAGCCCTGAGGACTGGGTTTGGGAAACCCTGTACTGGCTGATGGGTAGAGTCAGGCAGAGTCAGGATGGCATTCACACATCATTTTGCTGAATAGTGCAAGATTTCATTGCTTATTGGAGTGGTTTTGTTTACATTTTTGCAGTGTTCTTGGTGAAGTGCCTCCACCAACCAGTCTCCTTCTGAAGCTTACTACACAAGCATCATGCTTAGGTAATGATTGCTGTTGGGATTCGCTATTAACGGAAGGAAAGATGATAGAGTGTGCCAAGAGATTCACTGTCTGTTGTGTGTCATCAGGGTTTCTCCAAAAAAAAATTGCGTTTGTGATGGTAAATAGTTAGCACTAAGGGCTAGATTTACTAAGCTGCGGGTTTGAAAAAGTGGAGATGTTGCCTATAGCAACCAATCAGATTCTAGCTGTCATTTTGTAGAAGGTACTAAATAAATGAAAGCTAGAATCTGATTGGTTGCTATAGGCAACATCCCCACTTTTTCAAACCCGCAGTTTAGTAAATCTAGCCCTAAATGTTTTCGTTTATACTAAATACCGCCTAATTGTGCTAATGCTAATGTATTCAAAGTACACACTATATTTACTGTTTTGAAAATACTATTTCTGTTTTCTATAAGTTTTTCTCATTACTAATACATGTAATGTTATTTTTAGCCAACAAACTGAAGTACCCACTGAATTTGAGGTACCCCTTGGGGCTACAGAGTATCAGCATGCAAATGGAGCTTGTAGACAAGCAAAAATTGAAAATAAATATTAAAAGTGAAAGAGAAACATACAAAGTGATATAGTACACACAAGATAACAAGATACAATCAATTGGCCCAAGTAGTACAACGATTCTAATTTTTGTATGTTAGAACATCTTAATTAGGGGTTATTTTCGGTTAATCTTAGTCCTATCTCCATTATTTCTCCTGCATTTATCTGATCCATAGAGTCTAATGATGTAGAGGCTAGTGGTGGCACAGAATTAGTTCATGCAGCTTCTCTGGCATTCATGGGCTTCCACACATGCAATTAGGGATATGCGAACACTAATATGAAACAGAGTAACAGGCAAACGTGAAAGGCAGGAGGGTACTGTATGTATACCCACACAAGCAGTATGTGCCCAGTACCATTGCGCTGTAAGTTTACAAAGCCCTGCAATGACATCCCTATATAACTTAAGAGCGTCTCAGGTGTCAGAGAGAATTTTCACATTTCCGCCCAATTCTTGCACTGGAAACCTTACAGGCAACAATAATTCATTTGTTGTGGAAAGGTGTAGTTAAAAGTTTTGCAGCACCAGCAGTCCCCAGAGAGAGTTCATTTCAGGGTCTATACTCCAGCCACAACAAACCATGGTGGCCGCACCCAAGCAGCGCTACCTTTGCTAGAGCTGCATAAATATTATTTATATATATATATATATATATATATATATATATATATATATATATATATATATATATACACACACATATACACACACATACATACACACACATATGTGTGAATACAAAAAGAAAAGGGGTGCCACACATAGTGTAATTCAGTTTACACAAATAGGTATAAATATATCCACTGATGAATTGTGCCCGTACCAAATATCAGCTTATCAGGGGCTCAGTTGAAGCAATATATATGACAAGCTCCTCCTCCTGGCTTCATAAGGCACAGACCGTACTGTAACTAACATGCAGTTAATTTTCAGAGGAAAAATTGTGAGCTGGACTTTACACACGGTTGTATTTTTTCCTTTTCATCTTCTCATTGTGAGCTGGACTTTACACAAAGTGTAGCTGTATTTTTCCTCTGAAGAAATTGCTGTGTAGGACCCTTAGAAAAAAATCACTTTGCAGAAAGCGTGCAAGGACTTCTAATTACGGAATTTTAGACATCAATTGCGTGAAGTGGCCCGAATATCCTTTGTATTGTGCACATATTTGAAGGAAACAAAACATGTCATTTGCTGACTGGAACAGTATCTATGACTTGCTGCAGCAAGCAGCCGGATGGTTTAATGTCAGTTACAGTAGAGTCTGTGCCTTATGAAGCCGGGAGGAGGAGCTTGCCGTATATTGCTTCAATTGAGCCTCTGATAAGCTGATATTTCTTTACGATTTGGTACGGTCACATTATTCCTTTCAGCCAATCAGGTGATAAAAGTCTCCATTTCAGATTCCCTCCAAAACCAGTCCATAGGAGCTGCCATCTTAGATATAGTCACCTGATTCATCTCAGCAACTCAGAGTGCTGCTTCTGTACAGCTGATTGCAGTCTGCAATCAGGAATCAACAACAACTATAAAAGCCCTTACCTGTTGCCGATGCAACATTGTATTTCAGACGCCAACTTGGTTCTCAGCAGTTTGCAGTCTTGCTATCTATCTCGCTCCAGTCTTGCTATTTATCTAGCTCTGACAATGTAATTTGCATTCTGGCTCCAGTCTGATTCCAGCAATCCTCTTCCAGCAGTCCAGTTCCATTCCAGTTACAGCAATCCTCTTGCAATCCTCTTCCAGCATTCCGGTTACAGCAATCCTCTTCCAGCATTCCGGTTACAGCAATCCTCTTCCAGCATTCCGGTTACAGCAATCCTCTTCCAGCATTCCGGTTACAGCAATCCTCTTCCAGCACTCCGGTTACAGCAATCCTCTTCCAGCATTCCGGTTACAGCAATCCTCTTCCAGCATTCCGGTTACAGCAATCCTCTTCCAGCATTCCGGTTACAGCAATCCTCTTCCAGCACTCCGGTTACAGCAATCCTCTTCCAGCATTCCGGTTACAGCAATCCTCTTCCAGCATTCCGGTTACAGCAATCCTCTTCCAGCATTCCGGTTACAGCAATCCTCTTCCAGCATTCCGGTTACAGCAATCCTCTTCCAGCATTCCGGTTACAGCAATCCTCTTCCAGCATTCCGGTTACAGCAATCCTCTTCCAGCATTCCGGTTACAGCAATCCTCTTCCAGCATTCCGGTTACAGCAATCCTCTTCCAGCATTCCGGTTACAGCAATCCTCTTCCAGCATTCCGGTTACAGCAGTCCGGTTTCTGTTTGCTCTCCCCTGCTAGTGTAATCACTATCTGCACTGTCCATTCACTACATGCATTATCAGGCCACTCAGATTTGTCCACGTAGTCACCAGCCCAGCTCCAGAGACAACCCAGTCTGGATACAGACAGATCCTCAGGCGTGACATCCCACCCCCTTGACAGGTGCCATTGAAAACGAGATATGTTATTTACTTCACTTGTCAGTGGTTTTAATGTTGTGGATGGTTGATGTTTATTGTATGACTTTAAACCATGAACATAAGACATTTTCAGGGGCATTGTATTCAAATATCTAAAAATAGTGTAGTCTCTTCAGTACATGAAATCAGCCATCCAGTTAAGGTGGTTGCACACTACAAGATTTGCATCCAATTATCAAGACGATCACACAATAAAAGAACGCTTAGTAAGATACGCATGAGTATGTAAGCTCCCACAATCATGGTTTATTGTACCAAAGCACATCGTATAGCTTGATTTGCTTTTATAAATTCCTAAAAATCACGATCAACGATGAAACGATCTTGGGCATATGTGGCAGTGTGCATGTAGTCATGACCAGCAGTGTAGGCAGTTCCCTATAGAGTGCAATCAATATAAATGAACAAATTGATATGGTGCTTTACTCAATGTGCAGCCTTGTCAGTATAAAAAGGGCCCACTACCTCTTAGATGTGAATGTTATGAACAATAAAATATATACGTACATAAAGTGTTCACTTTCTCACACAGAGGTATTTCTCAAATCTCTACTTGAGTAGGAACAAAATTTATTTTCTTTTTCCAAAACATGAATCTTTCTAGAATGGTTCTATCAAATTCTTTGAACCTAGAATCCAAACTCACAAAAACACTTCCAAAGTGCAATATGTCCCACATCTAACAATAAAGCCACACAAGTCCCTCCAGAGACACTCCCTTTTATCCTCTCTCTCCACCGTGAAATCTGAAGATTGGAAACTTTTCACCAGTGTTCTTCAAACTCCCATAAGAATCATGCTTACAACAAGTCTGATGATAAAGAGCCGTCAACCAATAGCCTCATCATTTCATGGGTATTCTTCCATCTAGTGGCTCCACCAATCCACAATAAAAAGTGGAAAAGATTCTGCTGCATTACCTTTTATTTTTAAATGTAATACAATATTCACACTCAAACATAAGTAAAACTTTTGTAA